>NC_090269.1:210499627-210811016 GCF_040414725.1 Anabrus simplex | reverse complement strand
TCTGAGCCACTCAGCGGCTGACCCTCTGACCCCAACTTGGCAGGTTCGATCCTGACTCAGTACGGTTGTATATAAAGATGCTCATATATGTCGGTAAATTTACTGGCACGTAAAAGAACTCCGTCGGAACAAAATACCGGCACCTCAATGTCTCCAAAAACAATAAAAAGTAATTAGTGCGACTTAAACCTATTATTATTATTATTATTATTCGTTTTTCTCATAGTTCTTTTCTCCTTTCATATGTTTTGTACATCCAATCATTTTTAATATTGAGCATTTTCAACTGTAGCCTACCAATTATTTCCGTACGTCTTCAGTTGTCTCTCTATTTCTGCTGCCTGTATTAACTTTTCGCCAGTTACTGTCTTTAAATATTTATTCCTTACATACTTACACTGTGCTATTACATATGTCATATACTTGTATTTTATATTATATAATCCATTTCCTAATGTCATGAAAATTTTCTACTACATCAAGACTTTGGATTATTGTTTTATATCGCCTTTCATCTTTTCTTATTTATTGTTTTTAACCCTCATTATATTTGCCTCATCTTCTGTTTTACCACACCGAGCTGTTCTTGGACATCTCTATCAATCATTTTGTGGACCACATTACGATTTATAAATACAATTGCATTCATTATTGTCTCCCCAAATACTCCTTTGCTTGCTGGCTTGTAATTTGTGATATCACTGCTGCATAAAACAACAAAATATTAAAATTTCCCTACATTAATTCGTTTTTCAATTTCAAACATTTTCGTTTACTTATGTCCTGGCACAGCTGAAGGATTTACAACCACTTTGCTGCTTTATTGAGCGAGTTGGCTAGGCGATGTATGGAATAAAACTGATAGCAAATATAATCCTGAAATCGGTAAAAAAAAAAAAAGTCATAGATTCCCCCAGACAGCCCTAACACATAATTATTACACAAAACAATGCCACAATTACTTCCCTGATATCATAAATGAAGCGTAATTCTTCCAAACAGTTGTATGTTTTGCGCACCAAATCTACACATGAACTTATTGCATGGAGCCTACATTATTATTATTATTATTATTATTATTATTATTATTATTATTATTATTATTATTATTATTATTATTATTATTATTGCAATTCTCTAATAATTATTCCATCGTAATCAAGCAATCGAACACTTTCAGGTAGACGGTGAGGTTCTGCCGCGAGTTACAAGATTCAAGTACCTTGGCTCCACGATATCTGATGATGGCTGACTTGTCGAAGAGATGAATGCAAGGATACCCGCAGCCTGAATGAAATGGTGAACAACAAGCGACGTCACTTGCGACCGTAGGATGAATGATATTCTCAAATCAAAAATCTATCGCACTGTCAACCGATCTGCTCCAGCGTGTGGTTGCGAATGTTGGCCGACTACGACTGAAACAGAGCATCGACTGAGCGTCATGGAAACTAAGGTGCTGAGATGGACAACTGGCGTCACTAAACCGGATCGCACCGAGCTCGATAGCTGCAGTCGCTTAAGTGCGGCCAGTATCCAGTATTCGGGGGATAGTGGGTTCGAACCCCACTGTCGAGAGCCCTGAAGATGGTTTTCCGTGGTTTCCCATTTTCACACCAGGCAAATGCTGGGGCTGTACTTTAATTAAGGCCACGGCCGCTTCATTCCCACTCCTAGCCCTTTCCTGCTCCATCGTCGTCATAAGACCTACCTGTGTCGGTGCGACGTAAAGCAACTTGCAAAAGAAAAATAACCGGATCGCATCTCCAATTAATCCATCGGGGAGAGATTTGGCGTTGCACCAATTCAAGACAAAATGTGCTGAAGTCGTCTACGATGGTTTGGACACGAACTAAGGATAGAGACCGATACTATCGCGAAGACGGTTTAATTAGAAGTCGCCGGTAGGAGACCAAAATGACGACCAAAACAGCGATGGGCCGATATCCTTCACAAAGATCTGAAGAGCGTCAATCTCCACCCTGACATGACCCAGGACGGAACTAAATGGAGACAACTAATCCATATAACGGACCCCACCACCAGGAGGGACAAACGCAGAAGAAGAAGAAGAAGAAGAAGATTGCAATTCTCTAATAATACCAGTGTTCCCTGTACGGAATTTCGTCGAAAAATCAGAAAATCGTATACGAGTAGTGACAAAGACAAAGTCTCTTCCGTACAGGCCATGAAGGCCCTTGTAGGAGTGGAAAGTAAAGGCTTCCACCATTGTTAACCGTGGAACGTGATGGGGTAGAATGATTAGCTCTACGCCCGGCCGCCTTTGTCCCCAGGAATTAACCTGGTACTCTTTTTTTGTGTAGGCTGAGTGAACCTCAGGGCCATATGCACCTCCGGAAGTGGAAATCTTGTTTCTTAAATTTTACGACTTCCTGGTGGGGATTCGAACCCACGTCCTTCCGGGCGAACCGAGCACGCCTTTACCGCCTCGGCCAGGCAGCCCCTATACAAGTAGTGAGATATGGAAAACTCCTTAGATCTAAAGAATTAACAATAACAGCGTTGTACAGTCTTCTAACGGAGACTGAAGAAGAAATATGACTGATGGAAGTGTACACAAGTGAATGGATTCCATGCTCGGCATTGCTGAGACTCTATGATTGTCACACGTTGTTCTCAGGTTTTGAAGCCATTGGAAATGAAGGAATGATTGATTCGTCTAAAGCAGAGTGAAAGAGAATAATGAATGTGTCAACAAATTGGAAACTTCAAAAATTATAAAGAGACCCTCATATGTAAATAGTATTTAATTGACCCGTGAAAATAGGGATCTCTAGTCTCTAGCTCCGACTCTATCCATACGAATCGTATGAGGTTTGTGGAGGGGAGATTATGGAATAAATACGTGTAAAGAAACGAACGGGGTTATGTCGGATTCAGTATGGGTTTAAAATGTTTATTTTTGACATTTTACTTCTTAATTCTAAACAAATTTTAGGCGTTTCTGAGACAAAGTCGACCAGACCAGGATAATCAGTATCAATATTTACGAGTTCCAAATCATTTTCCACCAACAGAGCAGTGGATGTGCTCGCCTGAAGGTCCAGTAACGTGGAACTCGCCTCACAACACTCAGCCGCCTTACCTTTGAGAAGTTCCCGATGAGACTTTTGATGCTTGAAGTTGGTGATTTTTTTGGTTGGAATTCTGACAAATCGCTGTATCTTATCGAATCCGTTTTCTATAAATCTAAATCCATTTATTGTTCATATGTCGCAACAATTTGTGAATGAAAGAAATTTCTCGTACTTCTTCGGACATCAATTTTTCTATTATTCAATATTTCATTTTCTTCTTGCGATATACTTGAGATGAATCAAACGACACCTCATACGACGTGCTACCGTACCGGAATCCAGAGCTATACTAACTGTTAATCACGGTGATTTTAGTACCTCAAGATGGCAGCATATTATATCACCCGATGACGTCATACTGAGATCAGTCTCTTATTGACGTTCACTGGCCTAAGTACGGTCCCTCGTATTCTACGTTAAAATGTAGACTGGTTGGATTGTTTCTAAGCTTGCTACCCAGCCACGAAGCCTGTATCCCTCGGCTTTCTTGACCAAATTCGCAGTCTATAAGCTTCTAAGTTGATCTCATGAGGCTAAGTCCCGTGCCATATATCATAGGATTAAAGCCATTGGATAAGTCGTGAATTGAACTCAGAGTTCTTACCTCTACCCCTAGACTCCGGATATATTTAAACGACATTACACAATGCAAGCTCATATATAGACATTGTTCGTGCTCCCGGAAAAATTTGAAAGCTACCTGAGCCGTTCGTGGTCGAAAATATGTATGTGTTTATCCGACGCTAAACCACTACCCAAACAAGAATTAGAGAACACTTAAAAAACTTCCAGCATCGTAATTTCAGACCAGTTTACTTATGGCATATGGATTTGCAGGCTATGAGCAGTACAATGACTCGAAGGTAACTGATCCAAGGCTATCCTTCTTCTGCTCATGCTTTTAAAGAATACTCTTTTTCCATCAGGTAATCTGTTAAATTCATGTTGAGTTCTATGTAGAAAGTATCTTTCTATTCCTTCTTACGAGTATACCGAACTT
This sequence comes from Anabrus simplex, assembly GCF_040414725.1. NCBI lineage: Eukaryota > Metazoa > Arthropoda > Insecta > Orthoptera > Tettigoniidae > Anabrus > Anabrus simplex. The sequence goes on along the minus strand of NC_090269.1, from coordinate 210,806,918 downwards.
AAGCATAACCACCTGAGATGCTTATTTTTTATATTAGTTCATACAGTTTCTACAACGCATACATAACCATTTCGGTCACTTCACGCGTTTTATAGACAAGAAATTGCACTTCTTAATGAAATTATTTCTCCACCATTCCTCTCTACATTACTCTGTCTATAATGCACTAGTGAGCTCATTAGCATCATTTCACTTAGTTCCGTATGCAAATAACCATCCAATCATCCTTCTCTTCAAAAAGTTAACCATATGTCTTCCTCCCCTCATAGTTTCAGCTCTTAGTATTCCTATCCTCATTTGGACTACCTTCTTTAACCGAGGCCTCCGTCGACCCAGTAGCCTTTGCAATGAAAGAGGCCACTGAAAGCTGACTGGAAAACCTAATTATCAACCAGTAGAAAAACAGTTAGTAACAGTTCGTCACAGGATACGGATGACGAACACGTACCCTAGCGGCTCTTTGGTAGGTTGAATAAGGTTTCTTGTCAGTTTCCGTAATGAACTCCTTGGTCACGCACTAACATTGACTCCAACCCTCTGGATTCTGTCCTCAGTTACAGATAGGCTTTTACATTCGTACTTATTAAATTTGTGCATTATTGGGTCAAATTTCTTCAGTACTTACATTTTTTTGCAGTTTGATATTTGTTGTCTCTGTAATAATTTCTGTTAATCCGTCAAATAGAACTTCACAAGATACTCGCGCCAAGGATGTCGTATAAGAGACAGTCACTAAAAGAACTATTTAATTGTATAAATTAATTTAAAAACATCATCGCAATAAAAGGGCCCACAACAATTGGCAACTAAACCTAACTGTACATGAAATAATCAACGAATATGCATTGATCGAATAAATTATCTGAATGTGGAGTAAGTGAAACAGAGGGACATACAATTTAGTTCACGCTTTCCTGCTTACATTTTGTCTTGAAAAGCAATTATTCCATTAAATTATTGCCCTGTTTCTCGACTGCAAGTAGGAAATGGGTAATCAGATTTGTTCTTGTCTCTTAGAATTATTGGCATACTCGTAATAACTGTCCAGATGAAATATAAATAAACCGAGCAAAGTTGGCCGTGCTGTTAGGGGTGCGCACCTGTGAGTTTGCATTGGGGAGATTGTGGGTTCGAACCCGCCCGTCGGCAGCCCTGAAGATGGTTTTGCATTGTTTCCCATTTTCACACCAGACAAATGCTGAGGCTATACCTTAATTAAGTCCACGGCCGCTTCCTTCCCACTCCTAGCCCTTTCCTATTCCATTGTCGCCATAAGACCTATCTGTGTCGGTGCGACGTAAAGCAGAATGAAAAACTGAAATAAAAAATAAGCTGGTCGCAAGAGGCAGTATGTTATTTCATACATTCGAATATCTATATTCAACGATCCTTTTGTTACTTTTTTAATAAGTCATAAATTTCCAAAACACAGATTACATATTGCTTATTTTTTACCACACATAATACACAGTAAAAAGAGCGAATCCTTTGAAAGCTAAGCCGACGTTCATAAGGAAAATACATGCAGTAACGTCAAAAATTAATTATATAGACTTATTTAAGTCCAATTGTTGAATGTAAGCCCCTTTATCGCTTGATCGTAATAATTCATTATTCATCTTGTTCTTGTAGCTGGGTGTTAATTCCCATGGTATCTTTTATCGATCGTATCTGAAGAAAACCTCGTATTTGTGAAAGGCACACGGCGGAGATTGTAGAATGGGAGGTTTCAAGGCTTGCTAGTTGATCTTCCCTACATCTTTCACAGTCAAATTAGCTGTATGAGGCAACAAAATAGCCTCTTGAGGCAATGAACCAATTCGTTTGTTTTTGATGGTTCCTCGTAAATATTGTAACGTTACAAATTACGTTGCACGTTGACACTCTGCACTTGTTCGGCTAGATGATGAAGGGCACTATAGGCTACTGCATGCCGAAATAAACCGACAATAACATCTTTCCCGGGAAGATGACTGCCTTCAGCACTTGGTTCTTCCTTTATAGTCTCGGTATAGGGCCGGTATTTGGCAAGAAACTAACTCTAGAACCGCTGCGTGCAACCAAGTGCAGAGTGCTAGCACAGGATTTATTGTATCTTCCAAAAAGAGTTGCTACGACATTGGACTCAACGATTCGATCCAGAGGAAGGTCAGCTTACCATCATTTGACTCATTCTTTTATGCATACTGTTCAGGGAAACCCCGTTAATGTAAAGTCCAAGATATCATAATCAAAAACGGTAAGAGTATCAAGAATTTTGAGTTTAATAATGATAAATAATAAATTAATGATAAATAATTTTCCGAAGAGATATTCTAATATATCTGGCCATGGATCATGAGAAGAGAAGTACTTCGTAAGGAGTACAGCTTCATCAATCGAGTTTATTCCTAACTTAGCCTGTTATCTCCTCAATAGTCTTTTTAGAAGTATACAGTAAACAGATAACTTATGAGGTAGGAACAACCGGTACGAAACATTTTTGAAAATAGAATGCCCTTAGTTCCGTTTCTTGTTACAGAGTCGGGTATGAGGTTGTTGTTGTTGTTGTTATCCGTGACTGGGAGAGAAGTGCTTATTATTCATTCACGCATGCACGCAGTCATTTATTCACTCACTCATATTGTCTGTTGTAATTGGAAGACAGCTCTGTATATACTTGTGTCATTACTAAAATTTCATGAAATTTCACTAAGCTCTTTTCCCGTGGTGCTTTAACAAACAGACAAAAGATAACCTGAACCTGACTTTAGCCATTACTTACTCTGTCCGATATCAAAACTAATTAAAAGAGTACTAACAGACAAACAATTATATAATATATAAAATAGCTGATGTACCCGTGCTTCGCTACGGAATTCTACATTGTATTATATAGAATTCTAGGTTAGGTAGTGTACACGTTGTGGTAATAAACTGCATAGCTCTTAACGTTACCGGTACCTTAGAAGCGCGACGCGGAAGTCATCAAACGTATTTTTTATGTGAAGACTTGGTTAGGGAATTTTCATTGCAATGGTTGGCCCTCTTGCCTACCATCAGTCACAATCAAGTTGGGGAATTTTCATTTTAATGGCAGACTCTCACTCTCCACCTGCCTTTTTACATCCTCAGAAAGACTGCTTTAGTAGTTTTCCCAACTGAAATCAGCATAGGTCATTACAATGACGCCAGTAGGAATGTCGCTATTAAAAGCAATGCTATCGTATAAAATACTCGATCAAATTAAAATCCACACATTTTCTCACTTGTGACGAACAGTATTATGCTGCCAACCTAACAGTCCAAAGTTTCAGGGCTTGAATGAGCAGGCCGCAAGCAGCCGTGAGGCGTGAACACTCTGTTACTTTCTTTGGGGGAGGGGGGGGGGAGAGGGTGAAGAGTGGAGGGCCCAAGGGCAAAAATTATGCACTTTTACTCTCTGTTTTCTAGGAGTACCTGATGAGTTGGAAAATCTCAATTCACTACACTGGCGGGGGGAAATCTGTCTGATTTTAGGGAAATTTTTCCTCCAAGCCGGAGGAGAAATCCCCTCTTGCCTGCTAATTTGGAATAAAATGAATGCAGAATTTAATAAAAGTGAAACGGCTCATTTCAAGGTTGAATTTTGAGTAATTTAGTGAATTGTGGTGCTATAATTTGGAATTGGTCTAAATTGTAATTCCAGACCAGGTCATGAGTGAGCCTCTGCCATTATTCCGTTTACTGTGCACACTAATCAATCCAATCAGCGCGTCGGAGTAGGGATCGAATAGCTGGAATACTATGATGAACCAGCGTGTTACGTACCAGCAATATCAGAAAATGTATGAACCAAAGGAATGGTATGCTAGAAAATAAAGTTATTTAACTCCCCTACTATTTCCCACTAATATTCAGGCAGGCTGTTCTGCCAAACAGAACCGCTTTCTTATGATTCACTTGATTGCAATGTCATAAACTACCTACCATGACAGAGTTTCACCAGGACGACAATGGGACACCCAATTTGCCCATAAAGTAACTTTAATCCCAACAAAGCTGTGCCGTAAACAATGAACAAACGATTTATGAAAGTCTTGCAATTGGAATGTTCCCAGTTCCTAGCTTTCAGGCGAACATTCAGTATTACTTGTGAGCTTATGCAGGGCTTATGGAATACGTTTTGAGTGCCTTGTGTTGTGATAAGTTGTACATTCAACATGTTTCGTGTGCTGTTTTCATTACTATTTAAACTTTAAATTATTCAGTTTATAATCAGTTATATTTCATTAAACATAACTCTTCTTAACATGGCTAAAAGGCAAAGAAATTATAAATTTAACAGTGAATGGGAGGATCAGTATTGCTTTATTGAAAACAAAGGAAGGCCTGTGTGTTTATTGTGTAATGCTAGCGTGTCTGTTCCTAAAAGAAGTAATGTACAGAGACATTTTTGACTAATCACAAAAAATTTGAAACGAATTTCTTGTTAATTCTGAACTAAGAAAACACAAAGTGAAAGACCTAAAATCTGAATTAGCACTGCAACAATGTGCGTTTAAGAAGCCAGCAAACGCGTAACGTGACAATAGCTTCTTACAAAGTTTATTACGTCCTAGCTAAAAGGAAAAAAAGCTTTCAGTGATGGGGAAGTAGTGAAAGAAGCTATGCTAAATGCCGCTGAATCTCTGTTCAAATCTCACAAAGATAAATCTGAACTGAAATTTTCAATCAAAGGACTTCAGTTGTCTCACCAAACTGTTGCTAGGCGGCTTGAATAGATTTCTAACAATATGGAATCTCAATTACATCAGGATTTGAAATCGTGTGAACATTTTTCACTCCAGTTTGATGAAAGTGCTGATATGTATGACACTGCTGAGTTGTGTGTATTTGCTAGAATGGTTTTTAATGATTTTACAATAAAGGAAGACTTTCTCAAACTATTGCCACTTCAAGGACGTACTAGGGGAGAAGACATATTTAATGCTTTCGTTAAATTCACCAAAGAGAGTAACTTACCACTGCCAAAGCTTGTCGCAATAACAACAGACGGGGCACCGTCTATGACTGGTAGAAATATGGATTTCTTTCTCTTTGCGCTAAGGATGAATCATTTCCAAAATTTCTTTCTTATCATTGTATTGTTCACCAAGAAGCTTTATGCGCAAAGGTTTTAAAGTTCGATCATGTCATGAAAATTGTAACTCTTGTCGTGAATTCTATAAGATCGTCATCTACTCGTCATCGATTGTTCAGAAATATTTTAAGTATGTCAGATTCGGAGTATGGTGACGTCATCCTTCATGCAGACGTAAGGTGGCTTAGTAGGGGGAAAACGCTCGAACGGTTTTGCTGCCTGTTGGATGAGATACGAGACTTAATGAAATCATCTCCTGGGAAATATTATCACGAACTTGATGATACATCTTGGCTAATCGAATTAGCATTCTTGGCAGACATCACCTCAAAATTAAATGAGTTAAATCTCGAATCGCAAGGAAAAGATCGTAATATTTCAGGTATGATAAGCATTGTAAATGCATTTGAAAAACTTAAGGTAAGGATCGTCCATTTAAATAGAAATTCCCTTTCACATTTTCCAAATTTGAAATCTATGGCAGATACAGTAAATGGCGGCAAGCGTGATTTTTCATCTCTTGCTAAACATCTTGAAACTCTTGGGTCCGAATTTGGTAGCAGATTTAGCCAGTTTTCAATGCTTGAACCAGTGATCATGTTTGTCAATAATCCCTTCGCTTCTGTTGACGTTTGTGAGCTTGGAGAGAGGGTGTGTGAAATATCGAAAATTATAATCCTGAAGAATTAGAAATGGAAATTTTAAGCCTTCAGTCAGACCTTTCTTTGAAATCCTCCTACGCAACATGTGGCAATTTCTGGACTCTGGTGGACGGTAAAAAATATCCCATTACCTGCAGTGTTGTTCTGAAGATGCAATCATGTTTTGGTTCAACCTATTTTTGTGAAGTCGCGTTTTCGACTATGAACATAATAAAAAAATCCTGCCTGAAAGACTCACACCTGGATGACGCGTTAAGATCAGGCTGTTCCAGTTACACACCAGACTTTCCTCAACTTGCAGCGAGCATGCAGTGCCAGATTTCACATTAATTATGTGAGTAAATATATTTTCATATAATTTTTAATTCTAGATTTATTATTATTATTATTATTATTATTATTATTATTATTATTATTATTATACAATCGTTGTAGTACCGACAACAGTAGTCGAATTAGTGGAATCGTACCTGGCGCCCGCATACCCTTAGTTATCATGTGAATGTGCTCGCTTAGAAACGAACGTTGGACAGCCCTGGCTTAGAGTGTAGTTCCTTATTCCCCGACTCTATATACCAATTTTCATTAAATTCTGTTTACCCATTTTCTCGTGGCTCGGCGTTGATGTGGACTTAGCAACAAACATACAAATTCATGAATATCTCTATTATCATAACCGGTACGGTAAAAATGTATAAGACATAAATGATCGAAAATTTAATTCTCTATAACTTTAGTTATGTCGTATTTATCGATACGACCACTAATAACATAAATATTTGAGAATTAAATTTTAGGTCTTCCCCTAAACTACCATTTCTCTTAGCGTGAATAGAATGACTTAGAGCCTAAATTATAGGACCCCATTCCCCGACTTTACATACCGATTTTCATTAAATTCTTTTCAGCCGTTTTCTCGCGATGCGTGTACATACATACAGATAGACAGACAAAATACCGAAAAGTAAAAAGTGCATTTCCTTGTTACTGTGGACACGACCGATACAGAAATGTCATTATTTTTAAATTCTAAGCATTGTACAAATAAAACTCTTATTTTATATATAAGGATGAGCAAATTGCTCTCGACAATGAAACACAACAATATTTTTTTGAGATAAAATTTTCTGTGACATATAATTGCAAGCAGTACACTATCCATAAACAAGGGTGATCCAGCACTATGTTCAAACTATCACTCTATTCGTCTCCTATGTCACACACTTAAGATCTTTGAACGAAACTTAAACTAATACATTCACAGCATCGTTAATCTCAATACAAGCAGTCTGGGTTTGTCAAAGGTCCCGGTACCGGGGATGCAAATTCTGCCGCACGCATGCTTATAGAGAGACAGAGAAAAAAGAGGACCGGGCGAGTTGGCCGTGCGTGTAGAGGCGCGCGGCTGTGAGCTTGCATCCGGGAGATAGAATCCCACTATCGGCAGCCCTGAAAATGGTTTTCCGTGGTTTCCCATTTTCACACCAGGCAAATGCTGGGGCTGTAACTTAATTAAGGCCACGGCCGTTTCCTTCCAACTCCTAGGCCTTTCCTATCCCATCGTCGCCATAAGACCTATCTGTGTCGGTGCGACGTAAAGCCCCTAGCAAAAAAAAAAAAAGAAAAAGAAAAAAGAGGAGTCCGTTACATATGGCCTTCAGTGGTCTCGAGAAGGTTTTCGACTTTGTCCCGCATCGGCTGACTTAGTGGTTACCACTAAGTTCCAGAACTCCTCATCAACTGGATGCGCATGCTCTACCGGAATGCCACTAGCTGCGCAATGTACTTATTAATAGTTGACATCTATTATGACTTCCCCGCAAGAGCTGACGTCCACCAGAGTTCTACACTGTTACCAATCGTCTTAATTGTTGTTATGGATACCATCTTGTACGATTGCATTGAGACGTTCCATGGATCTTGCTCTATGCCGACAAGATAATACTTGCGGCAACGCCTAGGGAAGAACTGGAACTACAGGTGCCGTCCTGAACAATCAGCTTTCGCAGTTCGGACTCCATCTTAACATCGCGAAAATTTATTATATGGAGACAAACCCAGTTGCTATTACCATCTAAGTTAACAACATAGATTTTATAAAGAAAGATCTGTCCTAGTACTTGGGTACCTGTCTGTAAAGTGACGGGGGTATTGATTGTGACGTGCGTGCAAGAGTGAATGCGATCTGGAGAGATGTCACAAGAACATCGTATGATCGAGAGATGCATTTCCATCTCAGATCAAACATCTATTGAACTGTCGTTCGTCCTTTGACGTTGTATGGAACGGAGTGTTGGCCTACAACCAAAATAACTGAGCACGTATCCACGTCAGTTTAGCATCGCCTCTATTCAAGAGAAAATGCGAGAAGGATGGTTACGATGGTTTGGACGCGTCTTGAGAGCAACACTTAGAACGATCCCTAACATATACTGTCACCATAATATCGAAAGCCAGTGCCCATGTTGCAAACCTGAAAATCTACGGTATGTAGCCAACAGACGCCCAAAACAATGTGAAGTGGCGGTCGAAAATCCAACGAGAGAATTCTACACCTGCAGTGCATCGTAACGTAGGATAGGAATCGCGTGATCGATATTGTCCAATAAAGAATCTAATCGATTTGTGTTTGAAATGTGATTCCTCAACATACATACATACATACATACATACATACATACATACATACATACATACATACATACATACATACATACATACATACATACACTATCATTATAGACTGTTATGCCTTTCAGCGTTCAGTCTGCAAGCCTCTGTGAATTTACTAAACGTCGTCACAATCCTCGGTTTGCAACTAGTGTTGTGGCCTCATTTAGTTCTATACCTCTTATCTTTAAATCATTAGAAACCGAGTCTAACCATCGTCGACTTGGTCTACCTCTACTTCTCTTACCCTCCATAGCAGAGTCCATTAATCTCCTAGGTAACCTATCCTCCTCCATTCGCCTCACATGACCCCACCACCGAAGCCGGTTTATGCGTACAGCTTCACCCATCAAGTTCATTCCTAAATTAGCCTTTATTTCCTCTTTCCGAGTACCCTCCTGTTTGTACCAGCAATAATTCTTGCTACTTTCATGTCTGTTACTTCTAACTTATGAATAAGATATCCTGAGTCCACCCAGCTTTCGCTCCCGTAAAGCAAAGTTGGTCTGAAAACAGACCGATGTAATGATAGTTTCGTCTGAGAGCTCACTTCCTTCTTACAGAATACTGTTGATCGCAACTGCGAGCTCACTGCATTAGCTTTACTACACCTTGATTCAATCTCACTTACTATATTGCCATCCTGGGAGAACACACAACCTAAATACTTGAAATTATCGACCTGTTCTAGCTTTGTATCACCAATCTGACATTCAATTCTCTTGAATTTCTTACCTACTGTGATCAATTTAGTCTTCGAGAGGCTAATTTTCATACCATACTCATTGCACCTATTTTCAAGTTCCAAGATATTACACTGCAGGCTTTCGGTACAATCTGCCATTAAGACCAAGTCGTCAGCATAGGCCAGACTGCTTACTACATTTCCACCTAACTGAATCCCTCCCTGCCATTTTATACCTTTCAGCAGATGCTCGACTAGGGCTCCAGTAGCGGGGAACTCGCCTCACGACACTCGGCTGCTTTCAGTTTGAATTCCTATCGATAAGCGTTTTGACACTGGCATTCGCAAGTTTGGATAATTTTTAATTCTAGAATATGTTTTCCAAATATCTGAAGCCATTTATTGCCCACATGTCACGAGATTTTGCGAAATGAAGACTTTCACCGCACTTCCTCGTGCCACAATTTTGTCATATTTCCCTAGTTCAATTTTGTCACCGCATACAGAACTCGCAAAGCCGAATCAAACGACAATTCACACGACGTGCTACCATGAACAGTCCAGAACTACGCTGTTACCCAAACGTCATGGTGATTGTAGTATCTCAAGATGGCGGCGCTATGCTTCACCCGATGTCGTCATACAGAGGTCGAACTTTTGTTTTTAGGTATGTTAGTCCTTCCACTTTACAGCTGAGATTCTAAACAATGTTGTCACACGTGTTGTTTAGAAATTATTTCTATTTTAAAACTTTAGTGTTTTTTAACACTCACCAGCTCAAGTACAGTTCCGAAACTAAAGACGTATTCTACGTCAAAAAAATAGACGACAATACAATCTGAACTTCGAAATCGTTATATAGGCTGTTTAATGGTGCTAGAAGTTCTACAGCTCAGCAGGCGAGGTCATGCGATTCGTCTTATTCTTCTCCTTCTTCCTCGCATTAGTATTATTATTATTTCACATCTTTCTGCCCTACTTATTTGAATCAGCTTATCTGATGTGTTGGCCTTCTTCTCCGCCCAAAATCTCTTCATCTTCTCATCGAGCTTCTTCTTTCGTTCTTCTGTCCAAGTTATAATGGCTGCGGTGTTGGGTTTGTCTTCAAAGTGGTGATTGTCGATTTTAGTTCTGAATTTATATCTGTCTTGTACAATGTCTTTCGAGAAGTTGATTTCCTGGAGATCTGTTTCATTTTCACGAAGCCAGCTGTTCTTCGCTTTAGATGAAAGGGCCAGGTTGAGAATTATTTTAATCAGTCTGTTACTGTTCATTCTGATAATATGTCCATAAAATTTCAATCGACTTTTCCGAAAAGTGTGAAATATTTTTTTCCGAATGACAATATATTTCCTGGGATGATTGTTTCCTCCATATTCCATCAATACAACGTGTACCAAATTTTTTCAAAGTGATTAAGGTTTCTGAAACATATAACGCTTCAGGTTTGATTATTATAATGTCTAAGTTTTGATTTCCGAGATATTAAACCCTGTCGGGCTTCGGATGGGAGACTCGAGCATATTAATGCATCAGCGTAACCTGACAAACAACCACGGATGACACTATGTCGAAGAATGGCCCAAACTGCAAACACGGGCTTCGAACCACCCACCTCCTAATTTATGAGCTAGCCTCGGCAACTCGAGCACTTGGGTGGTGGTTACGTTCGAAAGAAAAAAGCAACTAAGAAAAATACTTAATATGGAGTCTTATCTAATGTGAATGTAGGATTTCTAGGTTCAACTATCTACTGGATACTGCTCAGCACTGCTAGAAATGACAAGAATCATGTAGTGGGGTCACGAATGTAAATTTATTCTGAATTGTGACATAAGAAGAAAAAGAACACTATTACAATAAACTCTCCGCACACGGAGGAATGAAGGAAGAAATAAGCAAATTGCATTGACTCGCCTGAAGGGCGTTATCTGATCTCACTCAGCACAAGCTGCATTTAACAATGGGGTATAATCGAAGTCTGGCCATCAACATCGTCTATTTTTCCATCGTTAATTTAATTGCTTCGATCGATCACCACCGTGTAATTTGAGAAGATGTCCCCTACAGAATACATTCTATTCTTAGCACGTAACCCACCGGTCCCTACGCTACATAGTTAATACACGAGATAAATATTTACATGACTAGAAAAAACCCACACAAAACTAAGCAAAACTCACCGGACTGTCCGTGGTCTGACACCAAGACAGACAACGATGAACATCGATTCTGTCTGAACTCAAAGAAATACACACTATACACTGGACTCATATGCACACTTTATATATAAATGGTACCATTCCTGTAAAAACATGGATATCACCTTCTTCTGCCCCCGGCGAAAGCCTAAGGCAAGCTTGTGCAGGCCAGCTCATTCTGATCTGGGCTCGAACCGGGCTCCTACTGACTGAGAGATACATATCTGAAAATCCCTAGATATCCGTGGCCTCAGACTACGGGATACTGGGGGATATATAATTGTCTATTAACAACCATCTCAATTATCGTGAGATTATAATTTAACACAAGAGTTCTTAAACCGAACCATCGAAAAAATACACAGTGTGAAATCCACAGCTTTTAACTTTAGTACATATCAGTCTCAGCGAAGAGGGAACCGGAACAAAACATCATGTTCCTTTGTCATGCCCGGAGAATGGTCGCCCATCGCCGTCCATTCATGAGCCAAGGCGGACTGTAACCTTCTAATTACAGCCGCTATTTCACTTCCTAGGATACACTTATTATTGCCCAATTCATTTGTTTATTCCATTTATTTCATATTACCGCAGACTTCGCAATGAACATTATTCGTTTATTCTCTATTCTCTCATGCTTCACGTCGATTATAACATCCACATTCCTTATTTCACATTTCATCGTAGACTATTTTGGGCGTTCGGCCATCTCATTACATGTCATACCGCGTATCCTAGTTCCTTGGATATAGGGCTATAATTATTCCTTTCTCGGCCCTTCATATTTCTCTTCGCTCACCGTAAAAATTATGACCACTCTTTCAAGCATCCGGTACCTTCGCACTTCACACTGGTTCGCACAAAGGAACACTCCAGAGAGATTCCGGTAAGATAATCAACAAACGGGGGAAATTTGCATATTGTCCCTAACATAATTGACCTAAATAACACAGTTTTGTATCTCTCTTGGTGATCATGCCTTAATAGTACGTATCAGCTAAGCATGCATTGTCTAAAAGACCCATGAGCTCCCCACGTATTTTCTACGACAGCAATATTGAACATTAATAGCAACTTTCTGGATATGGCATCCCTCATCCATCACTCAGTATTGCTTTCAATCCACCTTAGGGGAACTCAAAATGCTCTTCTATCCTTGTTTATCATACTTGATAGGATTTTATTAATTATTGACAATAAACTACTCCCCACGAAAGACTGATCAAAAAGAAAGAAATGGTTTGTCCGGATAGTTAGCTCTCTTAATTTGACATTAACATGACAAAAGAAAAATCAAATTCCATCTTACGACATGCATTATTTACAACTTTTCTGTATTAACAAAAGAAAATCCTACATTCTATTACTCCGGGTATGCTTTATCGTGGCCGGCCCCCGTGGTGTAGGGGTAGCGTGCCTGCCTCTTACCCGGAGGCCCCGGATTCGATTCCCGGCCAGGTCAGGGATTTTTACCTGGACCTGAGGGCTGGTTCGAGGTCTACTCAGCCTACGTGATTAGAATTGAGGAGCTATCTGACGGTGAGATAGCGGCCCCGGTCTAGAAAGCCAAGAATAACGACCGAGAGGTTTCGTCGTGTTGACCACACGACACCTCGTAATCTGCAGGCTTTCGGGCTGAGCAGCGGTCGCTTGGTAGGCCAAGGCCCTTCAAGGGCTGTAGTGCCATGGGGTTTGGTTTTGGTTTGGTTTGGTTTTATGCTTTATCGTGATAAGAAATAAAATGACATCAACTCATCTGTATGGTGGTCGTATTTCCTTCCACGGGAAACCCATGGCAGAGTCCTACTTGTCCATCTTCTCAGCGCTGTAGACGAGAGTATCAGCCTTCGAAACTTGTCTGCGACAGTCCATCATCCTGGCTGAGTCGTTCAACTGCTACAAATCGTGAAGTAATCCAATTGGTATCAGCTCTAGAACTCGCCATACGTTCCCTTTGTCTACAACGACACACGCACAGAATGTACACAAGATTTTCCCTGATGTAGGCAGGTCACTCTAATCACGGGCGGCAAGCATTACAGTGCGAGTCGGGTGACTCATAAGGCTTGAGGAACCCGGACTCTGAATAAATGATTGTCCCTGTCGACGGGCACAATAACTTCGTCTTTGTACCCTTTGTAAGTGGTCAATAGACTATTATCGCTGGTTCTTGGGGTGGGGAGCTCTTTTACGCCTAATTAAGGAAATCGGCTCCGTTAATAACTGGAGTTCAACACATTTTAAGGGTGCGTATTGTAGACCTCGATTCCCTCTTTCACTTGACCCAAGTGTTATCGCAATCCGATCGGAAGTTCTTAAGTCATCAAGCTTCCGTCATAAATGACCTCACTCGCGTCATAACTTTGCTAACTTTGGGTGCAATTTCTGGCTTAGGAGACGTTCTACATTCACACGTGTTAGCAATACATTACAGCTGGAAATGAGGTGACCTGAATTCTCCTCCTGAATAAAATATTCCATATTTTCTGTCTGGGATACACAGAAAAGTCAGCTCTATTCCTTGGTGTGCCTCACATATTTTTCGTATGTCCGGATCAAAGTATCACATAATTTTACGCACCAAAAGTCAAAGTTGGCACCCGTGAAACGTGCAGAAAACACACGAAGATCCTTCTGTTAGTGTGGAACCTTGTAAAATAGGCCGCATCTCTGGGCGTATCAATCGTTGAGTCGCGTCTTATCTCCAACTCTGTCTCACACTTGAGAGGGCTTTTTCTTCGGTGCTTGGCCTCAGCCACACTTTTCCATTGTTTGCCGGGTTATTTTTCGCGGGTCCGTTTCTGACCACACGCCGCTTGAGTCCCTGGGATGTTCCTTTTGCCCAACATTCTACAAACAACGCGATTTATGAAGTTATTTTAATAGGATGGAAAGATGCAGATGCTGTCAGTGAGCTGTACAGGTCACTGTACGGTTTCGATATTTATTTTGTTGTACTTGTTCCAAGTGATCCTGTAAGTTTTCTGTAATTTGTCATTTTTTTTCTTTATTTACTTCGCGGTTTAAACCAGAGGGCTGAATAATTTCTCCCAAATATTTGAATTAGTTGGCTCAGTGCCATAAAATTACAGCCAAATTGTCCGACTCGTTGGCTGAATGGTCAGCGTGCTGGCCTTCGGTTCAGAGGGTCCTGGGTTCGATTCCCGGCCGGGTCGGGGATTTTAACCTTAATTGGTTAATTCCACTGGCCCGGGGGCTGGGTGTTTGTGCTGTCCCCAACATCCCTGCAAGTCACACACCACACATAACACTATCCTCCACCACAGTAACACGCAGTTACCTACAAATGGCAGATGCCGCCCACCCTCATCGGAGGGTCTGCCTTACAAGGGCTGCACTCGGCTAGAAATAGCCACACGAAATTAAAATTAAAACAGCCAAATTTTCCTTTCCTGTTCTCTGTGTCTGGTTACAGACCCGCCACCAATGATTAAGGTGTCTGAAGCATATAACGATTCAGGTTTGATTACTGTATTATAATGTTTAAGTTTTGCTTTCCGAGATATTGATTTTTTAATTGTACTTGTTCCAAGTGATCCTGTAAGTTTTCTGTAATTTGGCAATTCTTTCTTTATTTGCTTCACTGTTTAAACCAAAGGGCTGAACAATTTCTCCAAAATATTTTAATTAGTTGGTTCAGTGCCGTAAAATGACAACCAGAGAACATCTTGACGCAACCTCTAAGGCTCAATACCTTAGCTGTAACATTGAGGTTGATCACAATCAATCTCCCCAATACTTTCAACCTATTAGCATCGTTATTATTATTATTAGCAGTAGTAGTAGTTAGTAATAGTAGTAGCAGTATACAGACGTGGGACAATCGCTTTTCGCAGTTTGTGTTTCGTCTTAACACTGCGAAAACAAATCAGAAAGCTAACTTATTGAGATACCTTGGTTACCCCCCAGGGTGAGGGGTAGAATCAACGGTGGTGACGTTAGAGTGCGTGGTCAAATTTAAATGAAGTTACAGGTACATTGTGTGACCTCAGAATGCCAATCCGCCTGAGGTCAAAGATCTACCGAACTGTTGTACGTACGTCCAGTGGCGTGATATGCCACGGAATGTTGGTCCGCGACCAAACCAGTGAAAGTCAACTTCATGCAATGGAAATACTCATGATTCGTTGTACAGTGGTCGTCTGCCTCCGGGAGCACACCCGAAACGACTCCCAGGCAGCAGTTCGTTATCATCCCCATTCAGGATAAAATGCAAGACGGGCGTCTACGATAGTTTGGCCACGTCTTACGGGCAGCACCTAGAATACTTGCCAATATATCACCTTGCTGTCGACGGCCAACGACCACGTGACAGACCCAAGCAACGATGAAAGGACACTATCAACAACGATGTGAGGATCTTTGGCATTCATCCATCTGATGCCCAGGACCGAAATGTGTGGAAAATCTCAGTAATCAAGCAATCAATTAGTCAACCGTACAAGTTTCTAGACAAAGTTTTTTCAAGCCTTAAAACTAAGAATATAAGGATAAAAGTCGGGCTGGGTGACTCAGATGGTAAGACGTCGGCTTTCCGAGCCTAGGATTGCAGGTTCAATCCTGGTGTAGACGGTGGCATTTGAAGGTGGTCAAATAGTCCAGCTTCGCTCGGCAAGTGCCACGCAAAAGAGCTCCTACAGACAAACTATTCGTCATCTCAGTGTTTCCAAAAGCCTTTAGTGAGATGTAGAACTTACATATCATTATCATTATTGAAAGAATAAAGGCACGAGGTGCTGTATGTTTAATATTCAGCCCGAAGCCTGGCTTGATCTTCAAGATCTCCGCCACCAGGTGTCATAGATGGCTGAGCCGTCCCTGAAGTGAGAAGTGAGGTAGGTTCTGGTTGCTTTCCACGTCGAACCGGATGTTGCTATTATATAAAAAGTACAGGGAAAGGAGGGCCTCATCAACATTTTACTAACTTTACAGAAGAGGCAGTTTAAACTTAAAAAATCTCGTAGAACATGTTCTTTGCCGATTTTAAACTCCAGAAATTCACAAATCTTCCTAAATTCATTATAACTGTATAACTTATTTTCTTTAGGGTATTTTAGCATACATTAAGGCAAATATGTTTAAAATATTTTCTGACTATGTACAAGTGTAGGAAAGAAGAGGCTCATTGTGCTAAATTGTTATCTTAAGTCTCTGTATTACTGTTTATTTTCATTATCATTAATAAAATGACAACAGAAATATTAAACTAAGAACATTTTTCAAGCACAATATCACATTTTAAATTTTTTATAACAACCCACCAATTACTTTAGGGTACTTTACTAAGTACGTCCGCCACATCCCGTAACATAGGCTACAGTTCATGATCCGTGGGGAATTTTTGGGAAATAACCACTTGCCTCATTACACAGAATCTCATTAAATCTTGCAAGTATAAAGGCAAAGCTCCCAGGAAAGAAAGCATTGTGCTATGTTGGGATATTTAAGTGAAGATGAGAATTACACTATGAAGGGGGTGATACACTTACCTTCATAAGCTTCCTCTGCCAGGTCACATTGGCCATCAGCAAGATAGGAAGCATCATGTCTCTTCCGTTTCGCTGCTATGGAGACAGATTCCCAAGCTCTGTTGTTAAGTGGTCCATAAGCTCAACAACGGTCCTCTGTGAATCTTAATCTCTGCTATTGGCCGGGATGGTAATGGTGAGTTCTTTACATACTTCTCATCCAACAAGTTCTTCCCACACCTAAACATTGTGTGTCAGCTGTTACAACGTCGAACTGTGAGGACTTCTGACAAGCGGTTTTGATGATAGAGATGTAGTCATTAGGAACAATTGCTTCAGCTTTTGAATTCATTAATCCCATGTTCTTATCGTTGTCAAGATATTCATGGTCCCTTACTGGAAAAGTTTAGCTTTCTTCTCAACGTTCACTGAAGGAAAGTGAAGTTCTTATATTAAACACTACACGAGTCACAGAAAATACTGAGGAGCATTACATTAGAATGGTTGTAGATGAAGTGATGCACCAAGGAACATACATCGTCACTTCTCTTTTTGCTTCATGCTCCGGATACATATGAAAAACACTTTGGGAAGTTCACAGTACATGGACTTTAAATGCAAACACAGATAACTGTTTGCTGTAGCAGACATCATTCGTGGAGATGTTAGGAACAGTCAAATTTCTCCCACAGTCGAAGCAAATCGCCTCAAATTAACATTGACTTTTTTATTTCTTCTTGTGTCTTCTTTTTCTCAAATAAAATGCTCCTGTTCTGCTTAGCTAACCTCCTGCTGCTCGTACACTGAGCGCAAGAAGAGAGAATGAGCTCCTTCTTCCCCTGCAGGTATGTCGATGAGCCCCTTATTTTCCTGTATGTTCTTTTTTCTTCAACGGACTTACTGAATGAAGCATAATGATATTACGTTAGATAATAGTCAAAGTATTTCGAATTGTTTTGCAACGTTCTATAAATCTGTATACTCTTCTTCTCCATTGCATGTAACATGCTTTAACAGCTTCATTCTTCTACACCTTCTTACGTTATTCCGGATACACGGCGATTAATGGTAAAT
Source organism: Anabrus simplex (assembly GCF_040414725.1). Lineage (NCBI taxonomy): Eukaryota > Metazoa > Arthropoda > Insecta > Orthoptera > Tettigoniidae > Anabrus > Anabrus simplex. The sequence goes on along the minus strand of NC_090269.1, from coordinate 210,789,036 downwards.
GATTCCCTATGAGTAGAATTTATAACCACAAGTGAATATAAACCAGCTACTATGAAATTAAAGTCCAAAAAGTCATGTGACCCTGATGGGATACCTCCCTACATCCTAAAAGCATGTTCTGAAGTGTTACTCATTCCTCTCCTGAGAGTGTATAATTTGATACTTAAGAAGCAGACATTTTCCAAACCTTGTATAATATCGAGAGTTTGTCAAATCTTTAAGTCTGGGGACAATAAGATGATCGAGATTTGCCGACCTATCTGTATTTTATGTGCTCCGTGCAAAATCCTAGAACAGATTTTATATTGTCGTACTGGCGTTCAGGTAAAGTGAATATCAGCCTGGCTTTATGCCTGGTAGATCGACAAAAAGAAATCTCAGTAATTTTACGCAGTAATCTTTTTATGTGCGACATAAACAAGGAAATGTTGATGTAATTTACTTGGATTCTTCGAAAGCCTTTGACAAAATTGATCACGACATTTTGTTGAAAAAGCTCTCTGAATTTAGAATTACTTCGTCAATGCTAACACTGATTTCATCCTACCTTAGCGACAGAAAGCAGTGTGTAGCAATTGTAATTCAGACATTTTTCTGTATATTTTGGTGTCCCATAGGGTTCAAACCTGGTCCGTTGCTGTTTAACCTTTACATCAACGATCTCCCATCTACTGTATGTTTTCAAACTGTATTTTATATCCGGATGATGTAAAGCTTTATAAAGAAATTAAATGTGATGGAGATATAGACAAACTACAAAGCGACTGAAGTCAATTATACTGTACGAATGGACTATAGAAAATAATTTATATTTCAATATAAAGAAATGTTGCTTCTTAAAACTTACACAGGTAAATCTCCTAAAGAACACGTGTACTCTATCACCAATGAATTACTGACGCAGGTTAATTCAATTAATGATCTAGGAGTACTCATTACAAACAATTCGTCGTTTAACCCACACATTTATGACACAATTGATGATGCCTACATAAACTGGGCTTCTTAATCCGACACACCAGAGACCTGAATAATATCCACGCCCTCAAAAGTTTGTTTAATACTTGTGAGGTCCAAACTTGAGTACGCATCGGTAATTTGGTCTCGCCTTTATATATCTTATCAAAACCACGTGGAGAAAATTCGGAAACGTTTTTTTTACGTTATGTTTACTTCACTACTTCATACTCCACTATGAATATCTCCTAAAGGAATTTAACTTCACTTCATTATTAAATAGATGTATAATAAATTATTATCAAAAAACCTCCATAGAGTTCTCAATAATGTGGTAGATAGCAGTTTCTTCTATAACAATATTCTCGTTCAATACCCGGAAAGGTAGTTTAAGACATCTCTTGTTTCTTCCGTGTTTTAAAAACAGTATCTTATATAAGCTCACCACTGTTTAGAATGCAATAGAATATAACGTCACAGTTCATAAATTTCCTGATCTTGATTTAGACATTGCTGTTAGATACAATTATTATGTAAAATTATTGTAGAAGGCACACAGTTAAAGTAATGGTCACACTATTCTGGGCACTTTGAGTTCAGATAAAGCACCATTTCTGAAGGTATACCGTATTGGTGTATATTCATCATTATTTCGTGATTAGTTTGTGTTTCATTTTAGTATTTTATTTAAATTTATTTAATTAAAATATAGGTAAACAAAATGTTGGGAAAACTGCAAACAAATGGTCATACTCGCGTCTATTTATACTTAAGATCTAATGTGCTGTTCATACTGATTGCCACAACTCATCTCTTACCAAACATATATATTTCATGCCTTACTTTCCATGATTTTCTTTTTATATGTCAGTTGCTTTAACTGGTGTCAGTTTAAGACTAGAGTTATTTCTTTTGTAGATACTAATTCCTACTTTATTTTATGTCTCTGTATTTGTACTTTTATTCATTTTTATTTGAGGTCTAAGTCCACTTCGAACTTGAAAAAGTATAGATGTGTTGTAAATTCCGTTTCCTGCTTTACTTCTCAATGTTTTATATTTTTATTTTTAGATATTAAGTTCTTTCTGACATTTGTTATTTTTAATGATTCTTGTATAGTGACTAAGCCACCTGTAATTGGAGAAACATCTCTGCTGGTAGTATGAAATAAATAAATAAATTAAATAAATAAATAAAAACTAGATCTCGCCTGCGAAGGCATGCACGAGGTGAATGTACATATGGAAAATTTTCAAAAGGAAAGAAATCTACATTATTTCGTTGATCTTCTTCTTGTTCCATGAGCAGAAAAAAATTGTTATTGTGTTTTCTACATCGCAATGACTCAGGCATGTTGGAGATGATTTAAGACGGGCATATGACTGGGAAGGAAGCGGCCGTGGCCTTAATTAAGACGCTTCCCCAGTATTTGCCTAGGGTAAAAACGGGAAACAGCGAAAAACCATCTTCAGGGTTACCGACAGTGGGGTTTGAAGCCACCAACCCCTGAATACAAGCCAACAATTACATAGCCCAAACCGTGCAATCGACTCACTCGGTGCAGGAAAATTTCATATTACCTAAAAAGGGAGAAATGTAGATTCAAATACTGCCATCAGTAATCAATAATATAGGTTCAGATAGTACAAAAATTGATTTCGGAAATATTGTAAGCCTACAGCTTCTACGATGGAATAAATAACATTAATGATATCCCGTATATATGTTGCATACCAAGTCAGTTCTTCGACAATGACAAACTTACTGCGCATGAGGTACTGTGCCTGCTACATATGACCGATAACTACATAAGAATTCAAACCAGTCTTAACCTTCACCGCCAAAGTGTAAAATGAGTCATTAGATAATCTGTACGCACTTCATTCCCTATTGTCGTTCCTTACTTAGGATTTAATCTCTCTTACATGCCTCGTATCACGATGTCTGCACCGCTATTGTTCTCGCGTTTGTCTGTGACGTAGGAAACCCATATGCTCTCTTCCCTGCTCTTACACAAAGAATTTCTTCTCGAACTGTTGAGTACCATACAACACTTCGCAATCAAAGAGAATTTCCATCCCATTCTTCTCCTTCCATTATCAGATCTCTACCTCAATCCAGTTCCATGGACAAAAAATACGGACAATTGGCATTAAATAGACATAGCCCGCGGGGTTTATTAACATTATGTATTAGTATAAATCCAGATCCACTTCTACTGAGACATAGTGCACTGTACCTTCCGATATGGACTAGAAAAAATATGTTACGTTCATAGATATCTCTCAGACTCACCTATGTCCTTGAAAATATAAAGGTGTCTGTGGTCTGACCTGTGTTAGTAGTTCCATTTCTTTCGCAACCATATTTTTGTGGTCAATGATGTGAAAGTGTCGCTCATACGGTCGGTTGGTGTATCCATTTCAGTAGGATAGGTAGAGTCATACGCAACACCTTCTGGCTCAGTGAGGAAAGCAACGGTATGCTGACTCGTTTTCAATTTACTTAGTGCGCCTCTGTAATGATGTCATTGTCAAGCAGTTGGGGAATCCATCCAATCATCAAATAAACCAATAAACACAAATACATGCATACCTACGTACAGGCCCCTACCCAGGAGCGCAGGGATCATGTCCCGCCGCTTAATTGTGTTGGAATTGGACTATAAAATATTTTAAATAATGTGAGTCTGCGTACGTACATACAAACATACAGTGGCTTCTTGGCCGCTCTCTTGGCTTCTATTGGCTGACAAAGTTGTCAGTGCATGCTACTGAATCGTATGGCCATTCGTAGTTACAATGTTACTTTTCGTTATAATAACTACCTTATTTCAGGTACTGTCTAAGCGGAAAGAAATGCTGTCCGTTCTTGGTCAGGAGCGATTATTTTTATTCTTGTTGTCAAGTAACACTTCTTAAAGTTTTCGTTATTCGTGCATTTTCATTGTTAGAATTATTGTGTAATGAAAGCTGCTCGTAGAGGGAGGCCTAAAATTCGCGGTCTGCGAAAAGGATATTCCTCTGGCCCTGGTGGGCACACAAAAATTATTTTTTTAAAGACAATGATTCAAACGCGTTCAAATGCTTATTGTCTCAGTGTTCCGAATAGTATGACTCGACATTGCTCTAACATCTGCCTCTACAGAGTCATTATGACTTTATTAGATTATTAATTCTGAATGTCATTTCTCCCTGTGGGTGCCGGTGGAAGAATACAACTACGGTATATCCTGCCTGTCGTAAGAGGTGACTTAAAGGCTCTCAACTTGGAGCGAGGGGGCATACAAGTATCCTATTCCACAACAAGTGTTTATTCACGATTCGTATGTGCGCGCAGAATCAACTCTTACTTTCAGGAGATCATTTAAAAAAATTACCATTACGATCGATCTCCAAATCGTACTGAAAATGTAAACCTACAACCTGTTTTCCAATCAATGACCGGGTCAGGGCTGGGATGAATGATGCCCTCAACTTGCGGCGAGGATAGGAATTGTGCCGGCTTCCGAGGCCTGTCGCACTCCTCTGGGGTAATGATTAATGACTGATAGATGAAATGAAATGATAGTGGAGTGTTGCTGGAATTAAAGATGACAGGGAAAACGAGAGTACCCGGAGAGAATCCTGTCCCGCCTCCACTTTGTATAACACATATGTCACATGGAGTGACCGGGATTTGAACCACGGTATTTAGCGGTGAGAGGCCGGCGCGCTGCCTTGTGAGCCCCAAATCGTACTATGATTCATAAATTAATTTGGGAAACAGGGAGTGTTCGAGAAATGAAGTGAAGACGATGACCCACAGTAATCACAGAAGAAGTTATCGAAGACATAAGACAAAGCCTAGAAAACTCTTCGGCGTCTTTCTCAGCAATAAGAATCACCAAAGGCTCTATATGAACGGCCAGAAATATTTGGAAAATGAAAGAAAGCAGTTTGGTCACCTCCTTGCGTGACGATGGTGAGTAAATATCTTTTAAGTGATACTCCTTTTTTCTAATATTATTAGCCAGAGATTCGCGTACTGAAGTTGTTACCTTAAGCGTGGACTCATTGCCGTCCGGCCGTGAGTACAGAGTGTGTGGCTCAAGAATTTCCCACCGTATGGACGGGAAACTCGTAATATATTCACCTGGTGTTATGAAGGACTGTGTAAACCAAAAAATCGAGGCCTGTCGTGCACTGCACCGCGGCAGTCAGTTTACAGCTGTTGAAATTCAAGTTTAGATACCAGGGGAGATTTATGTGTTCATATTCTACAGAAAAAATTCGAGAAGACCAACATGAATTTTGTAGAATGAACTACTGTACACTGAGTGGCCAAATGTCACGGAAGGAGTGTCCCATTAGAAAATGTGCCGTGTATGACCCCTGAGCGTTGTAGCTAGCTGGGGCGTAGCTGAGTAGTCTGTCACAGACACCAGTGTCGTGAAGATGGCAAAACGTCGCGAGTTAACCGACTTTGAACGTGGGATGATCATCGGCGCACGGTGTATGGGATTACATGGAGATTACACGCGAATTCGAGTTTCCGAGGTCAACAGTGTCGAGGATGAATCTCCAATATCGCAGAGAGAATGTTACCACCCGCGCAAACCGCCGCACGGGAAGATCACATGTGTTTAACGAACGGACATCACGTTGCCTCCGCAGAACCATACCCGGCGCTCGACGGGCTACTATGAGTCAGATAAACGCCCAGTTGAATGTTGGGAGTCAGGAATCCGTATCTACCAGGACAATAAGGACGCAACTGCTCCGCAGAGACTTCACCGGCCGACGACCAACTCGTGTCCCTTTGTTGACACCTCGACACAGAGCTCACTGATTTGCATCGGCCTGCGAACATCGGCAATGGACCATGGAACAGTGGCAGCGTGTTGTATGGTCCGATAAATCCCGGTCCCAGTTGTGTGGAGCTGATGGGCGCGTGAGAGTTGGCGTATGCCCAATGAAGCTATGGATCCTGTGTGTCAATATGGTTGTGTCCAGGCGGGAGGTGGCTCATTTCTGGTGTGGGTAGCGTTCTCATGATCGCAATTAAGCTCCATTGTCCGGCTTCAGGGAGCGCTGACGGGTGCACGTTATGTGGACATTCTTTCAGATCATCTTCATCCTTTTCTGTCCCTAGAGTACCCTGATGGAGATGCCATGTTTCAACAAGATATTGCGCCAAGTTACCTCTCTGTGGTGGCATGCAGGTGGTTGGAGGAAGACTCCAGTGAAGTTACGACCATGGATTGGCCTTCCAGATCCCCCGATCTTAATCCATTCGAGCATTTGTGGGATGCTGTCGATGCTGGTGTACGCTCCATGAACCCCGCACCAACTACACAAGATCAACATTGTGGGTAGCAGTGCAAGATGCATGGGTCCAGATTCCTCCAGAACTATTTCAACACCCCGTTGAGTCGATGCCTCGCTGTATTACTGCCGTTTTGAGGGGTCGTGGAGGAGCAACTCGTTATTAACATCACATTCAGTATTATGACTTTTGTTCAAAACAGAGAATGAATAAAATGTAAATCCGTCCTCTATTGACTCAAAGGCTGCTAAAAGTAGTTTTATAAACTATATGAAGATCTGTGTTGATGTCATAATCTACTTTTAGGATATTTTAGAATTAATGAGAATCCATTCAACCGTATATTACCTATCAGGATAAGAATATAAGGAACTAATAGCCCCAGAAGGAAGATTATCAGTTAAGGCAAGATGAGTGATGGCTGGTTTACATTGACTTATTATACAAGATGACACATTCCACATAATGTAAATATCTGTTATATAGTACTGGCCTTTTCCCAACTTCAATTGAACAGTTTTTCACAGTCAAACTAGTCATTCATTGAGTTGAAGCAAATAGATGCTACCGTGTAAAATAATGCGTTCCATAAATGCGGTTGAGTGCCCACGGCAGTTAAATGGATAGAAAACCACCCTTGCGCGTTTGGACTAAGTTGTTAGGGGTCGAGAGGTGATAGTTTACATGCTTTACTTGCTTTGGATGACGCTTTAAGTGATGATTATTATTTTATTCATTGAAACGATATGTAAAGTTCGGTTTATGGACCAGCGCACGGAAACATTAGTTCATTAGAACTATGGATCAAACTACTCGAAAGTTCAAAGTCGGGAATGAAGTAAACAGGAGGGTATCTGGCATTGAGTTCCCTATTATCTGTGCAATAAAGAAGCGTAGACTTCACTGGTGTGGGCACATTATGAGAACGAAGAGCGAGAGACCTGCCAGAAAGTACTTTGACCTTAATATCCAAAGAAAAGACCAACGAGAAGGCCAATTAAATTCTGGATGAACACAGTGGAATATGAACTTCATTAACATACATCCTCGGCTTTTGTGTGATTTAAACATGGGAAACCATGGGAAACAGTGAATCTTAAATGTTTCGTGAATACTACCTTACAGCCACATCGCCTAGCTAACTAGCTCAGTAAATCAACAAAGATATATATATTACAATTTCAATGTTTGACTTTCTGGCAGGATACCACTGCTATCAGGTTATTACCTTCCTCTGATCTACAGTACTGTATATACGCCCCCTCGAAGACAGGCCCGTGCAGGCTAGTAACTCCTGCTTACATGATAGTGCACTGAGTTTATGGCTCCTGTTCTAGAACAATGATGCAACTCTTTATTTGATCGGTATATCGTCCTGGTAATATTATCTTCTATGCTGAAACGCAAGTACTATTTGGAATGGAAAGTGAAATGGAAGCGGCAGAGAACTGGAAAGAAACCAGCTGTGGATTACGAAAATAGAGTCATTGCAGGATTTTCTTGACGCTCAAATGGAGGGAACCATTAAGAAGTATTTAAAGGATAGCTTATGGTAACAATCGACACACTGAGTTTCCTAATCCAGTTCTATAAACATAACCAAATGACTATCCAAAATAGTTTCTGCCATTTAAATGTCAACTTGTTACTTAGCAGGCCCCATCTAATTAGAGCACCCCCTTCTCCTCCCACAGGGAGCCCCCTCGTGCAGGCGCTCTAAGTGGAGTAGACGGCCATTATTATCGCGAATTACTTAATTCAAACAAGTGCACTCGCCCGCAGCCTTGACAGAGCTTACACAACCCGTATCTCGCGAGGGTGAAGGATTCTTCATGAGCTACATTTTTAGAAAGGTGCAGAGAGCCAATTAACTTCCATAACAACTCCTGTACACGTATCCTCAGGTGCGATAAATGGTGACAAGACTTAAAATTGGATCATAGTGATTTAGTAATGCTCCTAACTAAAGCACTTATCATCTTGATGATACGGCACATAATTTGAGAAGATGGAGTTTCAACCCCCTTCTGAATAATGAGAGTTTAAAGTAGAAATGCAGCCTCGATTTCTCATCATTTTGGGGTTTCGTAATAACAGTGTCAAAACTATGTCAGGAAAGAAATGCAGGGGAGAAACTTTAGAGTAAGTGGAACCAATAACTATATTTAATTCCGCTGGTCGTCAATCACGTCCCACAACTTGCAGATCCTTGGCAATCAACTGAGCCAATTATTATTATTCTTACCGTCGGTATCAGACTAAAATAAGTGATTATCTGTAGCTATGTCTGTGAAATAGTAAGTCAATTTAATATCCTTCTCAAAGTTAAGTGATGTGATCACAAAGGCTGTTTAGAATGATAAAGTAGACAAAAGTTCAAATTTTCTTCGCTGGGGGGTGTTATAATTCACTACGATATTCCGTACTTGTCGTAAGTTGTAATTAAATTAAATATTAAGCATACCTTTGGCCCATGATAACATGTGCACTTTGTAGAAAGCTATGTATAATGCAATTCCAGAATCTCCTAGCTGGGGTTGCTGATCTTTTTAAAAATGTCTACTTCTAATAGGTTTTAACAGGAAGGCTGTTTTGAAAGGAAGTGAAGATACCAACGTTGATTATCTATTTACAAAATATAAAATACCGAAAATGAAGTGCATTTCAGATAGAAACAGTATGAAACGGAATTTAATAGAACACGCTTAAACCCAAAAAGAATATTCAATCAAGAAAAAATACCATAACGATTTATTAAAGTATCGTCACGCATTTACAATTTGTCTTGAGTGCTTTTACTGGGTATAGAATTATTTTACACATTCTGTGATTAATAGATATATGATATTTTAGTCTTCCAATATAGAATCTATGGATAATAGCAAAAAACAAAGACTAAAATCAAATGTATTCAGCAATGCTCATGAAATGGCAGGATTGCCCACTAGATTAAACAAAGTAAACGTGCTCAGAATAACATTAACAATAGTGAGTCCATTAAGTTAACGGAGCTGGCTTTATTTATTTATTTATTTATTTATTTATTTATTTATTTATTTATTTATTTATTTATTTATTTATTTATTTATTTATTTATTTATTTATTTATTTATTTATTTAGCGTATGGCTAACACATCACGTTACATATAAATACAGTAGTGATACATTATATTTACAGTCTGAAGTATTTACAAGTTCAAATTATTTACATAGTCAACACACAAGGGTGAGAGCAGAAAATCATAGCGATTTATTAAAGTATCGTCACGCATTTACAATAGTCTTGAGTGCTATCACTGGGTATCGAATTATACCCTGTGATTTACCGATATATGATAGTCTGCCAATATAGAATCTATGGATAATAGCAAAAGAAGAAAGGATACAATTAAATGTATTCAGCAATGCTTATGAAATGGCAGGTGTAGGACTACAGAAGAGGGCTCTGCCATGTAAGTATACATATTCCTTGACGTCTCAACTCTACTATAGCTAATGCTTCATTGTTTTGTAAACTCATTTTGGAAGTATAATATTCTTTTGCAATCTCACAATCAGACATGAAACACTGAAGTCTTAAAATTAAAAGGTTGTGAAGTACGGTCTTTAATAACAAACCTGAGAACGCCGGGTACCCTTTAGATTTAATAGCAGGATTTCCCATCTAGATTAATCATAACAACGTAAAGGTGCTCAGAACAACATTAACAGCAGTGAGTCCATTAAGTTAACGGAGCTGGCTAAATTTATTTATTTATTTATTTATTTATTTATTTATTTATTTATTTATTTATTTATTTATTTATTTATTTATTTATTTATTTATTTATTTATTTATTTATTTATTGAACGTATGGCCAACACATCACATGACATATAAATACTGTAGTAATACATGATATTTACAGTTTGAAGTATTTACATAGTCAACACACAAGGGTGAGAGCAGAAAAAAGTATCTAGGGTCTCCCTGGTAGGCAGTGAGAGGACACTGCTCCAAAATGTGCCGAACTGATTGCTTCGCAGCACCACAAATGCACGCCGTCGAATTAAGTATTCCCCATTTATGAAGGGAGTCAGCACATCTGTCATGGCCAGTGCGAATCTTGTTGATGGTTGCCCAGGTCTTCCGTGGAAGATCAAAACCCTCTGGTTTGTTTTTCAGCCATGGTAGATTGTGATATTCTGATGGAGCATTGGATATCCATACTTGCTTCCAAGCCTGAAGCAGATTAAAGTTAGCGTCTGCTAGTTTTCTGGCTGTTCTAACAGGTGGGTGTCTAGATTTTAGCCAGTTAATAAGAGCATCATTCATGTCACCATGGATTGGCAACTGAGTGTTGTTAGTTATTTTCTTATAATCTCGTAGGAGAGCATTTTCCCGACGGAGGTTAGGTGGTGGAATATGGGATAGACAGGTAGCCAGAAAGTGGGAGTAGATCTAATTATCCCTGATATCATACGCATAGTGTAATTCAGCTGAGTGTCAGTTAATTTGGTGAGCTGGCTATATCCATCCTAGTAACTCATCTATAACCCTGTCCGGCTTCATGGCTAAATGGTTAGCGTGCTGGCCTTTGGTCACAGAGGTTCCGGGTTCGATTCCCGGCAGGGTCGGGAATTTTAACCATCATTGGTTAATTTCGCTGGCACGGGGGCTGGGTGTATGTGTTGTCTTCATCATCATTTCATCCTCATCACGACGCGCAGGTCACCTATGAGTGTCAAATCAAAAAGACCTGCATCTGGCGAGCCGAACATGTCCTCGGACACTCCCGGCACTAAAAGCCAAACGCTATTTCTTTTCATTTCATCTATAACCCTACTTCTTTATCTTATTATTATTATGCTAGGGGCTTTACGTCGCACGGACACAGATAGGTCTTAAGGCGACGATGGGATAGGGAAGGCCTAGGAGTTGGAAGGAAGCGGCCGTGGCCTTAATTAAGGTACAGCCCCAGCATTTGCCTGGTGTGAAAATGGAAAACCACGGAAAACCATCTTCAGGGCTGCCGATAGTGGGATTCGAACCTACTATCTCCCGGATGCAAGCTCACAGCCGCGTGCCTCTACGCGCACGGCCAACTCGCCCGGTACTTCTTTATCTTAACAACGTGATCAGTCCTGGATATTCATCGGATCTTAGGTGTTCTGGTTCATGGACTGGTATTCCATCTGTGAATTCTACGAACAGAACCGTTTTTAAAAGAATGATGATTGGATATGGAAATTTGTTCATAAAAAAGCAGAACAGATGATTGGCAGAGATAGCTGATTCGCCTGATACATACGGCAGGTCTTCAGGCTTGTTGTTAACAGTGTCTTCGGCGACAGAATGTGAAAGGCGGCCGATTTCCCCACATTTGAAAGAGGGCAAATTGTGATGGCACGGTGCCGTGGTAGCAGCATCTCCAAAACGGCGTGGCTTGTGAGCAGCTCTCGTGCAGCTGTTGTGAGCACGTATCGAAGTGGTGTAACGATAGGCAAACAACGACTCATCGTCCAGTCATGTGCCGACAGCTGTTCATTCATGCTAAAGGTCAGTGGTGAATGTTTGGACCGACCATGGGGCCACAGTTTGAGAAATCGCCAATAGGTACAACGATAATGACTAGGCCAATGTTTCCCAGCACACGGATCACTCCTACGCACAGGACTGCGGAGTCGACGACCCAGTCGTACCACAATGTTAACTGCACTTCAGCAAAAGCCGCGCATGAGGTGGGCACAAAATCATCGCTAGTGCAATGTGGATGTTTGGAAACGTGCATCTGATTCGATGAATGCAAATTCCTTGTTGATCACGTCGACGTACGAGTGCGTTTACGCCTATTTCCATAGGAGGCTATGACACGTAGTTGCACGGTCGGGCAGAGACAGGCTGGTGAATGAGGTGTTGGGCGATGTTTTCATGGGACACACTGCGGCCCATTATTCCGGTACACCAATTACCAACAGTTATCCGGTGTCTGGGTTTTATTGGGAACCAAGTCCTTCCGTTCTTCTCAATACAGTTCCCTGATGGTAACGGCAACTTCCAACAGGACAATACTCCATACAATACTGGCAGGATTTTGAAGGACTAGTTCGAGAAACAAGATAGTGAATTAACTTTAATGCCATGGCCCCCAAATAGTGCCGTTATGAACCCCTTTGAACATTTGTAGTTCGACTTGGACAAGCGGGTTCGTGCACCATCACTTGAAATACCAGATTCCCTAGAACATATTCCGCCGCCTCGCTGAATCGATGCTTACAGTATTCTTTCCTTTAATGTTTGCATTGCTATTTCACAGAACAGGTTAATTTATTTTATAATATTTCTGCGAGAAAGGTTAAGGAATAGCTGAGGGAGGAGAAGGAAGCTCTGTCCTTTTCCTCTGCTTTACGTCACACCTACTCAGATAGGTCTTATGGCGACGATCGCATAGGAGAGGACTAGGAGTGGGAAGGAAGTGCCCGTGGCCTTAATTAAGGTACTTGGTGTGAAAATGGGAAACCACAGAAAAACATTTTCAGTGCTACCGATAGTGAGGCCTGAACCCACTACCTTCCGAATTCAAGCAGAAAGCTACGTAACCCAAACCGCGAAGCCACTTGTTTGATAGGGGAAGGAAGGGGAGAAGTTTTGAAAGACAGGTGGATAAATATTATAAGGGGAAAGAAATTGAGAACCGAGGAGTCTAATCCAGGTCTGAGGTCAGCGGGAAGATTCGTATGAATACTGCAGGTAGAACAGCAGAGGGAAAATAAGGAACAGAAAAGTGTTCGACGGAGTAGGTAAGAGGAATGAAAAATATAGGTAAGGGAAACGTAGAGTAGTGGATAGGCAGAGGGAGGTGAACATTATCATGGGATGGAGAAAATGGAGGAGTAAGTAGGTTCTGCAGTCGTTCGGGAAAATAAGGGAGACCAGAAAGGGAGGGGATCAAATGAGATGGGTCGGAACAATACAAAGCCCAGAATGTGACTTAAAATGTAGTTGTCTACAAAGTAGGTCGAACTCGATTTCGTTGTTACTGTAATGGTTCTCCGGGAAATTACACTTTTCTTCTCAAAGCACGTGTTACAGAGTAACCACTGCCCAAGCACTGTTCGGCTGGGGTGTTGCCCTAAGTGGCCATCTATTGATAAGTGATAAGATAACAATCGGCTCTTCAACAACGGGTACGTTCCACTAGTTATTAATATATTTGTTACGGTGTGTTAGTACTGTATTGTTCTTCATTTTTACATAATTCATCCATGTATAATAATAGAGTTTTGAAGGTTTTATTAATCGTTAATTCGTTTCTTCTTGTTCTACCGCTTTTCCCACACTTGTGGGGTCGCGGGTGCGAACTGTATCGCACACGTGAATTTGGTCCCGTTTTACGGCCGATGACCTTCCTGACGCCAACCCTATATCGAGGGATGTTATCACTATTGCGTGTTCCTGTGTTGGTTGGTAGTGTATTTATGTTGTCTGAATATGAAGAGGAAAGGGTTGGGACAAACACAAGCAAACAGTCCCCGAGCCAGAAGAATTAATCAGACGTGATTAAAATCCCCGACCCGGCCGGGAATCGAACCCGGGACCCTCGCTTTGTAACTTTTGGTCACATTTCTACAGGACTCCATGAGATTCTAGAGGCCTGTAGATGGCCTCGCGGCCCTAACCTGAGGACTTACGCCCCCAGATCCCATTTGCTTACCCTCAGACCACTGGCTTTATCCAGACCAATATTCTAACCTACATAGACCAATGACGTTATCCCAGACCAATATCTAAACGAAGCTAAACGATGTTCTTATCACTATAACTTTCTATACTTTAAAAACACTCACGAAAATTGTTCCAGTTTTCTCCACTCTCGAACATAGAATGCGCTGCTCAGCCATGTCGCCTCCTAGGTCTACTGTATATACACAGGTCAGGACACGAATGTTACATATGTGGCCACTATTTTGAGACTCAATGTGGGCGATACCTACATTTCCATGTTGCAAATAGGCGAATTTCGGATTTAATTTTTTTAAATGCAAAATGTTAAAATTTGTTTTATTTGCCTCGGACAGCGAATTTTGATATAATGATGATACCTATTTTGCTGTCTATAAGAACTCGGGTTTCATAAATTGTGAACAGTTGCAATGGAATTAAAACCAGACTATATGACAGAGTTATCATAATATTCTTTGTGCTAATAGATCTAATTTAAGGTACCTGAGCATGAACAAGTAATATAATAGCCAAAGAAGTTAAATTAAATATAATAATTTTATTTAATTTACGTCCCACTAACTACTTTTACGGTTTTCGGAGAGGCCGAGGTGTCGGAATCTAGTCCCGCAGAAGTTATTTCATGTGCCAGTAAATCTACCGACATGAGGCTGACGTATTTGAGCACCTTCAAATAACACAGGACTGAGCCAGGATTGAACCTGCCATGTTGGGGTCGGAAAGCCAGCGTCTCAACCGTCACAACCCATATCAGTAGTTCTGGAGAGTATCTTATTTGATTAGTTATAGAGAGCTCTAACTGTTCCAGAACAAATTTTAATTTACTAGTTCTCTCTGCATTAAACTGACAGTCTAACACCTAACTCAAGTTCATCCTTTTCAAAAGTTTCATCAAAAGAGAAAAAGTTTATCAGTGAGACCAATATTATCATCAAAATAACTTGTGAGATGACTTATCAAAGTGTCAAACTTCGTCGATCTGTCACATTTCAGGTCTTCACAAGCATCACATTCTAATATAAACCTAAAATGCACTGTAGGCAAACACACATTTTTGTGAAACACTTGAACTGCAAATGAACTTATAACTTTAAATCTCACTGATGGAACGTTAATAAATGACTCATCATCCACCTTCACAATCAACACACTCTTCCTTCACTATTACAGTGAATGGTTTAACGAATTTCTTCTGAACTTCACAGATGAATGAGGTAAAATCTGTAATTTTGTCACTTTCACACCACTTACTGAAATAACCTCCAAATACTAAAAACATCATTAAAACGTTAAAAATATACAGATAACCAATAAAAAACCGATAAAAGGACACTGCAACACTATTTAACACACAAAAATATTCGATGGATAAATGAATCGTGAATTCCAGTAGCAAGATAACCTCAACCAACGACACACGTGCGCGGTTTAAACCAAACGGAATGTAAACATGGCTCCACACGCCGGTTACACGTGGCCCAATGTGGCAGCCATTTTGTCAGGTATCGATATATGCATTCAGGTCTAATAATATTGTAGTTGGTCTTGTATACCTTGGTCGCCTCTTATTTCGTCGATGATAGCAAGGTAGCAAGCCTTGTTTATTACTTGTGGCGTCGTCCAAACCGCGCCATATTGGGTTCCTAAACTATAATTTGTGAATGGTCAACCGAAGTTTTACTTTATTTCTAGGTTTGAAACTACCAGCACAACACAATACTGTCAAACATATTATCGTTTCAGAGTATGAAATTTTTGTAACTTGAATATCGATACCAAAATTTCGTATTGATTGTGGTATCGCAGCAGCTCAAAGTTTACTATTTCTTGTACCCGTCGTTGATTGGTTAGTGTTTGTATAATTCGTTGCTTACGCTATAATACAAGGCCTTGAATTGCACTCATGGAAACGAATGGCACGGCCGACTCGGATGGTATCCTAGTTCGCCATTCAGCCGCTAGGATCGCGTGCTTGCCCTCTTGTATTCACATGGCCGTATATGTCAATAAGTATATTATAACCTAAATAAAAAGAACTGAATATTTTTGCGAGTATTGACAGTACTTTATTTACAGAGCGGTGCTGCATTGGCTTGGATATGTCATCGAAGTTTCAAAACTTTCCTTTTGAGGGGCTTCTTATCAAGTTTCAAAACTTTCTCTCTTCTACTTGAGTGGCTCAAAGCAATGTTGTCTAATAGAAGTCTCAGAAATTTTCATAGTAGAAAAAGGGGTGGTTTGTCGTCTTTACACTTTCTACACTTAATTTCACTGTTGAACATGTCTTTCGAAAAAATGTACACCTTTTAGTAACTCTCTTCGGGGCAAGTACTACGTAAAGGAGGTGACAAATTCCGTCGTTGAGTGCAGAAGTGCCACAGACGATGATTTTGGATATCTGAGGGCTCCTCGATCTTGAAAACGAATAAGACACAATGTTGGACTTTAAGTAGCTGGAGAAGAGATATGTTCTAAACAGCCTTTACAGTCTGTTTGTTCTTTTGCCACACGAACCATAATGTCATTTTATTCCGCTTGGCGTCTTAGGTAGTTTAAGGAGAGCTCGATGTCATCGCTTGTTAGGTTCCTCGTCAATGCATAATGCAAATGTTTACTTATGAGGTATTTTACGCTGGCCACAGTGGATTGGGTAGTCAAGATTTATGCCTGATACATTTCCCTCATGAATCTTTTTTTTTCTTTCTCTGAATGCATTTGAATTTTCTTAACATATGACAGGAAATCATTAATTAACCAACTGAGGCGTTCATCTTCAGTACTAAAAGATGCTCTTTTGTTCACATTTCTGGAATATATCCCATGTGAGGTGTTGCAGACGTCATGCGCATCGAACAATGTCATGAAACAAATGGTTTATTTTAAACTGTATTTAATGCTCTCGGAACAAACCACCTCCATACTTTTCAAACCAGAGATTGTTTCAGGGGAAAATATAATATTTTTAGCTCTTGCTACATTCATTTTCTCCAAATTTCTTGGGCAAATTATTGTTCTGGTTGGTTTCCTAGTTTAAGATTTCTGAGTTTGAAGAGGTCTCTCAAATGATCGCCGGTCACGGTAGCATTGTTTACAAAAAAGTCCAATGACTAATTTTGGGATCGCCCGATTCTTATGACGTAACTCGGATCAAAACCTGGGAACAGAGGCCTAACTTCATCAGCTTGAAGTTGTATCCCGTGCGTAATATTTCCTCTGTATAATGTTTCGAACATTGAACATTCACTGGAAACTTGTGAAACGAAATTCCACTACCTTTAATTTCTCGTGAATAAACCATGACTGGAATTGTGAATGCTTAACATCAGACGAATACATAACACATTCACAATAAACTCAGTTAATAAACACGTTTAAAGGCGCGAACCTGGTAGACAGGGGGCAAGAAAGCGATCCTAGCGGTCCGCCATTGAACTTCAGTGTGACCACTTCGATAGCGGTTTACGGGCTCTATTTCCACGCCTTGTATTATACCGTAGGCAACGGTATAATTGCATCAGTAACCCCCTCTAGTGAAGATGAGTAGCAGCACACCTCAACCACCAACAAAGATCCGTCAGAATTATGTTGTTGTTGAAAAATTTAGTGATTCAGGACAGTGGTATTCAGTGGTACTGGTATCACTAGGGGTACGCGGGGTCGTCTCAAGGAGTACACAAATTTATCGTAGCTTCTGACCGTTTTCAGTGAGTAGTTGAGAAAAGCGTTGATCCTGTATATTCTCAATAAAATCTTGTTTTGGTGCAGTGTTTTTGTCCACCACTACACAGCCCCCTTTCTGAACCATGCATTCTAAAATATGTGTCAATTTGTACCTCCGATTGACTAGGTATTACATACAGTACAAGATTAATTGTTGCATGAATATACTCGTGTGTGTACATCGTTGCTAGGCACTGAAAACCTTGTAATTCCACTAACGAGAAAACCACGTTTCCTCATCTGCCTTGTGAAGACTTGCCGCGTTGCATGAGAAGGGAACAGAAAGTCGAATAAGTGGGCTATCGTTAAGCAATGAAAATGCCACGAACAGTTCTTCAGCCATTGCTGACCGCTCAGCTGAAGGAGTTACGAGGTTTCCTTTTCTCACCGCCGTTATATAATGTATACAATACATTATTATTATTATTATTATTATTATTATTATTATTATTATTATTATTATTATTATTATTATTATTATTATTATTGGGGAAAAGGGTGGTGTAACGGCTTAGCTGCTTGCCTGTCATCCCGGTGACCATGGTTTGATTCCTAGTACTACTGGCGTGAGAGTTTTAGTTGAAAATCCCTTGGTGTTAGGAAGGGCATGCGACCTTAAATCCCCGACCACAACTCTTTCATTCCTCAGTGCGTGCAGAGACCCTGAGAAAGCTGGATAAGCTGCGGACGATGATGATGATTATATTATTTGGCATCCACCAACAATCACTTGTTACTTCTAGTTTAATCGCAATATATTAGTACTTCGGGGGTAGGAACGTAAAAAGAACTAGTTTTTGGAGGTATGCCAACCAAAAAGTTTGAATACCAGAGGCTTAGGACACGGACGGCCGTCACATTTTGCTTGCTTCGGACTCGGTGATACTAGAATATTAGAGGCCTAGGCTTCCAATCTTCTCCTGTATGATCCCCTTTTCCCTCATTCTTCGAGTGATCGTTCGTGTTTTCCTTCTCATTCCGATAGTCGTCTTCATTTTCTTCCCGATCAATAGGAGCCAATGACCACTCCGGAAATTCCTGAACTTAAGTGCAGAGTTTCAAGAAATTATGTCAAGCCACTTTCCCGTGATTTTCAGACAAACATACAAACAGTAAAAAGCTCAACTTTCGACTTCTGCATGCCTAATCCGAGATTTTAATAAACGAAGTGAAGTGTACAGAACAAATATAGGTTTTTATACAGATAATACCCTAAGTGAGTTCCGAAGCAATATTAACCGATTACTACAATATAACGAATAAAATGTTATTTCAAAAAGTTAATTACGAGCAAAAATTACATTTAGTAAATATTAACGATTACAAAGAAAATGCATTAAAAATTATTTTACAAGAATTTCGATTACCTTTACTCAATTGAATCCCAACTCCAATTTTTGGTTTCTTTTATCGCTACAAAAGCATATTTCTTGCAATTTAATACAATGTGAAAATATGTATATTCGTGTAGATGTTCATCACTTATTAAACCTATGACAAGCCTCATTTGAGGGAGTGTTGGAAATGTTGGTACCATTACAATAATAAACGTGGGCGTGTAATAAGTATTGCATGTTGTACTCAACTCCGCAAGCTACGAAACATGTTAAAAATAGCGGACGGGAAATTACATCCGGGTAAGGCTCGAAATGTCAAATTCTCTACAATAAACCGCGAAGAAATCCCCATCTCCTGTAAGTAGTTTTCCTTAAATTCGTGTAACACACACAGCGTGACGCCGAGGTGATGATAATGAGGAACTCGCCACGATTTGATAAAGCGCCTTCTAATTAACCACAACTAATTCATAAAGTGAAATGATTGCCTTGTAATCATGTTACTTCCACAAGCGAATATATATCTACCCATCAGTCCCGTTCACTGATACCGAATGGGGGATGAGGTGAGGTGAAATTTTATAGCTTTTTATATTATTTCAGGATGCCCTTCCTGACGCAAGCCTCAGTTGAGCAGCGAATAAAGATGAAATGAAAGATAGTGAATTAAATTTCATGTCTAAGAATGGGGTCCGCCTCTGTGGTGTAGTGGTTAGCGTGATTAGCTGCCACCCCCGGACGTCCGGGTTCGATTCCCGGCTCTGCCACGAAATTTGAAAAGTGGTACGAGGGCTGGAACGGGGTCCACTCAGCCTCGGGAGGTCAACTGAGTAGAGGTGGGTTCGATTCCCACCTCAGCCATCCTAGAAGTGGTTTTCCGTGGTTTCCCACTTCTCCTCCAGGCAAATACCGGGATGGTACCTAACTGAAGGCCACGGCCGCTTCCTTCCCTCTTCCTTGCCTGTCCCATCCAATCTTCCCATCCCACCGCAAGGCCCCTGTTCAGCATAGCAGGTGAGGCCACCTGGGCGAGGTACTGGTCATTCTCCCAGTTGTATACCCGACCCAACGTCTGAAGCTCCAGGACACTGCCCTTGAGGCGGTAGAGGTGGGATCCCACGCTTAGTCCGTGGGAAAAACCGACCCTGGAGGATAAACAGATTAAGAAGAAGAAGAAGTCTAAGAATGGGAAAACCATTCTCAATATACACCTAACCACCATAATTGTGCTGGTAGCTCTCCAGAATACATACAACAGATGTTTATCTTTTTCCAGACCTCGTACCCATTCCAAAATGTATTTTTAAAGAAGAAATGCAACAAAAATATTCTCCGGTGGGAAAGGGTTAGGTGTCACTGAAGAGGTGTACTAGGGAAATAAGAAGTGAAGTAGGTTTCCGTTGCTTTCCTCACTCAGACAGAAAGTGCTATTACATATCAGTTACCTCATTCTACGCAGGGAATGGAAGTGTAAGGAATGGTGAAGTAGCGTTGCTCATGTTTCACTCACTTTCATATTGTCGAATCGAAGATGAGACTGAGCTATGAAAGGAAGAACATTTCTCTAGCATATACCAAAAGATACAGTGCAATCTTCTGTTTTATATTCCAAAACGCTTAAATTCCTGACAAAGTCGGGAAGCGAATTTGGGTTTACTGGGAGGTAAACTAGCCTATCAACCTGTAAAAAAAAAATAATGAAATGGCGTATGGCTTTTAGTGCCGGGAGTGTCCGAGGACAAGTTCGGATCGCCAGATGCAGGTCTTTTGATTTGACGCCCGTAGGCGACCTGTGCGTCTTGACGAGGATGAAATGATGATGAAGACGACACATACACACAGCCCCCGTACCAGAGAAATTAACCAATGTTGATTAAAATTCCCGACCCTGCCGGGAATCGAAGCCGGGACCCCTGCGGCCAAAGGCCAGCACGCTAACCATTTAGCCATGGAGCCGGACAATCAACCTGTGAATCGCAGTGGTAAGCGACAGCGGAAAACGGCAGCTGCCATCGAAGGATAACATTGTGACTTCAATTATAATAGGAAAATCCTATTATTTTTTATTTGCTTACAAGGAATCGCGTTGGTCATACCCACAGCGCTGTAGCAATACAGTGTAGAGGAGGAGAAGAATAGTTTCCCACAGCCGTGGGAGTAATTTATGACTATGTCCTTGGGTGAAATACATCTTCTAGTAGTAGCATTCTGAGCTGGTACAGCAAGCTTTACGGCGTGATATAAGACAGGCACAGTGTAATGGACGAGCTATAACAATATCTAATAGTATGTGCTTACAGATACTTATTGCTCGCTTAAGATCTCATACTGAAAATATCTCACCGTGTTTTGGCCTCACGTACGAGGTGGAATACTGTTATATATATTCTATTTGCTTTACGTCGCACCGACACAGATAGGTCTTATGGCGACGATGGGATAGGAAAGGCCTAGGAAGTGGAAGGAATTGGCCGTGCGCTTAATTAAGGTACAGCCCCGGCATTTGCCTGGTGTGAAAATGGGAGACCACGGAAAACCATCTTCAGGGCTGCCGACAGTGGGACTCGAACCCACTATCTCCCGATTACTGGATACTGGTCGCCCTTAAGCGACTACTGTTAGAATTACGAAGGAAATGCCGTGATGGTCCCTGCCCGCAGTTTTACAACTTAGATATTTTAAATGACTCGTAACTTTTTTAGGCGAGTATCAAATAATGACAAAGTAGGCTGCTGACAATTTTCAGTATAATTGGAGTAATTCACATTAACGATATGCTGCCCGGTGTTTCATTTAATCTGGTCATTTTTCAACATTACATATGTGCTTAGAACATTTTAGAACGGTCATTGTTCTTGGAGAGTCTCAGGTAGATATCACACTTTATACGAGTTTTGTTTCTATTTCTGCATCACCAAATTTTAGGCCTGGCACCTGCCGGCCAACTACACCAACAGAAACAAAAGACTGCAAGACCTAAACAATCAATGCAGTCAGAGTTGATGTGGCAGACGTGACTCATTAGCGCCCCAGATTTGTTTAAAACTGACTCACACAATCTCACTTCTGAGTTACGTACAGCAGAACACAGCTGTGTGGACGAACGAACAAGTTAGCCGGAAGCGAAGGAAGGAGAAAGGAATGCAGGAATGTGGCAACACCACGCAATGCTCCTCCCTCCAGCCCTATCTGTCAGAATTCTTCTTTCAATATTACGGGTATAGTTACAGTGATTCGCACATCCTCGCTAATATTTGCTTGTGGAATTACCTGCCGGCTGAAATTAGAGTCGTTCCTAACACTCAGCTCTTTAAAAGAAGGTGTTACCTTCCACCCTTCCAAGGTGGTTCTTTTCCATGACTTTCTTGGATGATCTCTCCTTCGGGTACAGTGAAACATCTCACTTACGGACATCGAAGGGACGTATTAACTTGTCCGGATATCCAAAGATAATTTTCTTCATATAAATATTAACCCTAGGAACTAAAAGGTAAGCTTTTCCAGTTAGTCTATGACTTACACAATTTTAGTATGTTGTAGAATTTAACAAAAATTAAACAATGTATTATGGTTGGGCATAATAGCAGACTCTATAGCTTGAGCCACACCATAGAAAACAAGGCGATAATGCTTAATAGAATGGCGAAAACCCCATCAAAATCCATCCATTAGTTCTTGACATTAACCGTCACAAACTGACAGAATCGAGGACTGCATTTTATCTATGTAGAGATGTTCACTACCTTCTTTAACTAAAACTATACGTGATGGGAGATCCGCCTTTGCAATGACTCATAAATCATGAGTGAGAACTGTCAACATCCGTATTGTTTCAAGAGAGGAACGTTAATTGCACAAGTCAAGGTTGGTCTCACTGTGTACCGTCATTCTTTTGTGGGAATCAGAACAAGTCATAAGTCCATAGAGTTATACCCAACGTCCTCCCCAGATACTAAAGGAAATGTTCTTACCTCATGTAACAGGTTTCTTATATTTTCCACTATGACTTGCATTGAAATGAAATTAACTGCAATAGAGTCCTCTCAAAGAATCCTTTCAACTTCTGTGTTACTTATTTCTCCGGACAGCAGGTACTTCCTAAGCTCTTTAGCACACCTAACTGACGAGGGAATGTGTTCCAAATACATTATACAAACCAACATTTCCTTACTTTACCGTTATTCCTCTTGTTCCCACTGGAACATACGGCATCCGCGAATCGTCTATACTGTGGTCTTCGATTTTGCTATAATCTCTTTTCAAGAGCAGCCTGACCGAAGCGGAAACGGCGTGTTCGGTTCACCCACAAAGACATGTGTTCGATTCACCGTCAGGAAATCAAAAACATTAAGAAACGAGATTTTCACTTCAGTGGTGCACATGGGCCTGAGGTTCACTCAGCCTACACAAAAAATAAGTACCTGGTTAATTCCTGGGGGCGAAGGCGGCCGGCGTAGAGCTAACCACTCTACCCTACAAAGTGCCGAAGTTACAGATAATGGAAGCCTTTACCTCCCTTCCAAGGGCATTCGTGGAGTACGAAGATTACTTTGCCTTTTGCTTTTATATAAACTCTTTACAAGCTTTTCCCATTTCAAAAGCTTCTTCATCCGCAGTTCTTTTCCATGACTTTCTTGGATGATCTCTCCTTCGGGTATAGTGAAACATCTCACTTACGGACATCGAAGGGACGTATTAACTTGTCCGCATATTGTTGGGACGGAGGATCCCTAGACTAACTGACGCTGTAAATTTATGACATGTTTCACTCTTTAAATGAAACAGATTAATTTAATTCTAAAGATATAGTCTTTTTGTTGCAAAATTATTTGTGTCGTTCCTACACATGTCTCCGAGCATATGAACAGTGCATGTAATTCTTTCTGCACACTCGATAACTTCAACCTGCTCGCGGATTGTCAAATCTTTGCGTGTAGATGCCATGACCCTAAAGACAAAACAACTGACAAGTGATACAGGAGAGAAATAAAGTAAAAGTATTTATCGACTTGATCGCGGTTACTAGAATTCGGTACCGAGCTCGATAGTTGCAGTCGCTTAAGTGCGGCCAGTATCCAGTATTCGGGAGATAGTAGGTTCGAACCCCACTGTCGGCAGCCCAGAAAATGGTTTTCCGTGGTTTCCCATTTTCAAACCAGGCAAATGCTGGGGCTGTACCTTAATTAAGGCCACGGCCGCTTCCTTCCCGCTCCTAGCCCTTTCCTGTCCCATCGTCGCCGTAAGACCTATCTGTGTCGGTGCGACGTAAAACAACTAGCAACTAGCAAAAAAAAAAACTAGAATTCGGACCCTTCAGTCAGGCGACATTTTATGATTTGCTTCCAGTTACTGGCAGCTGGGCTAGCAAGTACAGTACTACTACAGATTGTTTTCTTGTCTGTACAGTCCTAAAACTATTTATTCTATTTGTGTAACACTCAGTGCAGTGTATTTAGGTATCGAAATCCCAGTTCTGTCCGTAGTCCGTAGTCAAGAGGTACAGCAAGTTTTAGAACTCTCAAACATCTGTCCATGTCTGTATCTCAGTGTCCATAAATGAGGGCTAAATTTTACATACTTTTATTGCAGGTAGGGAACAAAATCTGCCCAAATTTGAGGAGTGTCCATATCCTCGGAGTGTTCCTAAGGAGAGGCTTTACTATATATGAAACAATCCTTCTTCTTCTTCTTATTATTATTATTATTATTATTATTCTTCGTCCTCAACGTTTGTCCCACAGTGCGAAGGGGTCCTGTTTCTTGGCTTTGTTTCTCCACTTGCCACGGTCATATGCCCGGTCGGAGTGCAGATATGCGTTATGAAGGATGTCGAGCCATGAACGCGGTGGCACCGCCATGCTTATTAGGCACACGCTCTTCCACCACATAAATCCCACTCCTCCTGACCTCACCACCCTTGAAGACACCTCTATACAAGTCTATACCCTTAAAAGATCACTCAACATCTCGACGTGTTATATTCCACCTAAAGCCATGTTTCAATCAGCCCACTGGGACAAAATTATTCAAAATCGCACACAGACCATACTTTCTGGTGACTTCAGTGCAAAGAAGCCGAGATGGAATAGCAGAACTACTGCTCCTCGAGGGAACCCGGTCGCAAGATCTTGTGACAGGAAGCTGCTACTCACCCATGGACCATAGCGGCTTACGCACTACCCCCACAACCCTAATCATAGACCAGACACGCTGAATATTGCCATTTCCCAAAACATCCACAATTATACTAATCTCACTACTCTAGACAGCCTTCATTCCGACCATCAACCAGTTCTCCTCACCCTATCTTCCAACCCTATCCATGTTCAGAAGTCCATACCAACGCAAAATTAACTGGCAGTCCTACCGTGGTTACCTCTCCTCTCACATTAATTGGCAATCCCAGAGTCAAGGGACCAGAAGATATAGATGCCCTTGCGGCCGAAATTTATATTGTCATTATTTGGGCCGCTCAATTGGCCTGCGTAGGACCAGCAGTTGTACAGTCCAGAAAGGACAAACTGCTTTCTGAAATATTAACTCAAAACAAGATCAAGAACGGCACCCGGAAGTTAAGGCAGCACAATAGAAATCCTTATCTCAAAGCATTATAAAACAAACAACGACGTAATTTGGCAATACTCATTCGGCATCACAGGAAATCCCGACTGGATGAATTAAGCGTGGCTGATAACTCAACTGGCCCGCAAATTCACTAGGAAAAGGACTGGGACACCATCCTTTCATGGACAGCGAGGATTGGCTTACACAGATTATGATAAGGCTAACGCCTTAGCAGATACATTTGAGTCAACTTGCACACCCAATCTAGGTCCGTCAGGCAACGATTTCATAGACATGGTCGAAGATGAAGTAGACAACTCACCTGAAATCAACCTTCCACCTGATTTCAAATTCACTTCCCCCAAAGAATTGTTTACTGCTATCAAGAAGCTCAAATTCAGGAAAACCCCTGGTTTAGACAACGTTTCGGCCTCCTTCCTAATAAAACCTCCCTAGGAAAGCTCTTTCATTACAAAACTACAATGCTATCTTTAGTTACTCTCACTTCCCTACTTCATGGAAAATGGCACAAGTAATCACGATGCTTAAATACCTTTCGGACCCCACCTTTCCCTAAAACTACAGACCGATATCCATTCTTTCCATCATATCTAAGCTCTTTGAGTCCCCCTCCCCCTAGACTCAACGTCATAATAGCCAATAAGAATCTCCTCAATGAAGAGCAATTTAGATTCCACCAACTCACCAGGCTCACTGAGGAAATAACAAAAAAACGTCAACCATCGGAGGCACACGGGATTCTTTTCTGGACATTTCGCGTGCGTTTGACAGGGTATGGCATCAAGGCCTCATATATAAATTCATTCAGATAGGTATCCCCCTCTATATGGTTAAGCTTCTCTCCAGCTACTTATCGGATAGAATGTTTCAAGTTGAAGTTAACAAAACTCTGTCTGACCCCCAACCCATTGCTGCAGGAGTCCCTCAGGGCGGAGTTATTTCACCTACACTGTTTAATCTCTACATATCTTATCCCCTCCAACGCACGCGAAGGTCTGTGCGTGCTGACGACACATCAATTTTCTCTGTCTCATGGCAAAGTCCCTGAGTTCAAAATTATCTTCAGAATACTCTCTCCACTTTCTAACCTTGGCTTCGAAAATGGAGAATCAAAATTAATGTCAGTAAAAGCAGTCCAACTCTGTTTTCTAAGAGAACTGGTGATCACCACCCGCCCCTGATCTTCATTGGCGAGGAGATCCGGTGGGTAAATTCTACTAAATATTTGGGAGTTATCCTGGACAGGGAATACGTCAACCGTATTTCGGCCCAGGCGATTCGTCTTCTGTGAGAAATTATACCGCTCATAAAATCCGATAATGGGCCTAGAATATGCCAGTCTCCTCTGGGGAATTGCAGCTAACACACACCTGGATAGCGTCCAGGGCGTACAGAACCGTAGCAGAATGGTTTGAACGGAATCGAGACATCCAAAATGATCTACAGGTAGAAGACATCTACACCAGGATCAGGAAGAATGCCCGTACATTCTACGCCAGCTTGCCAGATAACCCAAACGCCCTATTCGCATCCCTGGGCAACTATTAAACTGAGGGCCTTCGCTACAAAAGGCCCAAAGTTTTCTTAGACTAAACCAACCTCCGGGTGTGTACCATATTCTGGTCAGCTCGATTCCGTACTAACTAACAGCTCCACCGTTTTCCATCTATGCCGTCCCATTATCACCCTGTACAGAACTGCACTCAAGACCCCAATGGGCCGGAGAGCTAAAATCTCTCAATGGATTCGGGCTGCTTTGGTCTGCCTGCTGATCGTCTGCCCGAAACTTCGATGGTTAAACCTCCTCCTGCGACTGATGTGCTGTCTGCTCGAAGCACGTGTCCGTACCATCGTAGCCGGCTTTCCCTCATTTTTTTCTGTGATTGGTACAATTCCATATCTGCTACGTAGGTCATCATTGGTGATATGATCGTTGAGTTTCACGCCCGTTGTCCAGCGAAGCATTCTGGTTTCCATAACGGCAAGTCGATGTTCTACTTCCTTTGTTGAAGGCTAACACTCTGCACCATATACTGCCCACGACTGCAATCTGTGAGCCTCTGCACACCCAGAGTTCATGCTCATATGCGGCGCTCAGTAATGTTGGTAACCGCTCGCCCTTACTCGGGCGCAAGAATGTTGTGTCGTACGCCTTTCGTACGGTATTGCCGGCCTCGGCAGCGGATAAAGTGGAGATGTGACGATGGATGGTGAAGGGACCCGGTCCCTAGGGAAGACACGCCGGCCGGGTGAGAGCCCGAGCTCGGCGGCCTATGAAATTTTAGTTGGCGGCCACTCGGCCGGCCAACGGAGCAAAGCAAGTCTATGTCCCGTAGGCCGCACTCGTCGGCGGCGGGCTACGACGTTCGGTTTCGGATCTCGAGCCAGCCAGCTCACTGGTTGATCCTGCCAGTAGTCATACGCTTGTCTCAAAGATTAAGCCATGCATGTCTCAGTGCAAGCCAAATTAAGGTGAAACCGCGAATGGCTCATTAAATCAGTTATGGTTCCTTAGATCGTACCACTTTACTTGGATAACTGTGGTAATTCTAGAGTTAATACATACAAACAGAGTCCCGACCAGAAGTGGAAGGGACGCTTTTATTAGATCAAAATCAATCGGTCCGCTCGTCCGGTCCGTTTGCCTTGGTGACTGAATAACTTTGGGCTGATCACACGGTCCTCGTACCGGCGACGCATCTTTCAAATGTCTGTCTTATCAACTGTCGATGGTAGGTTCTGCGCCTACCATGGTTGTAACGGGTAACGGGGAATCAGGGTTCAATTCCGGAGAGAGAGCCTGAGAAACGGCTACCACATCCAAGGAAGGCAGCAGGCGTGCAAATTACCCACTCCCGGCACGGGGAGGTGAGGTAGTGACGAAAAAACAATACAGGACTCATCCGAGGCCCCGTAATCGGAATGAGTAAACTTTAAATCCTTTAACGAGTATCAATTGGAGGGCAAGTCTGGTGCCAGCAGCCGCGGTAATTCCAGCTCCAATATCGTAGTCTATATTAGAGTTGTTGCTGTAAAAAATCATTCTGGTTTCCATAACGGCAAGTCGACGTTCTACTTCCTTTGTTGAAGGCTAACACTCTGCACCATATGCAGCTGGACGAATCTTTATGAAATAAGACCATAAACAAAATATTACTCCTCAATCACACACTCTAAGTCAGTGGTCTGCGCTAGAATTTTGCTTTCTTCAGGATCGGGTAAATAACCGAAGCAAAGTCATTTCTGTACAAGCAATGCAGGCCTTTATAGGAGTGGAAGGTAAAGGCTTCTACTATCCGTAATCTCAACACTGAGTAGTATAAAGTGGTTAACTTAATAACCAGCCACCTTTTCTCCAGGAACTAACCTGGTAACTCATTTTTTGGTGCAGACTGATTGAACCTTAGTACCTGTACGATATGAACACATTTATACTCTTTGAAAACATTCGTCTTACCCCGATTAGTCAACCCTGCTTATACCATCATTGGTTATTTCACTACCCAAATAGAAAATATCATTTTCTTTCAGATTGCGGTTCCTAACTTGATAGTCCTCACTTCATTTGACTATATTAATTTGACCATATTGCATTATATTTGTTTAGCGTCTTTCTTTATGAATATCTTGTTCTTCATTCCCAAGATTGCGCCTCTACAATTTACCTACTCCTTTGGATCTGCTATCGACTTGGGGAAGACGACAGCATCATTGGTAAATGCCTGGCTTCGTGACTAAATGGTTAAGATGCTGGCCTTTGCTACAAAGAGTCTCGTGTTCGATTCCCAGCCTGATCACCTTCTTTGTGTGCGGCCATTGGATGATAAAGAGAAGATGTGTGGAAACTGAATTGGGAGAACTGACACCAGATAATATTATTTCTGTGATTCTTCGAAACCATGAATCCTGGGATCGTGTGGCAGTGTATATGGAGAAATTCCTTCGTCAGGAGGAGAGGGATTTGGAAGCGTACGAACGCCCGTAAAGGAGAAATGAAGAAAGAAGTCTGAAGGACTAAGTAAGCACGACATCACCCTGAAGTAATCCGAGAGCGGTTTCGGTGTGATCAGGGTGCGAAATCGCGGGGGGGTGGGGGAGGGAGGGATTTACCCCCTCCCCCCTGCCGACGATTTTATCTCAGAGGTTACCCCCACTAAAATTGCCCGGGAAGATCCTTTCATTATAAAATAAAAGAAAAATGTAGAACACATAATTTATTACTGAATTAATGAATTTAACTGGGCATATTTTCATAAAAACATCAGAATTAATTCAAATGACTACCAGACCTTGAGCAATAAAACAACGCAGCAGTGGCAATTCCGCACCTGCAGCATATTGTTGATATTTCACGCTGGCAAGTCCATCTGAAACCCGGGCAAAAATGTAAAGTGGATTAAGTTCTCCTCCCGTGTCGTTGCTATAAGTAGCTCGAGTTTACACCGCTCCTGTACTTCTTGGAGTGGGTGTGTTTCCTATAGGTATCAATAGGACAATATTCACTTAAGCAGGGTACAAACTGACAAATTTATTCAGTCAACACATTGCCCTGGCAGAGGAAAGTTCCATTAAAAAAGCAATAAATCATGAAAAATCGCGCCTCGTCTGGCCTTTCTTAAGATAGCGAGTCTCTCATAAACTTCTCAGCTGATTGGAATAACGTTCTAATGTTTATCAGCAAAATTCGAACAAAAGGATTTCAAATTTACATTTTTCTGGGTGGAGCGGATAATTACAGGAGAATTTAATACCCCCTCTCCCCGCCGAGTACTGCCTGGAACAAACACTAGTAGTTAAGCCCTATGTTCCTTCTCCCCCACCACCACCACTTCTTTCTGATTTCGCACCCTGGATGTGATGATACACATCGTGGGAAAAGGGTGTGTGGTTTTTAGTGGCTAAGAATCCCTCACACTTGTGGAGTGCAGCCCCTTCACAAGTGTCTTTTGAAGATTTGCCACAGTCCCTCTTTTTAAAAAAATGGTTGTACCGAGGCTACACCTTCTCCGTCCTGTTAAACGGCGCGCCTTCTATAAGGCCATCTATGTTATGGAACTTGAACTACTGTTATACAAGATATTTGAATTTTCTACTGCTAGATGTCTCTATCATCGGTGTTGTTGCTCCTTCCAGCGGGTCGAACTCTAACTAATTTATTAAGAAATTTGTGTTGGGACTGGTAACAAACCAAGAGTTTTTGTAGATTGTTTTCTATGTATCAAAGTTGTCTACACTCCTACTGCTTCCTTCTTCTTTAGTTATTAACCTTTAAGAACATTTTGTGAATATTTGCTCTAGCCAATTAGAACTTTGGGTTTGTAAAGGCATCAAGCCTATCTGTAAAGAGTTCTGGAAACTTCCCCTCGAAATGCTATAAAAGCTGGGCGCTTTAAGGCCGTGTTGTCATATTCATCGCTCCAGTGGATCGTGTGCGCCATGTATTAAGACGGCAGGGGCCATAGATCGGCGTTAGAAAGGTCCAGCAAGCAGGGATATGGCAGAATTTTCATAATATGTGATACCGGCAGATAGCTTGCTAGCTAGGCAGAACGCGCTGTTGCATTGCGGGTTTGTTCTTGTTTCTTTCCAGCATTGTGATATTGTATTTCGTAAACACATAAGCATTTTAGGATGCTCCTTTACATTTTTTAATTTATTTCTATTCTTATTTGCCGTAATATGAGAAATCTGAAGATGTTCACTTGATTGGATGAAACCTGGCATTCTGTGTTTAATGACGTTGTTGTGTTCAACGTTTATATTTGCCTATTTGGTATTATAAATTATGTTCCATCGACTTATTATTTTAACTTCTCAATCCTTATATTCAAAACGTATAGCATGTGTAGTTATTTTTCAGTTTCCATAAAATGGAATAAGTAGACATAATCATGAATCGAGGGTGTTGCAGTATGGAAAATTAATGCGAATAAAAGTTGGTACAATGAGATAATATCAAGGACTATATATAAAGCACATATCACACCAAATAAGTAACATGGGCATGTGTTCAGTCAGAATGCACTGACAGCACGAGTAAGTGGGATGTAAAGTTTGAAGGAATAATAATCTATTTGTAAACTTGGTGCGAACTCGCTAACACTGGTAGATACCAGCTGCTGTCCAACTTCTCCGAATGCAGTGTAGTTCGTGATTAGAGAATTACACTAGAGTTAGTACATTCAATATCAAACAACGTAAGGACGTTCTCTTCTTCGAAACTCAATCTCATCTCTTCCTACAACCTGTTATTCATCAGTTTTACTTGGCTTTGGGGAACGGATAATTCGGCTTCAGGAAATGTACTGTGGATCTCACCAAAGAGTCCTCTAAAGAACCAGGGCATAATTTTTCTACAGAAACTTGATACATTTCTCTTGCTACAAGCTTAAGTTTGAATATGCTGAGTGCGTAATACACACTTTTCGGGTGCGCTGAATACATTTATATATATATATATATACAGCCAAGTTATGTTGGCTTTTTAAGCAAAGAAAATTTAATATCACTTTCTGTTCAGACGTCTTTATTACAATAGCAACTTTTCTAATGAAAAGTAATTGTTATGGACTTGTTTTGACTAGATTGAGATGTACAATGCCAATAATATTAAACACGTTGTTCAAACTTTAAACTTGTAGCAAGAGAAAAGTTATCAAGATTATGTTTAAAAATGAGTAAAGAAGAAAGAAAATGATACGTTGCATCTCCAAATGGCCAACATTCTAACTTGAATAATTATGTTGTGAATGTAATAAACTCCCGCGTGCTCCGTTCGCAATGTATCATGTTGTTCATTAATATCACCACGGATGCACTTCAAAAGTTTCGAGGCAATGAAATAATATACATGAACTGATGGGGTAATAGAAACAGTAGCGGCGATTGGGAATTAGAAGTGGGGGGGAGGGAAGCACATGCATTTAGAGACAACAAAAAGTACTGGGTGTCTGGGAGATATAGTGCGGTGGGGGAGGGGGTAGACAACATAACTGAAATAAATAGCTACAAAATGGTAACTTTTTGATACCCTTTGAGCGATTTTCAACAGAGTGGTAAAGGTTGACACTTTACCAACTTAACTGCCATAATAATAGTTTTTCTTGGAGTTTTGATCGAATACTATATAATTAAACTTTCACCAAAGGAATAATTACACATTTATTACAATTAAATAGAAGTACGGCGTGTTTATACAATAAAGAAAACTATTTAGTATTCGACTACACACTAAAAAAGTAACAGACACCAGACAGAACTACACGGACACATTGATTGAGTCAGACTATCAGATTGATGAATGCGCGCAACAAGCGGGTGATTCATAGCGCATCGTCTTTGACCTTGCAAAAATGTACCCCTCATTGCCTTCCTCACAGCACATGCTAGATGTGCGATTGCTATCTGATGGTACAAACCTGCGCGAAGCCCCGAGCTTGGAGGGGATAGCAGGGGAAGGAAGTTAGTGGATGGGGTAACAACTACTGAGCTATTCGGAGCGAAATTAAGTCTTGTCACCTTAAGGTAGTCCCCAGGAGCCGATGTGAACACTTCGGTAGCAACTAGCGGAGTGAACGTTCCTTCCCTTTTAGGCATGCTGCAGCACATGGACTTGTCTGTATGCAAAACTCATTTAGTGCGCAGCAAAGGTTTTGTGCTAGCAGATGCTAAATCGCGCCTCTACACGCTGCTGCGCGAGTCTCTACTACTTGCTGTGGCGCTGTACGAATTGATTAGCTGCGTCGAATGACATTTTGTGCGTATTTTCGCTAAGTAATATTTTAATATTTAAAAACCTTAAAGTATTAGATTACAAGGCAACACAGGTTGTATTAAAAAATTATAATTTCTAGTTTTGGGTGTCTAAAATTAAATACAAATTTACATTTTCTCCACAAATTATATTTTCTCACCCCCGTCCCCCTCCCTAATATTCATCAATGAATAGAATGCAATAATATATCACGTAGAGGAATGCAAAACTACGATTCATACGATTCAAGCAGCAATCTATGACTAATACGAAGGCTGTATAGGTCGGAATAAACTGAGTCAAGGAGATAGGCCTACGCCTGAATGCAATCACTCAGTACTCATTCCAGACAATAGATTCCTGTGTTGTACCACAGAACAAAATTCACCACCCATAGGCCCTAAATAATCTTTTGATACTCATTTATGGAATTAAGGTTAATTTTCCTGAGAATAAATCACTAGATTGTATCATGGAGCAAAATGCACGGAAGTACCAAAAAACTGTATGTATGAGGTTTGGTCATATTTCTTGCTAATCTAGGTTCCATACTTTTCATGCGTTCGGTCTATTCCTTAAGAGCTTTGGTATCAAAAATGGTGTCAACAGATAAAGCCTTATATCCGTATATCTTATAATATTATGATCAATGTCATTTTATTAAATCCTTGACGAAATAACCATCCGAGTGTCTCATGAGACATGGTGCACATTTTGATACTGATCAGTGGAGGCGTGTAGATTTGTATAACGAACAAAGAAACTTATTTTTTTAAATTTTGAATAGATATAGTGAAAAGCAAGAATGTGTAAAAATATAACTTAGTACGTCATATCGAAAATTCATTATTATAATTCAGTTGACTAGCAAGTAACTAAACATTTTTCAAAAAGGTTGTACTTTCGAATGATTTGGTATTCTTAAAATTATCAAAATTAGCCATGTATTTTAAAAATAAATTTTCAGTTTCAAATTGATACAAAATTCTCAATATATTAAGATATATAAGAGTACGGTACGCATTTTTAGTTAAATCTACAAAATCTACAAAAATGGCTGACACTTAAAAGGTTAAACAATCCCTTCTTTAACTACACACAAACATACCAATAAGAAAAAAGTAATGAAATAAGAGTGTGTAGCTAAAAGATGTCCAAGAATTTTAGCATATGAGTCATGCTCCTAGGAGGGTTTTCCTTTCCCTTCCTCTCCAGGTGGCCGAGTCGTTAAAAATTTCCGATAACCTTTTGCTCGCGGGACCTAGTGTTAAGGACACTGGGAAATGTTTTGAGGTAAAAAATTCAAATTTTCTTTTTTGGTGTGATATCATTCCCTGGAGTGTACTCTACATGCTTATATAATTATTTTTTACATTATCACAATCTGAAGTCCCCAAATCGGCCTTTTAAATATGGCGTCTCTACAGCCACGCCCTCCTTTCAAGCATGCAATGATCTGCAAATGTAACTGCTGCAGGTGCAACAATTCTCTTTATTTATGAGTCTGTGGCAAATGTCAAATGATCGGTTGGTATCTTTGGCCACTCAGGAGTAGTTATGAAGGCAAATACAGTAGAGACAATACGCGACACTTACGGATTTCGCCTTGCTAAAATGGGAGACAATTCGACGGTGGCGCTCCTAGTGACTTGACCTGAACAAATCGCGCTAAATTTAAATATCAATGGAAATGTATATACGGAAATGGATAAATCAATTACGTCTAGAAAGAAAGTGGTATTGAGATATTAACTTCGAAGTTGCTAAAGCAATTCTGGATAAATGAATGAAGAATTATTTAAAAGGTTATTAATCAAAGACTGAAATTAGACACATAAACAAGATATGAAATGGGCTGCTGTGAAATGGCTTGATCTTTCATTTATGCATTACTTTTTTAGCTTTAGCATTCCTGCCTGAACTTTTACGGTTGGATTTGTCTTTTTTCTCATTTAAAAAACATTGTATGATCACATTAAGACACTTGTCAAAAATATCGGCACATTCCTTACACACATGATGCAATGAATTAACATTTAAAAGCTGGACAATTCTCCTCTTAACACGAAGCCTACTGACAGAAAGAAAATCTATAAAATTCCGGCTTAAATCTGAGAAGAGGGATTAAAGAAAGAAAAGTATGAAAATGTTGTCGATAGTGATGCTTTGAGGAATATTTACGTACAATTAGAGTAAAAATGTAACATACCCTTGGCTGTATAGTCGAGGATTTTTAAAGTCGCTGGTCTGGAAATGATCTGAACAGATCTTATAATTCTTATATAAGCGTAACGTCCCTTCTTTCTTGTACACCTTATCCAAATCACTTCTGTGACATTTCAAAACCCACAGATCACACCTACAACAACACATCGGTATTGAAGGTTAACTGCTGCACTATACAATAAAATATGCGTATTACATTTTATGCCAGTTAAAATATGGGTCGAGCAGGTCAGAAGATTATGAAGTACTATAAAAATCTCTGTCACTGGAAGAATATATATGCAAACACAATATTACTTACATGTTCTTGTCACGAGGGAACCTGAAGAACGACCGCGCATTTTTCTGTACTTCGTAATTACTGCAGCCAAACACAGCACATACCTTTCCCCTCATGTTGAGAGGAGATATCAAGGAATGACACACGCTACTATTTAATTATGTCAACCCACTGAAAACGCATAAATAACACCAAAAACTTCACACAAAAATACACGTGCTCTTATGAGAGAATCAGTACTGTTCAGGTCTACTCGCTAGGGTGAGCTCCAATAGCTGTCCCTCGATATCTCGCTCAGTGTCGCGTATTGTCTCTACTGTATTTGATGAAGGCTATCAAAACAAATGAACAGCGTATTTCCCGACTTTCATTTGTATGTTTACATGAGGTGTGTTTTGTTTAGAAAGTTAGTGAAACAACGTGTTTTATTAGTTTTGCTCTTATATTGTGTATCTAGTTTACGAGTATGGGCAGAATTAAGAAATTTGGGAAGGGAAAGTATTATTCCCGTGTTGCCACTAAAGGAAATAGAGCCAACTGTAGTGAAACAATGGAATACTCTACGAATGTACCTGTTAGTGCCTCCATGAACTTTGCCCAAAAGGTGCTGACTCCTGGTGTGGGTATCAAAAGGCACAGGTAACAGGCGACACCTTTTCACATAAGCACTAATTACCTCAAGGAGTTCTGTCTGAAATAAAGCCTGAGTACGGAGACCTCTGTGATTCAAAGCTGCTGGCTAAATGTTTACATGGTCGTAGGGTACCCAGAACCCCAATGAAATCGTCAACCATTGCATATGAGAACGTAACTGTTTTCATATGAATAAAAACTTTAAAACAAGCAGTATTTGATGTTGTCATATGCTTTAACGATGGAAGTGTTAAAAGACTGCAAGTTATGGAAAAGCTTGGGATCAAACCAGGGAAGAACATGGAGAGTGCCCTCCAGAAGATAGACTTGCAGCAAGTCATGGAAGCTGAAAAACTCTTCAGCAGATGACCAAGGAAGCTAGGTTGAAAAGGATGGCAGACAAAAAGAGGAGAGAAGATGAGGAAGCCAGGAAAGATGATGAGTATGGTCCTGGGGAGTTTTAACACCATTGGTATGTGCTAAATTGACATGGTTTTAGTTTTTATGTTTTTCCAAAAGTTGATATTTTCTTTATTTAGGTACACTTTTCTCAAGCTCTATTACTCATACAGGTCTGATTTTTTGTAGTTATTAACAGTACTGAGTACAACACAGCTGGTGAAAGATATGGTGATTATATGCAGAGCAGTGTCCAGAAAAAATTTAAAGTTACTCAAAATTTTGTAAAAAAAATTCATGCATGTGAACAATTTTATTTTTAAAATGCAAGGAGGAAGATTGTAACTTTAAATTTCACACACTATGTCAAACAGGGTCTTAGAAATCATGTATAAAAATTTTGCTGGAATCTGACCACTAGTTTCTGAGAAAAGTGTACCTAATTGGTAGACAAACGGAAGTGTTTTCATAAGGAAGTGCAAAAAATCTCTCTCCTAAAAGACATTTTAAATATATGGTATCTTATTTACATAACCTTGTTTGGTAAGGGTCCCTAGTTATGATTCTGAAATTTCATTGAGATATCTTGAAATGGAGAGGACTAAATGGAATTTAAATGACAACATATTTAATGACATTTCCATCGGCAAACACTTCCCAGTGTCCTTAACAGTGCACTGTGTCTTCTGTTATAGGCTAGAGCAATTTTGTTACTTTCATTGATCTGTCTCTGTTTTATCCTTGGCTTTGATAATATGAAAGTGACTGTGGTATGAGCAATGCTAGTAATGTCATTCATTATGCAACCAGTCCCTGCTATGAATAATGTGAAAATGTTGCTTATAGCGTCGTTTTGTGCATGCATTTCAGTGGGCTTGGCAGAGTGATATGTAATAACAACTTTGGCTCGGTGAGAAAAGCAACGGGAAACTACCTCACTCGTCATTTCCCAAATACGCCTCTTCAGTGATACCTAGGCCATCTATGACAGCTGATGGCGGAGCTACTGGGTATCCAACCAGCCTTAGGGCTGACGGCTGAACATACATGCAACCTAAACCTTAACTAGTTCCTTTATCCACTTCGGAAATTTTTTGTTTTTTTCCTCTTTTTCGTTTCCATAAATATAAATTTTCATTATAATTTGAAACTCACTTCTTGTTTCCTGGTCAATTATCTGGAATTGGCACTAAATATGAATTAATCATAGATTTACGGCCAGATGTCTTTCACCCCCTTTGGGTGGGGGACGCAGATGAAGAATACACCCACGGAATCCCCTGCCTGTCGTAAGAGGCGACTAAAAAGGCGACCAAGGGTTGATGACATTAGAACCATGAAACTACTTGTGCTTAGTACCATTACGTGAGGAACGCCATGGGTCGACGTTACTTGCAGTTAGTACCACCATGTAAGGAACACCAAGGATCTACGTTACCAATGAGTAGTGCCTTTATGCGAGGAACACCATGGTTCCGTGTTTAGTAGGGTCTACGATCGTGTGTATTCGAACGCAGCGGGGGAGCGGACATTCGGCTGCGCCTTAACATTGTGCTGGAATGTGTCGGTTCCCCTGGGTTCAGAATAGATTTGCGCTACCTATGAGTAGAACTACTTTACGAGAAACACCATGGGCGTACGTTGCCAGTGATTAGTACCACTATGTGGGAAAGACCACGGGTTTGGCTGGCGCCCGTGGTAAGTACTACTATGTACGAAAACCATGGGTGTGAGTTGCCTGAGAGTTGTTCCATTATGTGATGAATACCATGAGTTTGTATTACCTGTGTTTGTTACCATAATGCGTCATACCCCGTGGGTCTACATTGCCTATGATTAGTAGCACTATGTGAGCAACACCATGAGTATACGTTGCCTGTGATTAGTACCACTTATCATGGATAAATGGTTAGCGTGCTGGCCTTTGGTCACAGGGGTCCCGGGTCGATTCCCGGCAGGGTCGGGAATTTTAACCACCATTGGTTAATTTCTCTGGCACGGGGGCTGGGTGTATATGTCGTCTTCATCATCATTTCATCCTCATCATGACGCGCAGGCCGCCTACGGTGGTCAAATCGAAGGACCTGCACCTGGCGAGCCGAACATGTCCTCGGACATTCCCGATACTAAAAGCCATACGCCATTTCATTTTAGTGAGGAACACTACAGGAATACCGGCGCCCGTGATTAGTCCCCCTATATGGGGAGCACCATGGGTCTGCGTTGGTTGTGAATAGTACCCTTATGTGCTAAACACTATGGGGTTGTGTTACCTGTGAGTGATGCCATTGTGTACGATATACGATAGGTCTACATTTCCTGTGATTAGTGCCACCATTAGCGAAACACCATGGGTCTACGTTACCTGCGATTCGTACCACTAAAGGAGGAACACCATAGTTCTACCTCCCAGTGATTAGTACCGTTATGAGAGGCCAGCGACCTAGATGTTGGAAGCCTTTTCATAATAATGCATCATCCCAGTAATTCAGGCATTGTGAATTGGATCCACTAGTTGTTTTTGTTTCACGATCTTTTCACCATCATTCGTTTTAGTTCTTAGTCAGTGGATACTTTTTTTAAAGTTTTAATTTTCGTTTCATTCACTTCTTACCACTAGGGGCCGATGACCCAGCTATTAGGCCCCTTAAAACAACAAACATGATCAGATGTCTTTCCTGACGTCAAACCTACCGAATGTGGAGGGTTGTATTCAACTAGTGTTTTTCTATGTTGACTGGTGGAGTGATGTGCGTAAATGAAAAGGTATGTATCACAATAAACACAAACAACCAGTTCTCGAGTCATATGAATTGACCAGAAGGGGCTAAAATCCCTAGCTCGGCGAGGAATCGAACACAGGGCCTTTCGAACCATAAGTCACCACGCTGATCATACCATCCTCTGTTTGTGGAGGAACAGAATACATCCACCGTATTCCCTGTGACAAGTAGGGAGAGAAGGGGCGCAGGTGTTCTCAGCTTGGGAGCGTAGGTTGATGACTAGCTGAGTCTCGGATTGTTCCCAATTATTTATAACAGATCCTCACTTTCATATTTTCTATACTAGCCAATGTACCCGTGCTTCGCTACGGTATTCTACATTGTATTCGAATATCGACGTAAATAGTGTACTTGCAGTAAATAAGATTGTTTTAAAATTGCATGTCTCTTAGCGTTATCCGAGAAAGAGCAAGGGGAGGTCCCCGTACGTTGTTTCCAATGTAAAAAGTTTGTTATGTATTTGTGATATAACGGCAGGCTCACTTGTCTACTGCCATTCACAATCGAGTTGGGAAGTTAACATTATAATTGCAGGCCCCATTGCCTACTACGCGGACAGAATCGATTTGGGGAGTATCGTTAAAATGGCAGCCCCCTTTCCTACTTCCAGACAGATTACAGTTGAGGAGTTTTTATTATAATGGCAGGCAATTACCCTACTATCACTCGAAATTGAGTTGTGCAGTTATCATTATAATGCCAGGTCCATTTTCCTACTTCCAGCTACCTTACTGCCAGTCACACCAAGTTGGTGAGTTTCCATCAAAATAGCGGGCCACTATGCCTAATGCCAGTCACATTTTAGATGAGGACATTTCTTTATAATGGCGGGCACCCTTGCCTACTGCCAAACACAATCGGGTAGGGGAGTTATAAACAAAACTGCATGCTCACTTGCCTTCTGCAAGTCAAATCGAGAAGGGAACTATTCATTACAATTGTAGGCCTTCCTTACTAATGACAGTTACACAGGAGTTGGAGAAGGAACCCTTTCATACTGCCAGTCAAAGTGCGTGTGGGGAGTACTGATTACAATAGCAGACCCAGCCTTTCTCGATCGCTACAAATCGACATCAGTGAATATATATAGATCGACATACGAAAGTATATGCGTGTTTACAATATTGAAGACCTTCATTTACAGATTAACTGCTACTAAACGTACGTCATATCGACAAAGGATTATACCATAAGACACGCCGGATTTAGTGGCCTAAATGGCTGGTCCTATGATATGTCATCTATTCTTGGGTCAGATTGAGTTAGAAACGTGGAACAGGGTAACGTTTTTGTAAGATTATCTCACATTACATTACTTTTCGGATAATTACGTGACAGCTACATACATAGCATTTGGCTCACATATGGCTACTGGGTGGGCCAATTTTCGTGAAGAGTTTGATGATTCTGTATTTCATATGAGTAATCGAAATTATGAATTATGCTGTGAAAATTCCAAATTGACTTAACATCGATTAATAGAGAAAAATCAAACGTAAAATGTATACAGATACGGCAAAAAGTCATAAGACCAAGGTTGTAGATCATTCCAAATTGAACGGAGATTGTGCAATCTGTTATGTGATAGGAATTTCCGAAGGTCTGCACCATCATAAAAATTGCCTGCATATTTCGATATTCTTCGGGAATAAAAAGTGAAACATTTAATGATCTTGGATGTTTTCCGTTCGTTACAGGCTAAAACGTATAATTTTGTCAAATTTCAATTATCTTCTTTTTCTTCTGGCAAATTATGTCGCAATCTGGATTTTGGGCGAGGCGGGTAAAAATTAGGACTTTCAGGAAACTAAACCAAAAATTATGGAGATGGTCATTATTACCCCTTAAACGGAAAGCTGTACGAAAATTTCGCCAAAATAGTCAGTGTAGAGGTACACAGTCGTTACGATTTGATTTATATTGATAAGGAATCTGCTCCATGTAAAACACCTTTTGGGCTATGTCCGCTGGACTTAACCTGCAAAAGTGACCATTCATGATATCTCCCTTATTAATCCTCCTGACGAAAAAATGCACATGAAAAAAGGTTTAGAGGTGGAATTCCATCACGTTTGGTCGATTTCCAGTCAGGTTGGTCTTGTTCTGTATATATTGTGGAAGAGTAAAATCACCATTTCGGTTCCCTATAGACCGCCAGTCCATCCCGGAACATGAAATCTTATTTACGTTTAAAACCTACCTTTGGACAGGTGGATGCTAAATATAAATTTTGGTTTGAATGTCTTCAGTAGTTTTCAAGTTGTAAGGAATACGCTTTACACGCACCCGCTCGTGAGTTAAGTCCGATGGGACTTGTACAGAAAAACGGTCCGTTATTGATATCTCCCTTATTAATCCTCGTATCGAAATGATGCACATGAGAAAAAAGGTTTAGAAATTAATTTCTACCAAGGCAGGTAGATTTAAATTAACTTTGGTTGTGTATATTTTGTGGAAGTGCAAAATCACTGTTTCGGTTTCGTATAAACCTCCAGTCAGTTCAGGGATTTAGAAACAATATTTGCCCTAAAACCTATCAAGGACAGGTGTATATTCTAAATATGAGTCTTGGTGGAAATACATCCAGTAGTTTGTAGCACTCGCGTATATACGGCGTAATTAAGGAAGAAAATAATACAGTTAAGAAAGTTGAAAGTAATAGAAAATGGATTATAACTGAGGACACCCGGATAACGACAAATATGTAAATGCCAAGTGAATGTATTGGAAAATCAAATGCCCCTCAATAAGTTATGTTAGTGTGAGTTATGGATATAATAAAGCGGTCACAGAGGAGAAATTTAGGTCCACTGATTCCTAGGTAAACAAATAATAAGATGACTGATGGTGTTATTACTTAATCTATTCGAGGGCGGTTATAACATCCAACGATATTCCGCCAATATCCCTCGGATAGGCCGATTGACGCCTCTCTTGCCTTCTACCCAAGGAACAACCACGAATTTAAAAGCATAATGAGGAAAATGTCAATACGTTACTTCCCTGCTGGCATGCAGTCAGAGACGTTGCCATGGTAACCTGTAGGTTCGTTGTCGGTCTGTCGGTCACTCAATGCAGAGCATGATACCAGCGGAAAACTGTAAATTTCTCCGTCATGTGAAGAGTAAGGTAAATTATGAACATAACGAAAGTTGTTTATAATGAAGAGACGTTTCACGTACGGTAAACGAAGTTTACAGAAAATCAATAGTATAAGAGAAAATGGAGGAAAACCATTCTGGTTTTCCTATAAACCCCCGTCTATTCAAAGATTTTAAAATAATATGCATATTGAAACCTTCCCCAGTATGAGTATACTCTAAATATGAAGTTTGGTTGAGATATATCTAGCCGTTTCGAAGTGATGGTGGAAAAACCATTCTGGTTTTCCTATAAACCCCCCGTGTATTCAAATATTTTAAAATGATATGTATATCGAAACCTTCCCCGGGATGAGTATACTCTAAATATGAAGTTTGGTTGAGATCTATCTAGCCGTTTCGACGTAATGGTGGAACAGACAAACAGACAAACAAACAGCGGACCCCTTACAATTTTATTTATATAGATTTTAGCATCTTGCTTTTAGTACGGGGAGTGTCCAAGGACATGTCCGGCTCACCTGATGCAGGTTTCCTACTTTTTATAGCCGTGGGTGTCCTACGCGTGTAGGTGTGGTATGATAATGGGACAAGGAGAAGGTGAAATCCATACCGGCACATAGCCTACCAAGGTCGAATAACTCTAAGGGGTCTGCTCAAGGCTTAACGTCACCATCCGATGGAAGAATCACGATCATTTTTTCCTTACAAGTTGCTTTACGTCACACCGACACAGATAGATCTTATGGTGACGATGGAATAGAAAAGGTCTAGGGGTGGGAAGGAAGCGGCCCTGGCCTTAATTAAGGTACAGGCCCAGTATTTGCCTGGTGTGAAATTGGAATACCATCTTCAGGGCTGCCGACGGTGGGGTTCGTACCCACCATCGCCCGAATGCAAGCTCACAGCTGCGCGCCCCTAACCGCTCGCCCAACTGAATCACCATCAACAACGTCATACAGTATGCCGTCACTTCATATTAACACTGCGGAGAGGTTTGGAATTGAATCCAGGCTTTTGGCATGCAATCTAGTGATTAGAAATTGTATACCGCTACCTCCCCTAGCTTGCCGGCCAACATTCTAATAGCAAACATTTCTTCTACCAACGGGATTCGAAGCGGCTAACCACGGTGTCAGACCATAACAGACGTGTCACCCCTACGGTCATGGCGACCTTTCCTACAACGACCTCCGTTGGTCAAAACTTGATTTCTTCCTACATTTTTAGGTTGCGAGGCTTAGGGAGTCATTCATTGTCACGCCCTGTGTGGCTCTTCCCTTTCATCTGCTGATATCCTCTTCGAAAGGTTACATTTATACCAGTTTTCCTCTTCTGGTTAGAGTTAAGAAGAAGCGGCTGCCTACTCGAAATTCCCATTTAAAAATTACCACCACCACCACCACCACCACCACCACCACCACCACCACCACCACCACCATAATTGATCATTCAATCAAGGAGACAACCAACAAAATTCAAAAGTCCTTTAAACCTTAAAACTTATCAAAACACGGCTAATTACTGTTCAATTGACCTTGTTCAATAATTCGCCGAAATGT
The DNA here is from genome assembly GCF_040414725.1 of Anabrus simplex. Lineage (NCBI taxonomy): Eukaryota > Metazoa > Arthropoda > Insecta > Orthoptera > Tettigoniidae > Anabrus > Anabrus simplex. Next base: position 210,744,669 of record NC_090269.1, on the reverse strand, counting down.
TATGAACATGTAAATGAACAAGAATCGTATGCTTAAGCAAGATATCATACAGTCACTTTAATCCGCATTTTGTCCCGCTTATCGTTGATGGTCGTGGTGGTGGTTATTGTTTTAAGAGGAAGTACAACTAGGCAACCATCCTCTATATAACACTAATCAGAGGGAAAAATGGAAGGGGTCCGACACTTCAATAAATGAAGGTATCGGCCAAAGGAAGACAAGGGCCGCGAAGGGCATGAAAATGAAAGACTCCCTAGCCCTCGCAAACCTAATAGCGTCGGGGTCGGAAAAGAGCAAGAGTTGACCAAGGGAGGTCGGATAGGATAGATGAAAGTGAGCAGCCTGGCACAAGTAAGTGGAAGCAATGCCAGGACTCAGCTGAGGGCCCCGTGGTCGCCAGCCCACGCTCCAAAGTTCAGAGCCCCTGGGGCCCCTTTTAGTCGCCTCTTACGACAGGCAGGGGATACCGTGGGTGTTATTCTACCGCCCCCACCCACAGTGGGAGCTTATCGTTGATGGGGAAAGGATGTGTATCCACGTTTAGCTAATAGCCTTCCCCTCAATATCAATTTTCTTTCACTGCAGAAGTAAGTAACCGATCTCCGTAGCACAGGCGGATTGTCGTCATTCTTTTCCAGGATAGCGGGTTCGATTCTGGATGAGATCGCTGGTACTTAAGGATATGTAAACGCTTTAACTCCATATTTTCGGCTGCGGGAACGTTTAAGACCCGCAGTACGAAATTTTAGTAGCTTGTATTCCCTTTTATCTATAGCAATCATATGAATGTTAAGTAAATAATATTAAATAGTCGACCTCAGAGGTGCGGACGTTTAGTTGTTGTCTTCGTTCCTCTCCTCCAAAGAGGGCTGGCTCGGTTCTTGCCGAGAGTAGTGGCATCTAACGGTGCTCAAAGCGACACTTTCTGTCGTTGGCTTCTGTCATATTAAAGAACACCTGAGTGACAAAATGCGGACACCCTGACATCTCTTAACATAGCAGTTCACATGATAATAATATTAGTGGCTTTACATCCCACCAAATACTTTCACGGTTTACGGAGACACCGAGCTGCCGGAGTTTTGTCCTGCAGGATTTCTTTCACGTACCGATAAATCTACTAATACGAGAGTGAAGTGTTTGACCGCCTTCAAATACCATCAGAATGAGCCGGAAGCGAATTCACCAAAATGGGCTCAGAAGGCCAGCGCTCTACTGCCTGAGCTACACATTGCGACTAGAGTAGCAATTGAAGGGACCCTAAACAAATAACATTATTGTACCTAGTTAAAGTATATTTACATTTAAATCCGTGGATAACGGGTTAACATTGTGGTCTTTGAATGACAAGATTTCCCTGCCGACTCGTAGGATTTTGACCGAGAATGGTATTTCCAGTGGTTAGATTTTTGTTTTGATTCAACATATTGCTCATGCAATTCACACACCATAGACTATCTCCAACCTCAGCACGAAGAAAGATAGAGTGGTTAACTGAATGCCAAGTCCCCTTTGCATAGGAAATTCAACTGGTACTTTTTTTTTTTTTTTTAGGTTGAGTCAGAACTATATGATTTTACAGAACTAAATATCTCGTTTCTAATTTTTCGACTTCCCGACAGGAAATCGAACCCACATCTATCTACGTGAATCGAACAAGCTTTTATCGCTTCGTCTAGGTCCCTACCAGGGTGTAATAACTGCACGAAATAATAATAATAATAATAATAATAATAATAATAATAATAATAATAATAATAATAATTGTACCGGAGATACACCTGCCCCGTGCATTTAAAGTAAGCGCCTTTGATAAGACCATCTAGAACTTGGTCGTCAAACTGTTTGATACAAGAAGATTGGATATTTCTCGACCGATGTCGCTACTATCAACTTACAGTATGTTGCGCCCTCTGGGGTGAAGATGAACTATTAATTTTCAAAGTAATTTTGTATGTCAAGGTTTCATAAACTGAATTGTTTATAGTTCGTTTTTGGTGTTGAAAATTTATCTACACTTCTATCTCTGGCCGCCAGCTTAAAATTTCTGCCAATGAGAAAATGTGTACATTTATTTAAGTACCATAACCAATTACGTTTTTTGATAGATATTTGATTGTCCAATGAAAAATTTATGGTAGTGTCAGGGTTTCGACTCATAAATCTGGAACCTTCCTCTCCACTATAAAAGCTGGGACATTTCAGGTCATGTTGTCTTCGTGATCGCTCCAGTCTAGAGTGTGTTCGTAACGGAGACAGGAGAGAAAGGCTACCTCGTCCATCTTCGGGAGGCCCATCAGCTCAAGGTAATGACAGACCGTTCATAAACATGTAATAGTCTTTGAAAGATAGTCCGAGGGGAAGGTTCCAAACTTTCATAATGTAACTTTTAGTTTCGCAATATAAATTTCAAACCTCAAATATAAATTTCAAGGAAGTCTGAGGGCTCTCGTCTAAAACACAAAATAAAGAGTGGCACCCTCTTGTGTTCCCCTTCAACTTGGAGTCGAGGTGACTTCGATTTTGTAACCTTTAAAATCTATCTAGTAATTTCTGTAACTTAAATATGTTTCTCCATCTAGTCACCTCCGTAGTATAGGCTTAGCCTCTGTAACATCGGGGCCGTAAGCCCCCATAGGGTTTTAAAATATTTCATGTGAATTTCAAAGGAGTGCTAGGGTTAGCCTCTTATCATTTTGACTTTAGGTCTGTAACGTTAACCTTTTCCTTTTTCAATAACGCAATGTAGAATGGGTACTTATTACCCCTGTTGAAGTTAAATACTAGTCTTATTTTTTCCATATAAATTGGACTGTTGAGCATATAAGACAGTGAAGACTGTTGTTTTTCTGTTAAAATGTACATTGTGCTTGTAAGAGGGCTGGATTTTGTAAGGTGCTCTTGTAATGTAAGTTTGGTAGCTCAGTCTCCCTAGAGGAGTTAATGAATGGAGCAGTGGTTGCTCTTATCACTGTTGTAAATTGGGAGCTTCAAGCTCAGCATGTAATATTGTTATCTGATTATTCCAGATTGTCTGTTGAGCTCACGAGCTAAGCATATACCTGAGTATTTGTTATTGCCTAGCAATGTTAAAATATTTAAACGAAAAGAAAAAAGAAAGGGAAGAAAAATAAATTCCTAACTTTAAAGTTGTTAAATCAAAGTTTGATCTGTCTCTATCCACCCATTCATGCCCGCACCTTCCTTCACCTCTCTGCTCCACAAAAACATGGTAATAATAATAATAATAATAATAATAATAATAATAATAATAATAATAATAATAATAATAATAATAATAATAATCGCGTTCATAAATGTAAATACATGGGGAGAAATGTTCACTTTCAATGGATATGAAAAGGAGGCAGTAAAACAGAGGGTAAGGAGGATGGAGATGGCTTTCAGACTATGAGACACATACAAAGTCCATTCCCATTCAAGCCAAATTAAGACATTACTGCACAGTGGTCAGAACAGAGTGCCTTTATGGAGTAGAAACACTAACAAGCGTGGCATACTCAGACCTTGAAAAAAAGAGAAAGGAAGTCCGTTTTCGCCAACATCTTTCTTCCTACTTGTTTCTGTTTATTCAAATATCTTGTTACGGGAATTGAATGTCAATATCGTCAGATATAAGGAAAAACAATAGGGTTGGCAACACCGATTCTTCTTCTCGCAGGCTGGTTGAAAGTATACTGAGAAGGACGAGGACGTAGTTCCCGACGACGAAATAAGCTGAGGAGGAGTGTTCCCTCCGCAATTAATTAGCAACATGTGTCATCCACATGGCTCTTTCCTTACATGAGCCTATGGTACTTCTTTGAAGTCCTGAAGTAATCTTCTACATACTTGACCTCAGTATGCGGAGGTCTTCACAGACGCACTGAAGCACTGAAGCATTCGACTGTGTTTATAGCTTGTTTCCTGTGCACATACGTAGCATGAATCACTTGGGGAAACATCGTTATTTTTTTCATCTCAGTCCAGAGAGAAAATCTGTCAGTACGTCGTCACAATGCTTTTTCTTTACCTCTGCTACGTGAATTCCACCTTTGTGATTAAGAAATGTTCTGCCATTACGATTAAAATTATTCTCATTTACCATGTACCGTTAATAGATTTGCATCACGGTTACTAGGGCCCGGTTTCTTATGTAATTAAATATTCCATTCCTTTAAAAACATCGACAAATTGTGGTTCTGATATGGTTATACTTTACATATTCTCAGTAATCTATATATATATAAAAGAACTTGTCCTGACTGACTGACTGACTGACTGAATGAATGAATGATTCATCATCTCCGAGCCAAAACTACTGGATATAAAGAAATGAAATTTTGGGAATACATTCATATTAACATGTAGGTGCTCGCTAAGTGAGAATTTTTGGATATTCCGTCGCTAAGGGGGTGAAAAGGGGGTTGAATTTTTAAAATTAGGATATTTGTATCTCAAAAACTTAAAAGTTTACAGACGTAAAAAATAGTATTTGGAATCTCCTTTAAAACTAAAGAAACACGTATTTTTTTGCTTTCAGAAAATCCCATTAAGAGGGGTGAAAAAGAGGGGAAAATGGGTTGAACACCTTTCATGAGGAGACTTATATCTCAAGAACTGAAGATGTTACAGACATGAAAATTGATATTTGTAACCTCCTTTGAATATAAAGAAACAAGTATTTTTGCGTTTTTGAACAATCCAAAGAATAGGGGGTGAAAAGGTGTGAAAAACGGGGTGAATTAAAAAAAAAGACTATATCTGTAAATTATCTCAGACACGTAAATATTACAGATTTGAAAACTGGAATTTGGAATTTCCAGTAAAAGTAAAGAAATATACATATTTTTTCGGAAAATCCAGTTAAGGGGAACTGAAAGAGGGGGAGAAAATTTAAAATTAGCTTATCTACAATATATCGCAGAAACTTAACATGTTCCAGACGTGAACATTGGTATTTGAAATCTTCCTTTAAAAATAAGGAAACACACATTCTTTGGTTTTCGTGGAAAACACTTAACGGGAGGGGGGGGGGGGAGGAGGTGAAAGAATTGAAATATTAGTTGAATTATTTGTATGATAATGTATATATACACCAAAAAATCTGAAGGTGTTACAAACGTGAAAACTCGTATTTGGAATCCAATTTAAAAATAAAGAAAGACGCATTTGGATGGGGGTCGGAACAAACTTGGTAGAAGGGGATGAAATCGGAGATGAATTCCTCTTATGAGGATATGTATATATCTCAAAAACTGAAGATGTTACAGTCGTGATAATTGGTATTTGGAAGCTCTGTTAAAGAAACGGGTACTTTTTGTTTTTGGAAAATTCACTTGAGTGGGGAGTTTGAAAGGAAGTAAAAAATTTGAATTCTTTTTCTGGAGAAACTTATATCTCCAAACTGAAGGTTACAGACTTGGGGTGGTATTTTGGATCTCCTTTAAAAATAAAGAAACAGGTACTTTTTGTGGGGGAAACCAACTGAAGATGCGGGCATGGAGTGAAAAAGGAGTTGAATTCTTTTAATGAGGATACTCATACCTTAAAAACTGAATATGTTACAGACATGAGTGTTTGTATTTGGAATTTGCTTTCAAAGTAAAGAAACGCGTAATCTTTTGTCTTTGGAACATCCACTTAAAAGGGGGGGGGGGTGAATTAATTGAAAAATTAGTTAAATATTTTGTATGAGGATACTTATACTTCAAAACCTAAGATGTTACAGACGTGAAAATTAGTATTTGGAATCTCCTTTAAAAATAAAGAAACACACATTTTGGGAGAGAAAATCAACTTGGGGGCGAGGGCGGTGAAAAACGAGTTTAATTCCGTTTTATGAGGATACATATATCTCAAAACTGAAGATGTTACAGTCGTGATAACTGGCATTTTTAAGTTCCTTTATCAATAAAGAAACAAGTTTTTTTGGTTTTCGGAAAATTCACTTAATGGAGGAGGGTGAAAGGAAGTGAAAAATTTAATTATTTTTATGAACAAACTTATATCTCTAAAACTTAAGGTTACACACGTGAAAATTTGATGAGGGTGGGGAATCAACTTAACGGGCTGGGGTGAAAAAGGAGTTGAATTCTTTTTATGAGGATACTTATATCTCAAAAACTGAAGATATTAAGAGGCATGAACATGTGTATTTGGAATATTCTTTCAAAATAAAGAACACGTGTTCTTTTGTCTTCAAAAAATGAATTTAAAAATTAGTTGAATTATTTGTATGACGATAATTATATCTCAAAAGCTAAAGATATTAAAAACGTGAAAACTGGTATTTGAATCTCCTTTAAGAATATGGATCACGCACTTTTGGGGAGGGGAAATCAATTTAACGAGTAGGAAATGAGGGCGGGGGGTGAAGAAGGAGTTGAATTACTTTTATGAGGATACTTATATCTCAAAACTGAAAATGTTACAGACGTCAAAATTAGTATTTGGAATCTGCTCTCAAAATAAAGAAATACGCATTTGTTGTTTTCAGAAAATAGACGTTAGGGGTGTGGGGTTAAAAATAAGTAAATAAAGAGCTGAAATATGTTTATGAGGATACTTTGCCTCAAAAACTGATATCTTAAAATGTGAAGCTGTTACAGACGTGAAAGTTGGTATTTTGAATTTTCTTTCAAAATAAAGAAACACGTATTTTTCGTTTTCGGAAGTCCACTTAAGGCGGGAGAGGGGTGGAAATAAGGCAAGAAGAAGAAGAAGAAGAAGAATTATTCTTAGGAGTATTCATTTATCTCAAAATCTGAAGGGTTTACAGACGTACAGACATGAAAACTGGTAGTTGTAATCTCCTTTAAAAATAATGAAACGATTTTTTTGTTTTCGGAAAATTCAGTTAAGGAGCTGAAAAAATTTGAAAAGCGGGTGAATTTTTACATGAGTACCGGAATATCTACATTATATGTCAAAAACTGAACATGTTAGACACAATAAACTTGGATTGGAAAATCCTTTAGCGCGCGGCTGTGAGTTTGCATCCGGGAGATAGTAGGTTCGAATCCCACTATCGGCAGCCCTGAAAATGGTTTTCCGTGGTTTCCCATTTTCACACCAGGCAAATGCTGGGGCTGTACCTTAATTACGGCCACGGCCGCTTCCTTCCAACTCCTAGGCCTTTCCTATCCCATCGTCGCCATAATACCTATCTGTGTCGGCGCGACGTAAAACCCCTAGCAAAAAAAAGTCCTTTAAAATACGGGAACATGCACCTTTTCTTTTTTTCGGAGAACGCACTTAACGGGGGGCGAAAAGAAGTGAAAAAGTAGTTGAATTATTTTTTACGAGGATACTTATATCTTAAACACTGAACATGTTACAGACGTGAAAATTGGTATTGGGAATCTCCTTTAAAAGTAAAGGAACACGTATTTTTGTTTTCGGAAAATGCACTTAGATGGGGCTGGGTGTGGGGGAAGGTCTGATCAAGGGGTTGAATTCCTTTTATGGGGATACTTATGCATATCTCAAAATTCGAAGATGTTACAGGTATGAATAGGTATTTTCAATCTCCTTTAAAAATAAAGAAACATGTATTTATTTTTTCGACATGAGAAAAGACTGTTTCTCACATGTGCATTTCTATGTCTCATGGTCGTCTTAGCCCCAAAAATTAATTACACAAACATGGTTTACAAAGAATTACTGGGGTAATTGAAACTCAATTTTTGGGTGAGTTTTTATAAGTTAGGAATTTTTAGATAATGTCGTAGTACAAAGCCGGGGAACGATTGCTTTGATCAAATTACGAAATATACGCGAGCGAAGCCGCGGGTAATTGCTAGTATTAGATATTTTGCATATTATGTGAACAATGTGTCCGCCTCTGTGGTGTAGTGGTCGGCGTATTTAGATTCCACCCTAAGAGGCACGGGTTCGGTTCCCGGCTCGGTCACGTAATTTAAAAAGTGGTACGAGGGCAAGAACGGTGTCCATTCATTTTCGGGAGGTCAACTGAGTAGAGGAGGGTCCCTGTTCTGCATATCAGGTGAGGCCGCCTGGGCGAGGTACTGGCCTCCTCCCCAGTTGTATCCCCTGACCGAAAATCCAGAACTCTGCCCTTGAGGCGGCAGAGGTGGGATCCCTGGCTGAGTACAAGGGAAAAACAAACCTTGGAGTGTAAATAGGTTAAGAAAGAAAGAAAGAAAGTAAGAAAGAAAAAGAAAGAAATATGAGAACAATGTAACATCTTTTACATCTTTTACTTTATTTAGTACCGGTTTTTTATTTATTTTTAGGACATTAGGGCAACAGGAAATTAGCTACAACAATAAATTGTGTAATATACTCCACGATTTACAGTGCATACTATAACATTTTTTTCTATTTTGCTATTTGCTTTACGTCGCACCGACACAGATATGTCTTACGGTGACGATGGGACAGGAAAGGCCTAGGAATTGGAAGGAAGCGGCCGTGGCCTTTATTAAGGTACAGCCCCGGCATTTGCCTGGTGTGAAAATGGGAAACCACGGAAAACCATCTTCAGAGCTACCGACAGTGGGGTTCGAACCCACTATCTCCCGATTACTGCATACTGGCCGCACTTAAGCGACTGCAGCTATCGAGCTCGGTATACTATAACCTACAGGTACATAATTAATTAGATAACTTGAGTGGGTACGGAGTTATACAACTTACCTATATTTCCTGTCCTTGCTGCACCAGGCTAGAAGTCGGAGAACGCGTGTCTGGTCCTGTGGCCTTAATAAATATAACTTAGAAGATCTTAACGATCTAATCGGACAGGAAACGTAGTTGTGTGAGTCAATGAGGAACAAAGTAAGATAAATAAGTTATAATAATCGAAAGCGTAAAAAAATGAAAGTGGAAAAGACAAATTTATATAATGCAATAGCAATGTATTACAAGTTAAATTATAAGCCACTAGCAAGGTACCCGTGCTTCGCTACGGTATTATACTGAAATTTATAATTGAATGCTTATTGTTTTAGGTGCATAATCCGCCGAAATTCGCGATCTGACTCGTTTTCTGCGAGAATGCGCCAAAATTCGAGATCTGACTCGTTTTCTGATAGATTACGGCAAGTTGCCTCCCATTTTTCAATCTTTCTTTCCAGCAATCGATTTCGTACTTCCCGGGCTAGGTCCAGGTATTCCATCCGGTCAGTTGGGTAAGAATTCCTACGACTGTCTGCGACTGTGGTGCCTCTAAGCAGACCATCCTGCACATTATCAGCGAATGTCCAAAAAGAAAGTACAGTGGCGATATCAGTGACTTTGCTCATGCACTTCCAGAGACAGTTAACTATATAAATAACATGGATATAAATATATAGTTTGTTCTTGAAAATCATTGTGTGTTGTATCTGTAAAGCCATACGTTAAATAAGTCATAGGTTTAAATAATCAGATATCGCACTTTGGTTTCCTATCCCACGAGTGAACACTAGAACAAACCACGGAGTTTACCATGTTGACGCGTATAGTGTAGCGAGTTCAGCATTTTTTATCTACAATTGAAACTTCTCATTTGTGATCGAATTTAAGATTTTGGGAACTTGAGAATTATCCTCATCCTTAATCTATCGACAATGTTATGATACACGATAAGATGTACCAGAAATACAAATATTGTATAAATGATGCCGTAAGGTGGAGACTCGTTCCCTATGCGGTCCGCACCCACTATATATAAGATGCACGTCCAATAATGTCCCCAGCGGAGGCGATAATGAGATTCGTCAACAAGCCGATACCTCAGGTGCAGAACTTTCCTTAGTAACTGTTAAGGTGAGCTCTGGCCCGAAGACCGATCCGAGTTCTGACACGAACCAGCAATGTTCTCTCGACTTAGGGGAGGTATCATGGCGTACAATATTGTACTACATGAATTCTCCTTTCCTTCGAGAGATAATTTATTGCCTCGTGCCAGAACTACGCGTCGCAAGTCTGGACTAATTGGTGAATGTCTTCTTGTGGTTGATCGCCACGCTGACTTGGGGGCGTGGTTGGGGCCCCGTGAAGTACACCAGCTAACCATCGCAGATGGAGCTCTGGGTATTACGTGCATCATAAAATATGATGGTAATGTACAATGAGTAGCATATACAAACATGAAGATATGTCCGGAAATGTGAATGTAATGTAGAATGTGCAGCAATTATGTCCGGAAAAAGAGGACGGTTGCCTAGTTGTACTTCCTCTTAAAACAATTGTTACGGGGATACCCGTGGAATGCACAGGTGAAAGAAGGTGCCGAGGTGAATGGGTCTAACTACAAGGCCAAGATATGAATTAAAATTGCATTAAAGGTTATATTTTCGAAAATAGCAAAACTGAACAATATACACAGAGAATTTTAAAGTTTAACAAATAACAATAAGTCAACAAATAACCGACAATCAAGTACAAGACCAGGAAAAGCCAAGATTTAGAGGCAATTTAACAATCTGGGCTTCAAGCCCCAAGTTTTACAATTCCTGAGCTCTCAGCTCACAAACACATATTTAACACAGAGCAGAAATCCCCAAATAATATGGAGCACTTGCTCCCACCAAGTAATGTCAAGCCTCCTAGAGACACATTTCCAATACCCGCTCTCAGTTTTCCAAGCCTATGAAAGGCAATACCAGGCTCAACTCTAAATTGCCATCAAGGCACAACTTACATAACATGAAACGGGGGTATCTTGTACTCAGCCTATTGGGCCTTAGTAGAAAAATAATAGGTTAAGTTAATGGCCTAAAATGCAAAATGAATGGAGGCGTGAAGTTGCACTCCTAAAAGAAACTTCTTAAAACCTAAGAGGCACAAGGCCGATGGAACAGGGGCTATTCCCAAACTATGGAGGTGACTCGTATACTGAATAAATTTAACACATTAAGGACTAGAAGAAAATCGGTTACAAAAACGTAGTCACCTCAAATCAAAATGAAGGGGAGCTCGAGAGGGTAAAGCACTCTCTATCCCCGATTTACAGTTAAAGATATATTAAGTTTTTACATAAACAAGAAGAAATTTACATTTTTAAGAGATAGGTTACATGGTAAAAGTTTCGGACCTTCCCCGCGGGTTAAACTGCTGAGCTAGCAAGAAATAAAGATGTTAAGTGGCCATTACCTTACTGAAGAACTGCTGCCAGAAGAAAGAGGCGCTTCCCGCCTCCTGCTACACGTTCATACACAAAGTTAGATGTTGATGAAGTGTCCGAGAGACAAGAAAATCAGCCGTTGTTATACCCTTGGGGAAGATTCGAGACCTTTCATGAATAATTAAGACACACCCACAGGCGTTTATTTGTCGCAGTACACAGTTACACACAAAATCGAAGAAGAAAGACACAATTGGTCAAAAATTAATTACAGAAATAGTTGATTGGCTAACTTCAAAACTGGCGGAAAGACAAGATTAATATTGCCGACCCACAAATGAAAGAACGAAATTTAGTAATAAGAAAACTTATGAGTACAAAATATCTTCAAGAAAGTTTCCTCACTTCGCACCAGGGTGCATGATCATAGGTTTTTAGTAGAGACATCTATGAGACAATGTCCAAACTTCTTGATAAGTAATAAACAAAAACACGACGAAATTAACACAGTGACATCTTCAGAGCAAAGGTTTAAGTGGATCCAGTTTTAAGTTCACAGTTTCTCCTGTAGAGGAGTACTTTAAGGCGGAAAATTGAACTGTGCGGCGTAGAGGTGTACCAGCCGGTACAGACCTCCCCCCCCCCACCAAATGTCCTTCCACGGGGTGACACAGAAGAAGTTTTTAACAAAATGTGATCATCAATTGAAGAAAATTTCTGCTTCTTTGCAAATAGACTGAAGAAAATTTCTGCTTCTTTGCAAATAGATTGTGGGAGAATATGGAGGAGACATTAAGAATTTTCAAAGTTTTGTAGAAGAATTCTGAAGAACATTTAAACCATTTTTTTAAAGTCTCCTTTTTTTTGAAGTAGATAGTAGGGAGTTAGTTGAACTCCGGCTTGAGAGTGTCTTTGTTGCAGTAGAATGCCAACTACATGATGAAAATTTTGACAGCATGGCCAGCCGCCGCTGCCAATGACCAGTCGAGGTCGCCCGGACCCCTCAAGTACCCTGAGATACCTCTCTCCCACTACTATGAGAGGGGTAGCCGTGGTAAAGGACGCCGCAGATGCGAAGTTTATTTACAGTCTCCAGATAAGCTGGCGGTTGGTGCGCCGCACATTAACCTTTGCCGGGAGATGGACTCCGGTGCGCCGTACACAGGAAGACATCACGGGAGTGGAGTGGGCCCTTCCCCACTTCGGTGGCTGTACTGCGACGAATGGCTGCGGGGCACTGAAACAGTCAGATCTCGGCGGCAGAATTTGTTGGTGACTTTTTATTTTAGGGTACGATCTTTTTTGGAGAGGCAGAGGGGCCAGCGGCGTGGAAAATTATAGCCACTGGTATGGTTTAGCAGGAGACGGGAGCTTGGTAATGGCCGCAAGGGAAAGGACAGCAGAATAACCAGAGGGGAAGATCGTACAATCCACACAGTCACAGTAAAATTAATCCAAAGGCAGAAGGCCTTAAAATAAAACAAAAATATAACCCACTAAGCTCTTATAAAGATGTTAATAACTAATTTAACCAGGATATTACACAGGTTTCACCTGCGATAGGTGAACTCTAAATATCCTCCCTGTGGCAGGGTTGCTCACCAACAACGTAACCGGAGTACGGAAATCTAAAATGATGCACGGCCTATGAAATCTGGGGGCAAGCTTGCCCGCGGGAACAAAGTTCTTAATCATGACTTGATCTACTTTTAGATTGGTGAGCCTTCGTCCACGATCATATCTTTCCCTGACCTTTTCATGGGAAACTTTAAGATTGGCCTTAGCCTTCTTCCAAAGATCTCTAACATTATCGGGATCTATTGTCTCAGATAGAATATCACTAAGAGGCCAAAGGTTAGAGAGCGGCGTGTTGGGTACGAACCTAAACATCAACGAAGCTGGAGTGAACTTATGAGATTCATGAACCGCCGAATTCAAAGCGAAGGCCACCAATGCAGGGAAGTATGCCACCTAGAATGATCATCATGATGATAGGCAATTAGAACCGACCACAGATTACGATTGACCCGTTCAGCCAGAGATGGTTGAGGATAGTATGCAGAAGTAGTTACATGAGAGATGGACAGATCAAAACAGAATTTACGGAAGAGATTAGAGGTGAAAGCTTTAGCATTGTCAGAAACAATATATTGACACGGACCAAAAGAAGCAAAGATTGAATTTAAACAAGAAATAGTGGACGGCGCGGTAGCCAGCTTAGTTGGAAATAACCAGGAAAATCTTGTGAAACCATCTACACACACAAGAATGAATTTGTTGGCATTCCCCTTTGATTTGTGGAAGGGTCCTACGTAGTCGATATAAAGATGTTCCATGGGGCGCGACGCTTAATGAGAAGACAATAGACCTAGCTTAGTGGACATGGTGGGTTTACTAAGCCAACAAGATTTACAAGCCTTTACCTATTCTCGAATTTCACCGTCCATACCTTTCCAAATGAACATTTCTCAGATCTTTTCTCGGGTTTTGAAGATGCCTAAATGCCCCCCTAATGGGATCTCATGGTAGTACTTTAAGATCAGAGGTACAAGAACAGCTGCAATCACAACTTTCATCTTATTATCATGCCTCGACGGGCAACATAAAACACCATTCCTCAATACATAAGGGACGACATGTTCACCAGAAGAAAGGGTTTCCATAATAGGACCCAGCGTCGGATCTTCACGTTGATATTCTTCAATATCCATAAAGAGCATGGGAGCATCAGTTAGAATGGCATTAACCTCAGGTAGTATGGACTCGGGAGGTGAAGAACTATCAACCTGTTCAGGGGTCTCTACCTCATTAGAAAACATACGGCTTAGTCCGTCGGCCACAACATTTTCAGTACCTCTAATATGCCTAACATCAAATTGGAAGGCAGAAATTCTGACGACCCAGCGGGCTATACGACCCGTACGACGCGGCCTAAGACCCGACTTAAGGTTTGGTTATCTGTTTCCAAGTCGAACTTGACGTGTTCCAGATAGAGGCGGAACTTCTCTAGCGCAAATAAGACTGCCAAACCTTCAAGTTCATAGATGGAATACTTGGCTTCTTTAGCCGATAGAGTCCTAGATGCATAGGCGATGGGTCACCTGCCTAGTTCAGTCTCTTGAAGAAGGACTGCAGCCACAGCCGACGACGACGAGTCGGTTTGGACGACGAATTTCTTTGAGAAAAAGGGCATAGCAAGGACAGGGGCGTTATAAAGAGCTAATTTGAGGTCTTCGAAAGCGGCTTGTTGAAAAGGCCCCCACTCAAATTTGACGCCTTTCCTATCAAGTAAGTTCAAGGGCGCCGCTCTGCTAGCGAAGTTAGGAATAAATTTCCCGAAGAAATTCACCATACCAATGAATCTGGCAATACCTTTGATGTCCTTGTGAGGTTTGACGTCACGGATGGCCTGTGTTCTAGAATGACCCACTACGACACCATCGGACGACACAACATGCCCTAGAAATGACATGGAAGGCTTAGCGAAAGCAACCTTAGATAACTTCACGGTTAACCCTGCCTTACGAAGCCGATTAAGGACCTCTTTCAGATAATCTAGTTCTTCAAAGGTCTCAGGAAATACTACGACATCATCAAGATAATGGTATAAGTACTCGAATTTGATGTCGGAGAAGACCTTATCTAGCAGTCTCGTAAGCACAGCTGCTCCCGTGGGGAGCCCGAAAGGCACGCGGTTGTACTCATACAAGTTCCAATCCGTGGCAAAAGCTGTAAGATGTTTGGATTCTTCAGCTAGAGGGTTCTGATTATACGCCTGATTAAGGTCTAAGATGGTGAAGAACTTAGCTTTTCAAACCACGGAAAACAAGAGTGAAGGTCGGGAAGGGGCACAGATTGTAACACCACCTTCCGATTTAAAGCCCTATAGTCAATCACAGGCGTGAAGCCACCCTGGGGTTTCGGGACTGAGAAAATTGGCGATGAATATGCTGACTTAGAGGGCCGAATTATACCATCTTTCAGCATTTGATTGATGATCTCCTTAAAAGCCTTCATTTTAGGTGGAGATAACCTATAGGGTGGGAACCTAACGGGGATCGAATCCGTAACCTCAATCTTGTATTCAATAAGGTCAGTAAAACCAAGAGTATCGGAGAAAACCTCTGGAAACGCCTGACGCAACTTACGAATACTCTCAGCCTGCTCCTCAGGAAGATGTCTAAGGTCTAACAACATCTCATCCTGGGTAGGTGAAACAGATGAACATGACACAGAATTACATTTTAATAAGGGGATTTTGAAATTACTAGCAAATTTGGAAGTGCACGACTTGCTCTGAACGTCGAGCACAAGAGCAATGTGAGACATGAAGTCTGCTCCTAATATAATGGAGCAAGACAAATGATTAGCCATAAACAATTTTACTTTCCAAGTGAATTTCGAAATGCGAATTTTGGCACATAGGGAACCTAAAATTTATAATGGAGTAAGGTTGGCCGAAATGCAAACCAAAGAAGAACAATAGTCAGAAAATTTACAGGCAGACTTTAATTTAGTATCATTCAGCCGAAATAATGGAACACACACTCCCAGAATCTAATAGAGCTGTAAGCGGTTCGTTATTCAACTCAATTTTGAGAAATGGTACAAGCGCGGTGGTATCCGCCGCAATCCTAAGACATTCGTTAGGGCACTCGAATTTGGGGTTGGAAGAGTCTCTACCATGTTCCGCGCCTGCGATTTCGGATGGTTTACTTGGGGCTGAGCCTTGAAAAGGTAAGAATGCCGACTCAGTCGAAGGCACTAGTCACTTTTGATTATTTGCATTGGTGGAAGTTGCATCAGAAGTTGAGCAGGAGGGGGTGCTATTAGTATTAGGGCAATTCTTGGCTATATGGGAAAACGAGCCGCATTTAAAACAGCCTTGGGATGACCCTGTTCCATTCCTTGTCCCACTAGATTTAACCAAAGGACACTTCTTCCGGAGATGGTCTGCCGACCCACAAGCGTAACATTTGCGGGTTATGGAAGTTCGGCGAGGTGGAGGCCGAAAATTACTCGAGGACGGAGGGGGCTCCTTCGCGACACGTAAGGTGTCGGCATATCTAACTCCTTCGGCTGAGACAGCCATAGCCTCTAATTCAGCAAAGGTGTGAGGACGCGACGCAAAACACAGATATGACCTGTAGGGTGGTGAAATCCCTTCCACAATTGCCTGTACAATTTGATCTTCAGGGAAATTAAGAGCAAATACCCTGGTGTAGAACTTAATGTCTTGGATGAAATCGGCAAGATTTTCATCCAGTCGCTGTACTCGGTAATAGTACTTTTGTATTAGGGAGGACCTTGCCCTAGCCAGAACGAAATTTGCCAGAAGGTGTGCATGAAAATCTTCAATAGTTGATTGTTCAGCAATTGCTCTTACTATTTTGTCTGAGAGGACGCCAATGGAATAAGGGTAAATAATCTGAAGGATTTGACACGGGGAAAGCGAAAACACAAGAGCGTGATCCTGAAACTCGACCAAAAATCTTAGAAATGAAATTACATCACTAGTAGAATTAACTGAAAACTTATAAATACCTCTAAGCAACATAGCCAAAGGGTGAGGTAAGCTACTGAACCCGGGTGACATCGTAGGTAAAGGCCTAGGGGGCGGAGAAGCTGTTTCAGAGAGTGCATTATTCAAAACAAATGGAGGAATGGATGTACGACGACCGGACTCAGTTTCTAATGGGGCAGATATTTGTTGGACTCCTACGGATTTTCTACTTTCTTCCCCCTTGGAAGAATCCTCCTCATTAGCTATGTTTGCAACCGTGGCTTGATCGATCTTGGGAGGAACTGTCCCAACTGACTAACTTTATTGGACATTTTAGAAAGGTGTTCTACAAGATTACTAGCCTCCTTACCTTGAAGTTCATTTAACTTAAGAGACAATAGATCGCTCACCCTATTATAAAAATGGTACAGACTAGCCTGTACTCTCTTAAGTTGATTTGGGGATGGATCACCTACTTCAAAAAAACTAACTACGGGTGCTAGCTCAGTAGTGTTGTCAGTGATCGTGGAAAGAGCCTCATCGATATCTTTCTCTCCCAAGGTTGGGATACTAATCGGCAAATCAAGGGAATCCTTAAGTTTGGTGGTATCGGCCGCAACCGTGCCTCCAGATTGAACATTTCTAATGGTTAATTCATAAATCAATTCCTCCTTGCGCAAATAGCCGGGATGGAGGACTTCGCGAGGGCCGGACATGATGGCAAAAGCTTGACAAATTTAGAAAGATAGGAAAAATTTCCAGAAACTGAGAAAATTGTTAGAGTTCAAATTAAATGCAATGTTTAGCCGTCAAAATGGGCTTAAATGAGACCCATTCGACCACGCTCTGCTACCACTTGTTACGGGGATACCCGTGGAATGCAGATGTGAAAGAAGGTGCCGGGGTGAATGGGTCTAACTACAAGGCTGAGATATGAATTAAAATTGCACTAAAGGTCATATTTTCGAAAATAGCAAAACTGAACAATATACACATAGAATTTTAAAGTTTAACAAATAACAATAAGTCAACAAATAACCGACAATCAGGTACAAGACCAGGAAATGCCAAGATTTAGAGGCAATTTAACAATCTGGGCTTCAAGCCCCAAGTTTTACAATTCCTGAGCTCTCAGCTCACAAACACATATTTAACACAGAGCAGAAATCCCCAAATAATATGGAGCACTTGCTCCCACCAAGCAATGTCAAGCCTCCTAGAGGCACATTTCCAATACCCGCTCTCAGTTTTCCAAGCCTATGAAAGGCAATACCAGGCTCAACTCTAAATTGCCATCAAGGCACAACTTACACAACACGAAACGGGGGTATCTTGTACTCAGCCTACTGGGCCTTAGTAGAAAAATAATAGGTTAAATTAATGGCCCAAAATGCAAAATGAATGGAGGCGTGAAGTTGCACTCCTAAAAGAAACTTCTTAAAACCTAAGAGGCACAAGGCCGATGGAACAGGGGCTATTCCAAAACTATGGAGGTGACTCGTATACTGAATAAATTTAACACATTAAGGACTAAAAGAAAATCTGTTACAAAAACGTAGTCACCTCAAATCAAAATGAAGGGGAGCTCGAGAGGGTAAAGCACTCTCTATCCCCGATTTACAGTTAAAGATATATTAAGTTTTTACATAAACAAGAAGAAATTTACATTTTTAAGAGATAGGTTACATGGTAAAAGTTTCGGACCTTCCCCGCGGGTTAAACTGCTAAGCTAGCAAGAAATAAAGATGTTAAGTGGCCATTACCTTACTGAAGAACTGCTGCCAGAAGAAAGAGGCGCTTCCCGCCTCCTGCTACACGTTCATACACTAAGTTAGATATTGATGAAGTGTCCGAGAGACAAGAAAATCAGCCGTTTTTATACCCTCGGGGAAGATTCGAGACCTTTCATGAATAATTAAGACACACCCACAGGCGTTTATTTGTCGCAGTACACAGTTACACACAAAATCGAAGAAGAAAGACACGATTGGTCAAAAATTAATTACAGAAATAATTGATTGGCTAACTTCAAAACTGGCGGAAAGAAAAGATTAATATTGCCAACCCAGAAATGAAAGAACAAAATTTAGTAATAAGAAAACTTATGAGTACAAAATATCTTCAAGAAAGTTCCCTCACTTCCCACCAGGGTGCATGATCATAGGTTTTTTAGTAGAGACATCTATGAGACAATGTCCAAACTTCTTGATAAATAGTAAACAAAAACACGACGAAATTAACACAGTGACATCTTCAGAGCAAAGGTTTAAGTGGATCCAGTTTTAAGTTCACAGTTTCTCCTGTAGAGGAGTACTTTAAGGCGGAAAATTCAACTGTGCGGCGTAGAGGTGTACCAGCCGGTACAACAATAATCACCACCGCCACCTGTCCGGAAATGTGAATGCAATGTAGAATGTGCAGCAAATAAAAAATACATTATTATTATTATGTCTTGTCTCATTGTGTAGGTATACGATAGCCGTGATCATTATTAGAGGTAGTAATATCCTTCAGTCAAAACTGGACATGGTTGGGTTGCCTAACCGCAATATAGTTATCCAAGGGGTCTTCCTTTCGACTAAATAAATAATTCGGTGCGACGTAAAGCCCCTAGCAAAAATAAATAAATAAATAAATAATTGACATGTTCAACTAAGTGAAATGAAATAACTTCAAAATCCAAGAATGACATGTTCAGACAAGATGGTTGAGATATTTATCTCTCAGCACATCTGCGCTTGTGTTAGACCATCTCATTCGGTTTATTCGAGCATGTGTTGTTTTTCAGGAACATGCAAAACAAGCCAGGTAGTTTGTGCCAGGAAGAGACTTACTTGTAGATCATGTCATGCACAAGACGACTTTTTCAGAGACTGTACATTTTCCTGTGCAAAGGAAGTGGTTGAAAGGAGGGAGAATGAAACAATGCTTCTAAAAATAAAAATGCCTAAACCATTTTGTCTAAACAGCGGTGAATGCTCCCATACCAGTGGTAATTTATTCCCAACTCGACCACTGTCTGTTGCTAAGTACTCCGATCTTACATGTTGGCCTTAACGAGGACCAAGAAGCCCTGCAATAACCTTCTCCGTTAATTTTTGCATCCAATTTTTCCATTGACCATGACATTCATTGGATTTTTATGTTGATTTCATTCAGTAGAGTAGCCAGGATCGGCCGATTGGGGCGAGGGGGGAGGAAGGTGTTATAGTTACGTAATTATGACAGAACACAGTGAAGGTGGTTGTGCATGTATGGTCTGCGCATGCAAGACTTGTGATTATAAGGACACTTGTACAAGTGAATTATGTTGATATTCAACCGGGCTGAGTGGCTCAGACGGTTGAGGCGCTGGCCTTCTGACCCCAACTTGGCAGGTTCGATCCTGGCTCAGTCCGGTGGTATATGAAGGTGCTCAAATACGTCAGTCTCGTGTCGGCAGATTCACTGGCACGTAAAAGAACTCCTATGGGACAAACTTTCGGCACCTCGGCGTCTCCGAAAACCGTAAAAGTAGTCAGTGGGACGTAAAGCAAATAACATTATTACTTGATATTCAGATTGCAGTGCACTACAGCATCTCACATTAAAATACTGAACAAGAACAATACGATCAAGGTCAACAATTTTACAGCGAATGTTACTGTATGTTCTGCTTACAATGTAAAATCCAACTTTCGAAGCTTCTTAGAAAATAGATTATATTTTATTGTGTACCGTCAATTTCTGTTTATTTTATTTTTGTAAAATTTCCGTAGAGTTGGGGGAGGGATTCTAACCCCCAGTAACCTCCTCCCCCTTGTCTACGCCCCTGGGGTCACCCGCCAATGAAAGTAAGCTGTACGTACCTTTTCAACCACATAACAGTACTCTTGTCATATTAAATCTTTGGCATTACCGGGAATCGACCTCAAGACGACTGATGATCAGTCCTACGGCCTGCAGTTATTGGAGTTCCACACGTATAGCGTGACGACATCCTCAGCCATTTTACTTGGCTCTCGTGACCAGGTCCATTGCCTCTAATATCAACAGCTCGTCAGTAGGCTGATAAACCCCGACCCACCCCTCAGTTCAGAAATAAAATCATCCGACTGGCCCAGAATTGAACATTGGGTATCCAGGTGAGAGACATGGCATGGGGCTGGTCCTTTCGTGTAACGTTAATTCCTATATTATGGTCAGCGGGAACCAATCCAAATGTGGCTGGGAGGATTTATGACAAATGTTAACAATGATTTTACAGCACCGGAGACGCACAGTGACGTTCTCTTACTAATATCTGACTTTAGGAAACACCAGTCGATATATTTAATTTCAAAACTACCCTCTGCTGTCCGCCTCTGTGGTGTAGTGGTTAGTGTGATTAGTTACCACCCCCGGAGACCCGAGTTCGATTCCCGGCTCGGCCACGAAATTTGAAAAGTGGTACGAGGGCTGGAACGTGGCCCACTCAGCCTCGGGAGGTCAACTGAGTAGAGGGGTGCTTGATTCCCTCCTCAGCCATCCTGGAAGTGCTTTTCCGTGGTTTCCCACTTCTCCTCCAGGCAAATGCTGGAATGGTACCTAACTTAAGGTCACGGCCGCTTCCTTCCCTCCTCCTTGTCTATCCCTTCCAATCTTCCCATCCCCCGACAAGGCCGCCTGGGCGAGGTACTGGTCATTCACTCCAGTTGTATCCCCGACCGAAAGTCTCGTGCTCCAGGACACTGCGCTTGAGGTGGTAGAGGTGGGATCTCTCGCTGAGTCCGAGGGAAAAACCAACCCTGGAGGGTAAACAGATTAAGAAGAAGAAGAAGACCTACCCTCTGTTAGATTTGCAGCTCTTACATTCTAATTGCGAGCAGCCGCCACTGATGATGGTATTGTAATTATCATGCGATGGTATGAAGAATGTATGATCGTACTGAAGATCTCCCTCAGGTAGAGTTTTAGCCTTTTTATATCAGGTACCTGAAAAGATTTATCCTCGATTTGTAGACATTAAGAGAATATTTTGTGTTCCTAGTATCGAAGGCCCATCTGTTTCACCACCTCATCTCAAAACGACAAATTGGCGTCTACATTTCTTTTCTCTCCACCCGCGCTGTCGTTTCGCGCCTTTTCTTCCCAGATCTCACATGCGTGAAAAGAAATCGATTGTTGTTGCTCTAGCTATCCGCATGGCAGCGCTGGTAACGCTGAGTGTGTGTATGGAGAAGCGAGGAATGGCGTGTATATACGAGCCGTGAGTATCAAGAATTCAGTCCTCTACTGGGTGTCTAGCGCGATGTGTGTACGTCTGTTTGTTGCTGTTCTGTTCGCCGCTGCGGCGGGAAGGTTTCTGGTGTTTGCCTCTCAGAGGTTGCCGGATACTTCAGGCATAGATGGAGAGCTCACTGCGAGTCTTGCTGTGGATAAATTCTTCTCCTTGTGGTTGGTATTCAACAACGATGATATCAAAACGTCAGGTAAGGAGTGATGCATATTTTACATAATACATTGTGCTGTATCTTGTTTTAATATATGGCTAGCAATTGTCCTGAACGTGCAGTGATTGTAATAAATTTAACACAGAGAGGTTATGAATACCTTCTGGGGAGTAAATAAATAGGTTTTAGTCTTAGAGATACGGACACTAATATCAATATTCCAATTTGTTTGAAGAAATTCTTCAAACTGAGGTTTTTAATTTTGGTAAAATCTGAAGACTAACCACTGTTTGACGAAGGATTAAACGTGGCTGCCAACCAAAGGAATGTTAATGCTGTGAATAATATTCTACTCTTCAATTTACCACGAATGAAATGTTTTGGAAAATAATTTTTAATATGTTATTTCGTTCTTGTAACGTCACCATTCATCACAATGACATCCTCTTATTTTATAGTAGCTTGCGTCTATCATCAGTGTGACAGACTTGGGGGTTGGCACCCATGCTATCGAGGATAATAAAAACAACCCTTTTTTACATCCCTTGTTTATTATGTACCATGTATATTTCAATGGACTAATTTTATTTGAGTGGAGTGTGGGGATACATAAGAGGTATGTAGGTCAATTATAGTTGTCGCCTGGGGTGAGTGATCGTTCTATACAACGCATGGCCTGTTGATTCTTTCCCTCTGGTGAAAGTTTAATGCCCTGAAGACAAGAAACACTTAGAAACACGTATCTCCCCGTGTAACGAATGGTGTCAAGCTTTGTTGTTGACACTGAAGATGACATTACATGACGGTATGACCTTTTCCTTTTGCACGCATATTATACAATTACTGCCGGTACTTTTTAAGTAGCTCGCAGTTCTTGCGCAGTGCCGCTATATCATCACTTGCAGTGCAAAAAGGAAAATAATGCTTACGACTGGCCTTTATGAAGAGTCTCTTTTTGTACTTCTACTGAAAGACCAGCTGTCCGTCTAAATCACAAAGTCTGGTAGGCCTAATCTCACTGCTGAAGTGTCGACATAAATCCATTTGCTATGACAGCTATCGAATGTCAGTCGAAGAATGAAAAAAAAAGGACATTCCTATTGTTAGATTCCTCGGCCCCTTAGTGACTCAGACTGTTTAAACGTTCATCTTTCGCCACAGTTTTGACTTTCTTTTTTGTGGTTTAAAGTCGCTCTATACCTTTGCTGGCAAGACGTAGTGAAATGGCGTATGGCTTTTAGTGCCGGGAGTGTCCGAGGACAAGTTCGGCTCGCCGGGTGCAGGTCTTTTGATTTGACTCCCCTAGGCGACCTGCGCGTCGTGATAAGGATGAAATGATTTTGAAGACGAGACACACCGCCAGCCCCTATGCCAGCGAAATTAACCAAGGGTGATTAAAATTCCCGACCTTGCCGGGAATCGAACTCGGGACCCCTGTGACCAAAGGTCAGCACGCTAACCATTTAGCCACAGAGCCGGACGGCAAGACGTAGTGTTTACAGTGCGCTGTGTCTTCTGGTGTGGGCTAGAACAATTTCGTTACTTTCGCTGATCTGTCTCAGTCTCATCCTCGACTTTGACAAAATGAAAATGACTGAGATATGAGCGATACTAGTAATACCATTCCTCATTCAGCCAGTCCCTGCTATGAATGATGTGAAAATGTTGCTCATAGGGTCGGCTGGTGCATGCATTTCAGTGGACTTGGCAGACTGATATGTACTAGCAACTTCTGGCTCAGTGAGGAATGCAACGGGAAACTACCTCGCTCTTCTTTTCCCTAGTACGCCTCTTCAGTGACGCCTGGGCCACTTATGACGGCTGATGGCGGGGCTGTTGAAGTCGAAACCAGCCTTGGGGCTGAGCACTCAACATACACAACGTCCCTCTAGCACATTGAGGGTTTGCAGCGACGGAAAGATAGGAAAGACCTAAGATTGAAAAGGTAGTGGCCGTGACCTTAACTAAGATAGATCTACAGCATTTACCTGGTGTGAAACCTCGGAAAACTATCTCCAGGGCTGCCGTTGGTGAGGTTTGAACCCACCATCTCCTGAATGCTAACTCGCAACTAGTTCCGACTCGAACCGAGCGGCCAATTGGTTCGGTTTCACCTGTCTCCGATTCTAACCTCAGTGATTCTTCTCCATCTTCGCTTTTCCCAATTACGTGAGATCAGCTCTGGACGTGGATTAAGATCAGTTTTACAGCCAGGTGCCTTTCCTGACGCCAACACTATTGCGTGCTTCTCTGGTGGTCGTTAGTGTGATGTTTTGTATGTAAATGAAGGTGTGTATTAAAACGAACACGTACACTCAGCCCGGGAGCCAGAGGAATTTACCAGACGCAGAGTATCGAACCCGGAGCCCTATGAACCGGAAGGTCACAACACTGAACATTCAGCTAGCCTAACAAGCTCACTTCTAATTTCAGTGACTTGTGAAATTTGTGCTGGATAATTACTGAACAATATTCTCCTCGGGTTCGATTCCCGGCTGGGACGGGGATTTTAATCGCTTCTGATTAATTCTGCTGGCTCGGGGACTGGGTATATATGTCAGTCCCAACATTCTCCTCATCATATTCAAACAACACACTACACTACCAACCACCACAGAAACACGCAATGGGATTGGTGTCAGGAAGGGTATCCGGCCGTGAAACAGCGACAAATCCACATGTGCGACGCATTTGGCACCCGCGACCGCACAGGTGTGGGGAAGAAAGCGGTAGCAAAAGAAGAAGAATTCTCCTCTGTCAATTCCATTCCAGTCACAAAATCATTCGTCACGTATTTGCCAGGCTTCGCCAGCCGGCACGCTAATTAAGCCTTCATTACTTGACCTGGCATTTGGCCGGAATCAGGGTAGGGAGCTTACTGCTGTTAAATTCATCATACAATGTAAATCTTATCCTCATCCTGAAGTGGCGCAGTTCTTATCCGGTACACCCCCAATGGAGGTGAACTGCATGTACCTTTTTAACCACATACCAGCCCTCCTGCATTCCTAAATGTCTGGCAGTACCGGGAATCGAACCCGGGCCCCCGAGGACGGCAGCTAATAATGCTTACCGTTGCGCTACGGAGGCGGACAAATTCATCATACAGGCCTAATTGAAATTTAAAATCGTAATGACTTTGGAGCTCAGACGGTGCGTACTCGAAACGACGCCTGGTGATAATTTCATGTCGGCGTTGCTAGTGTGATAAAGCTCTTGTAAGGTAGTCGGACCCTCAGGCAAGAGAGGGCGGAGTCTTGTATGCATGGAAAACTGAGGGTTATTCTGGTGGAGGGTAATATTGTGTGTAGTGTGTGGATTGCAGGAAAGTTTGGAATAGTACAAACGCTTTCCGAACCAAGGATATTAACAATTTACTATTAAAATCCTTCGACCCAGCCCGTAATTGCCATGGAGCCGAACGTTAAGTAAATTCGTTTTTGTTTTTTTTTGTTTTTTTTTTGTTTTTTGTTTTTTTTTTAGGTCGCACCAACACAGATATCTAATGGGCAATGGGATAGGGAAGGGATAGGAGTGGAAAGGAAGCGGCCGTGGTCTTAATTTAGGTACAGCCCCAGCATTTACCTGGCATGAAAATGCGAAATCATGGAAAACCATCCTCAGACCTACCGACAGTGAGGTTCGAACCCACTATATCCCGAATGCAAGGTGATAACTACGTGACCCAAACCACGCGGCCACTTGCTCGGTTCTCGTATTCCTCGAAGTGATACAACTCAGGTACACCCCAACGGTGGGGGCTGAATTGTATGTACTGTACCTTACACCACTTATCCTGCTACTCTTACATATCTGGCGGTACCGGGAACTGAACCTGGACTTCCAAGAACGACATCTAATAGCATTAACAGTTGTACTGCGGAGGTGGACGTGATACCCAGTATTGGATAGCAAGCAGTGCATGACACAGAGTGTGGTGGTGGAGAGAGAGGGTAAGGTAACGAATAGGCAAGTGAGTTCAATTGTTAGTCTCTGTTACACTTGTTCCTCCATATGACGATCAGCACAGTACATCATACTCTGTTGTCTCTGTTACACTTGTTCCTCCATATGACGATCAGCATAGAACATCATACTCTGTTGCCTCTAATTCTACTACTTTCGTAGGGTTGTTAACAATTTCTGGTGACACGTTTAAAGAAAACCAACAACAGAACGCTCCATGGCTAAATGGTTAGCGTTCTAGCCATGGGTCCAGGGGTCCAGAGTTCTATTCCCGGCCGGTCCGGGGATTTTAACTTCAGCGGTTAATTCCGATGGCTCGAGGGCTGGGTGTGTGTGCGCCGACTTCATCATTAGAATTCATCATAGGGAGGACCCCATCCTCATAGACGCGCAGGTCACCTATACGGCGTCAACTCGAAAGACTTGCACCAGGCATCTGCGGAGGCCACACGACATCAGAACACTGCGCATGATAGCTCCGCTCTCCTGGCATTCACACCATTGTAGTAGAAATGAAGCATCAAGTGTGGAAGTGTCTTGCGGCGAGATAGGTAGCCAAGAAAATCGAACCGTATTAAAAAGAGTACATTAATGTCCTTTCCGATGCAAGGTACGGCTACAGGAGAAGCCTACAAGAAACGTGTTTTGTTGTTTCCAACAGCGGCTTTTCTTGTGTGATGAATAAGATGGTAAAAGTCGGATGGGACTAATTCTAAAGGGGAAAAGGCAGAAAAATTCACGCGCTGACACGAGCCGAACTACTGAGATGGTAGAGAAGTTTAGAGCCACACAGATTTCTATTGCAAGTGCGTTAGGCTGATACTGTCAACATTACAATCAAACGCCGGGCTGAGTAGCTCAGACGGTTGAGGCGCTGGCCTTCTGACCCCAACTTGGCAGGTTCGATCCTGGCTCTGTCCGGTGGTATTTGAAGGTGCTAAACTACGTCAGCCACGTGTCGGTAGATTTACTGGCATATAAAAGACCTTCTGCGGCACTAAATTCCGGCACCTCGGCGTCTCCAGAAATCGTAAAAGTAAAGCAGTTATCATTATTATTAGTATTATTATTACCATAATCAACCAGGACCTTTATCTAGAAAAGCCCTGCAAAGACCGAACACACTAACCACACTAACTGCCTCTACTACTAAAACTGTTTTCATTTCGTACCCTGAAGAGGTACGGCGGGCCTCTTAGAAGGAGATGCCTTCTCTCAGGCCAAGGAGATTTATGTCGGTGAAGTTGACGGCCGTGGCCTATACTGGCAAATGCCCCGATATTCACCTTAGTGTAGGAGAATGGAACACCACGGAAAACCAATCTCAGAACAGCCGACGGTGGGAACCAGTCCCTCCCCGTGTCCCGAATGCAATGGTGTAGAACCACGGTAGACCCGTGCCACCGGTCCTCTGCTCGGTTGATCGGCCGGTCGAAGTCCAGGGCTGACGGACCATGGTCCGGCTGTGGCTACTTTTACGCCGAAGCCACATCGAAGCAAGGACAACCAAAAGTAGGAATATGTATGAACGGCATCTTGCAGGTGATAGATGGAAGTAAGGTGGGTTGGACATTGATATGCTAGGTTTTTGTGGTGTTTTGGCGCCGTAACCGATCCTAGCATGAACCCGATTATGCGATGTAGACAAGAACATACGACATTCAACTGTCATTTTCGTGTAATTGCGTAAGTTATGCCATCTAGCGGAGATGTGTGGCGGCAGCAGCAGAGAAAAATCACACCTCAGCTAACAACAGTTAGTCAGTGTAATGACACTGTTGACAGCAAACTGTAGGCTATCACAGTTTCTTTTTTTTTTCCCGGTACATTCATATTAAACGCATTCGAGGCCTGACATCCAACCCTCTTTTTTTTTTTTTTTTTTTTTTTTTTTGTGATTCCCTTTTCCCTCATTCTTCGAGTGATTGTACCTTAATGTTTTCTTCTCATCTCGATAGTCTTCTTCATCGTCTCTGTAATCGATAAGAGGTAATGACAACACGGTTTTTCATCTTATAAAAACAACCACAGCCATCGCATCTAGTTCGTTTTATGACGTCCGAACAATATTTTCACATACCACGGCTAGTTATGCCCTGACAATATCTATATATACAAAACAAGAGTTTTGTCTGTACATTGCACAGATTTTTTTAAAAAAAAGTTATTTCTGTATATCGATCGTATCCACAGTAAGAAAGAAATTCATTTTTTAATATTATCCGTCCTGTCTGTCTGTCTATCGGTCTGTATGTATGTACGCGCATCACGAGAAAATGGCTGAACAGAATTTAATGAAAATCGGTATGTAAAGTCGGAGTATAAGACACTACAATCTAGGCTATAATAGATTTAATCTCTCTGGGTGAAATGGTAGTTTAGGGGAAACATAACATGTAATTCTCAAACATCTATGCTATTAGTGGTTCTATCGATAAATGTATCATGACCATAGTTATAGAAAATACAATTACCGATCATTTTTGTCTTATACAGTTTTGCCGTACCGGCTAGGATAACCGAGATATTCATGAATTATACTTTTGTTGCGTAGTCCAAATCAACGCTGAGCTACGAGACAATGCCTCGACAGAATTTAATGAAAATCGGCTTGTAAAGTCGGGAATAAGGCACTACAGTTTAGGCTATAAATGGATGAAATGGTAGTTTAATTCTCAGATGAACTCATATTTTTGTTGCTTAGCCTACATCAGGGCCTCTCAAACGCCCAAAATCTCACGCGTGCAAGCTGAGGCGCAGAGGTACTGTGCACAGTGCATCGGTCCCACTCGGCTCGGCTCGGACCAGCGCGTCGTCTTGGGGCGACTCGGCTAAGCTCGGCTCAACTCGGCTCGGATTTGGAGCGCTACGAAGCAAGTGAGGAAGAGGGAGACAGGCGGAGCGAGCGAGACAGGCGTGGGGAAAGAGAGAGACAACCCATTGAGGCGAGCGGTCTGCACTCTGGTCAACCAAGCGAAGTCGTCTTTTGTACCATGTACAGCGCAATGCACTGGTGCATGCACCTTGAAAGGCCCTGGCCTATATCAACACCGAGCATCGCTAACATGGATATATTGTTCAACAGTGTTTACTGGCGATGGTGGTGGTTTCTGTCGTGACCGTCTTAAGGTTAAATGCCGCGTAGTCATCGCACCACATCAACAAGAGCAATTGTGAAGATGACTATCGAAATGAGAAAAAGGTCGTGAAGGAATGATCGCTTGAAGAATAAGACAAGAGGAGGTCGGCCATGAAAGGAGGAACAAGGACTCCGTTCATATTGGATGCCCTGATATCAGAAAGTGGGAAGAAAACTAAATATGAAGTCCTACAATATCGATAGCCCATAAAATTGATCAACAATAATATTACATTGCCTAATGTTTGTTATGATATGCTTTGTCTCTTCTGCTGCCGTTCATGCCCGATAAATGGCATTATTGCAGCGTGCCGCATAAGCTAAGGGAGTTAGCTACCCAAGCAGAACAACCTGCCTAAATATTGGCGGGAACTAATTGGGGGAGTTGGGCAACATTTTTTAATGTGTGTTATGCCATTCCTCTGGTTCACACATGGTATAATAACTACTGGTGTACGACTCGCTGGTTCATCATAGTATTCCGGGTATTTAGTTGGAATTAACCTTCGTGGGTTGGCTTCTTTTGTTCTCTTCTTCGATTCTGTTGACTCTCTAATTATTATCGCTATGTCATTATAATGTAACCTTCCCACTCAGTTGCGACTGGCAATAGACAAGGGGACCTGCCATCATAATGAAAACTCCCCAACTAGATTGTGACTGGCAGTAAGAGGGTCTTCCAATACAATGAAAACTCCCTAAAACGGTCTTCACGTGAGAAACGACGTATGACGATCTTCCCGTCATGTTTCTCTATGTAATTTAATAAAATCTTATTCACAACTTGTACACTACTTCATTTAGAATTCTGTATACAATGTAGAATACCGGGCGAGTTGGCCGTGCGGTTAGGAGCGTGCAGCTGTGAGCTCTCGTCCGCGAGATAGTGGGTTCGAACCCTACTGTCGGCAGCCCTGAAGATGGTTTTCAGTGGTTTCCCATTTTCACACCAGGCAAATGCTGGGGCTGTACCTCAATTAAGGCCACGGCCACTTCCTTCCCATTCCTAGGCCTTTCCTGTCCCATCGTCGCCATAAGAACTATCTGTGTCGATGCGATGTAAAGCAAAATAGCAACAACAAAAATGTAGAATTTCGTAGCGAAGCACGGGTACATCGGCTAGTTTATTATAAAATTCGTGAGTTTACATAATTATTACTCGTACATCTTTCGAGAGCTAGCCCACTCTCTTCATCAGCGAACTTGACATCTCAAAACAAAATACCACGTATTCTAAGATCTATTAATATCAACTTACGTTAAAAACATAAATAGTTACAATCGTAAAATAATATTGTGACACGAACACACTAAAAAGTTTTCTTACTAATGCTTATCTAAATAGCATTTATAGTTGTTGTAGGCTATTTGTATTATTGTTGAGGAAGCATTAAAAAGTTCGTATAAAAATCCGTAGTTGATCTCTTGAATTAACTCAGAATAAAACAGTTAATATCCTGGTCTTCATTGCTGGTAAAAAAATCCATCTGAGACGTTCTTATCATCCACTGAATTACTTTCTACCTCATTACATCTCTTGCCCCTGGAATGTAATTTAGTTGTATAGACTCATCCTATGATGGTGCTTGGCCACATAAATATAGGCAGAGCGGACCAGACAGTCCCGCCGTGCCCTTGGAATGAGTAGTTTCTGTACTTATCTAAGCTGCTAATGAACAGTCCGTCACCTTCAACAACTGCTTCCTGACTGTCAAGTTGAAAACACTGAACATTTCTATACGTTAATAAGGTGACTATTGAATACTACTACAATTATAATTTGTTACTACGTGTTCATAATATCACCAACTCTCGATTATTGACAAGTTTACGCAACGTGAACAATATTGTGTATATACGCATGATTTGAAGTGAGTTGATAGAATTTTAAGATGTTCTTGTAGAACGAAACATTTCATTCTATATTTAATAGTGTGTACATTTTTACAGATATTCTATGTTAAAGTGCTTTATGTATTATAATTAGTGTTTTCTACAGATCGAACAGCTTTAAAGTTACAGTAACGAAGTCGACACTGGAAAATATGGCTTCGTCCTTAACACAAAAAAGTAAATTGCAAGGAACCCAGAACGGAGACTTACAGTATATATCTTTTCTTTGCCGGGCTGAGTCACTCAGACGGTTGAGGCGCTGGCCTTCTGACCTAATTTGGCAGGTTCAATTCTGGCTCAGTCCGGTGGTATTTGAAGGTGCTCAGATACGTCATGCTCATGTCGGTATATTTACTGGCACTTGAAAGAACTCCTGCGGGACAAAATTCCAGCACCTCAGCGTCTCCGAAAACCGTGAAAGTAGTTAGTGGGAAGTAAAAACGACTATTTGTTCTCTTTTTTCCGTTCCTCGCATTACCTGGTCTAGTCACAGGTGTGATCAAAGTTGCTTTTGCTTTTTACGACCAGATGCCCTTCGTGAGCCAACCGTATGTGGAGGGAAATATTTGATCGTTACGTATTTCTGTGGGAATCTCTGAGCCGAATTCCACTACGCTGACCATTCAGCCAAGGAGACGGACAACTCAAGACAGACATCACCGTAATACTTCACATGTTCAGTATAGTGATGAATATGATAACCTAAACCTCTAGATGAAAAGGCGACGCATACAATTCAAAAGAATATGATGAAATAGAGACTGAGAATAGTTTATTAGTATGCATAAGCTGTAATTAATTCATAACTAGCATTGATTGATGCTCAGTATACAGTATTCAGAACACAGTTCATCAAAATAATAACATAAACACAATCACAACCATCTTCCTACAGGCCATCAAGGCCTATAGAGTAGTGGAAGATCTGGGGTTTACTATCTGTAACCTCGACTCTTAAATGGAATACTGGTTGCTAATTTTCTTATGTATGTTGAGTGATTCTTAGGGCTACATGCCTCTCCAGAAGACCGGGCGAGTTGGCCGTGTGATTAGGCCCTCGCAGCTGTGAGCTTGCATCCGGGAGATAGTGGGTTCGAACCCCACTGTCGGCAGCCCTGAAGATGGTTTTGCATGGTTTCCCATTTTCACACCAGGCAAATGCTGAGGCTGTAACTTAAGGCCACGGCCACTTCCTTCCCACTCCTATGCTTTCCTATCGCATCGTCTCCATAAGACCTAGCTGTGTCGGTGCGACGTAAAGCAAATTGTAATTTAAAAAATATATAAACCTCTCCAGAAGTGGAAATCTCGTTTCTACTCTTTTTCTTCCTCACAGGGAATCGAATCTACGTCCTTCCAGATAAACCGAACACACCTTTATAAAATCGGGTAAGCAGCCGCTTAGCCTAATAAAATAGAACGTTAAAATACGCCAGGCTGTTTTACGAGCACTTTAATCGAAAAGGAACTGAGTTACTATGTTCTCCAAAAATATTCCACCAAAACGTTAGCGCATCTCTTTGCGGAAATAAATAAATAAATAAATAAATAAATAAATAAATAAATAAATAAATAAATAAATAAATAAATAAATAATAACAATAATAATAATAATAACTCAATGTGTGTAACGTCTTTTCAATTGTAGATACGCCAATACGCTACACAGGCAACCTCCAGTTGTAGTGAGGGAGGACCTCTGCTATCATACTATAATATAGCGCTACCATAACAGTCGGGGTGGTAGCGTGTTTAGACAAAAGTACAAGTAACGATAAATAATCAGAAGTACGCAGAGGAATATGCAAAGATATATGGCGATAGAGTAGAGAGCTCAGCGTACTAGAATAATAATTGTACCGGGCGGTACACCTCGTCGCCGCTAATTCAAACATTGCGCCAGTTGAAACTCCTCTACTGGAGAAAGCCTGAACTTTAACAACCACATTAATTCTAGGGTTTCTCAGAAGATGTCTTTACTGTAAATTTTGAAGTGTTCTGAACTATGTCGATTTCGATTTGTTTTTGTTTTCTCTGTAGTAAGAAGTGTGAACATTCTCTTCTAGATGGCACTACTTAAGAACTACAATTGTGCACCCTAGTGCGAAGTGAAGGAACTTTCTTTTTTGAAGAAATTTGGTATTCATAAGTTTGTTCTTTGTTAAATTTCTTTCAGTCATTGTTTGGGTTGGCAGTATAACCCTTCTCTTTCCTCCAGTTTTGAATTTGACCAATGAGGAATTTCTGTAATTAATTGTCCACCAATAACGTGTTTCTTCTTCGTCTGGTGTATTAGTTTTTGCTGTTACCCAATAAAATTTTGTGGGCGGGTTGTAATCATTCATGAAACGTCTCGAATTTTCCACGAGGGTATATAAACTGCTGATTTTTAGGTCTCGGGGCCACTTCAATAACATCTCTCCTAGTGTGATTATGTAGCAGGGGGCGGGAAGCGCCTCTTTCTTCGGGCAGCAGTTCATCCACAAGGTAATGGCCGCTAATAACTTTATTTCTTGCTAGCTCAGCAGTTTAACCCTCGGGGCAGGTTCGAAACTTTTTTCATGTAACCTATCCTTGAAATGTAATAAACATTTAGTAAAATTTTGGCTTTTTAACTATCAATTGGGATAGAGAGTGCCTAACCCTCTCGAGCTCCCACTCATATTGTTAGGAGGTGACTACGTTTTCATTTCCATATTTTTCCTCCCTTCGTAATGTAAATAAGTTTTCTTATCGTGTCACTTCCGTAGTATGGGATTAGCCCTTGCATAAGCGGCCTAGTGCCAAATAGGTTTTTAAAATGTATTAGGAGTGCAAGTTACGCCTCCATTCAACTCAGAATTTTGGGCCATGTAATTGACCTGTTTCTTTACTTAATAGGCCTCAGTAGATTGGGTATTATAACCCCTGTTCTTGTGTGCCTGGAGGGCAGATGGAAGGTGGAGTTTGGTGTGGCCTTTGAATAGGCTTGATCTTTGAGAGCGGGTTTGCTCTTTCTTAAAAGTGGATTTTCTGTGTGCCTCGAGGAGGCTTTACTGGGTAATTGGGAGCAAGTGCTCCTTGGCATGTTTGGGGTTTTCTGCCCCTTTGTTGAACCTTGTGTATAGGTAAACTTGGGCTTATAGCTCAAGGATTGCGAGTCTGGGGCTCGAAGCCCAAATCCAGTAACAAATTGTAATTGTACTTTCTTAATTTGTTGATCTGCTACTTGGTACCTGTTCTTTCTGTTATTTATTTATTTATCTTGAAAAGAAAATATAACCTTTGTTAAAGTTTTAAATTAACTTTAATTTCGTAAGTTGAGACCTATTCCCACCAGCACCTTCTTGCACCTCTGCTGTTCCACAGATACCTCGGAACAATAATAATAATAATAAATGATGATGAGGAGTTGTATAAATCAAGAAAAATCGCGCAGTAAGAAAGAAACTAGGCCAATAGAAGATCACCAAAATAACAATGCGAAGTAGAATGTATATTTATCAACCATAATTTAACAACAAGATAAATAATTGCAAGTAGAAAAAATCCAAACGGTGTGCCACATTTACAAATAATTATCCAATGGTACATAAAAGGAAAGCCTGTTGAACAAATTGGAAGTGTACAATATACATCGAAACAGAACCCTGAAAGAGAAAAAGCATGAAAGGGAGGGGGACGGGAAGTAGGATGAGTATTAGGACGGGGAAAGGATTTTCTTCACCGGGTATTGCTGAAGTTTAGTAATAGCATAGATCTAGGATGATATCTGAAAATAATTTACAATCGTCCGTAGCGCAGTGCGTGAATAGAAGCAGTCAAAGTTATGAGTTTTTAAAGGGAAGCATAACCACTCGACAGAAGAAAGTATTACAGGAGGCAATAGCCCGAATGAAAGTTTTGAGTCCAAATGCAGATAAATATTATAATTCTTGCTCACCGAGTCGCTGTAGATAGAGTCCAGATGAAATTGACATGATTACAATAAGCACTGTTTTAGTGTGTGGTCCACCACTCCGCCACGAAGCCCGATTCAACGGTGGAAAGGCGGAGAGAGCAATATATAGTAGAAAGGAAGATTCCAGAAAAAGAACGCAGGCTACAAGCCAGTGAGTTCTAGAAACATAATGTCACGTGGTTACACAGCGCACAGGCACAGCGAAGTGCAGCGAAGATGACGTAATCAGTCAAATAGACGACAGGTGAGTGAGGTGCATGGTGCGGCGAGAAGGAAGTAGAGGCGAGCAGCAGTAAACAAGGTAGGAATATGTAGAATAGATTCGGCGATCGTAATACAGTGAATACTTAAGTTTGTGTAAAAGCGATTAAAGCTCAGTTTTGTTATTAAAATGTTTATTCCTATATCTTGAACATCTTGTGTGTTCCAGTGTGTGTGTTTTCTGTTTTTATAAGGCATCTATTCTGAATCACACCTGATATCACATGGCATACAATAGCCCCCTGCTTGTCTTTCATTGTTCAGTCGCATTGCATTGTTTTTACTCCTCGTGGTAGTAGCGTGCGTAATGAATCATAAACGGTGACAAACTTTACACCATTCTGGTATAATGCTATGACTTGTTGCTGATTCGAGCCCAGTTCACAGCACGCAAGATCCCATGAATGGTATGGACATTTGTTAAGTGAGGATATCGGCAATTTGATACGTTTCTACGAAAGCTGATAATTCGTTCTGTTGAGTTTGTATTCAGGCGATGATTTAAGCTCGACAGCAAAAACTTTCATGCCGCATATATTTGTATCTATTATCATGACAAGAAAATCAATTCTATGGAAAGAAAAATTATATTAGAAATAAATAGAAATGTATAAACTAAACCTCACGGCACAACAGCCCCAAAGGGTCATGGCCTAGCAAGCGACCGCTGCTCAGCCCGAAGACCTGCGGATTACGAGGTACCGTGTGGTCAGCACGACAAATCCTCACGGCCGTTATTCTTGGTTTTCTGACCGTCTCACCGTCAGATAGCTTCTAAATTATAATCACGTAGGCTGAATAGACCTCGAACCAGCCTTCAAATGCAGGTAAAAATCCCTGACCTGGCCGGGAATCGAACTCGCGGTCCGCGGGTAAGAGGCAGGCACGCTACCCCTACACCGCGCAGCCGACACTGTATATAATACCGAACGAGTGGCTGCGTGGTTTGGGTCACATAGTTGACAGCTTGCATTCGGGAGGTAGTGGGTTAGAAGCGCATTGTCGGTAGCTTTGGTTTTCCGTGGCTTCCCATTTTCGCACAAGGCAAATGCTAGGACTGCACCTTAAGGCCACGGTCGACTCCTTCCTGCTCCTAGTCCTTTCCAATCCCATTGTCGCCGTAAGACCCATCTTTGCCTGTGCGACGTACAGCAAATTGTAAGGAAAAACACTTATAATTTCTTCGCGTACGTTGTTATAGTTAGTAATGCACCCTACTATTTGGTGTTATATATCATAATTGTGTGTCTTGCCAAGCACATGGAGAAGACTATAATTAGTTGTCTAGGGGACCAAAACTATTATGATGTATTACATAGAACATAAAGAAAAATAATAGAGCAATATATATATATATATATATATATATATATATATATATATATTTCACATCGTATATATTTAAACAGGAAACAATTATTATTATTATTTTATTTTTTTTGCTAGTTGCTTTACGTCGCACTGACACAGATAGGTCTTATGGCGACGATGGGACAGGGAAGGGCTAGTAGTGGGTAGGAAACGGCCGTGGCCTTAATTAAGGTACAGCCCCAGCATTTGCCTGGTGTGAAAATGGGAAACCACGGAAAACCATTTTCAGGGCTGCCGACAGTGGGGTTCGAACCTACTATCTCCCGAATACTGGATACTGGCCGCACTCAAGCGACTACAGCTATCGAGCTCGGTCAGGAAACAATTACAAAGTATACGTAGGCTACATTGTGAAGGCATTAAAGTTATACAGTAGGCCATAAAGTATGTGGCAAAATCATTTTATCGCACATGTGCGTCCGGCTCCATGGCTAAATGGTCCTGTGGTCACAGGGGTCCCGGGTTCGATTACCGACAGGGTCGGAATTTTTACCCCATAATTGGTTAATTCCGCTGGCACATGGGGCTGAGTGTATGTGTCGTCTTCATCATCATTTCATCCTCACCACGACACGCAGGGATGTCAAATCGAAAGACCTGCATCTATCGAGCCGACCTGGTCCTCGGATACTCTCGGCAATAAAAGCCATACGCCATTTCATTTGTTTTATCGCACATGTGCGATAAGATAACTTTGTTTCACAGTGTCCAGAAAAGGTCTACATTTCAAACGCAAAACTGTTTAGAAAATTATATTATGGTGGTAGACAAATGTAACTGAAATTCGCCAGCATCGTGTCGATAGATTTACTGACACGCAAAGCAACATCTGGCCGGACAGAATTCCAGCACCTTGGCGTCTCCGAAAATCATGAAATGTAGTTAGTGGGACGTAAATTCAATATTATTATTATTATTATTATTATTATTATTATTATTATTATTATTATTATTATTATTATTATTATTATTATTATTATTTGCGAATGAGCCCATTAGGACTACGCAAAGTACTTAGAGACAGGCATTTGCCTTTCTTTGTGCCCATACTTCCTTCATTCGTTTGCTGTGTGCTTCTTTTCTCTCTTGAGACCATGTTGTTCCCGTCTTCTTCCTTGATTCCTCCTCTTGGTCAACTTGCCACTTATGAACTTTGGCTCTGAAGATAACCCGGCTTTAGATGTCTTCAGGTGTAATTCCTGCCAGTTTGAGATCTGTTTTAATTTCGCCAGTCCATTTTATTGTGTCCGTTTTGGCTTTACTTCGGTTTTCATAAAATTCAACTATTTGCTTGGTAAGTCTATCTGGGTTCATCCTTTTTATATGTCCAAAGTATTATTATTATTATTATTATTATTATTATTATTATTATTATTATTATTATTATTATTTAACTGAAAATTACTTCGTTACATAATTATTTACTTTACTTATCTTCCCTTTAACTGTACCAACGTTGTATTCTACTAATAAGATAGTATAGGTATTTAATGTTAGTTGGCGCTCTTGTATACGATGAGTGAAAATAATCATTAAGTTATTGCTGTACATATTATTATTATTATTATTATTATTATTATTATTATTATTTAATCCGTTTACCCTCCAGGGTTTGCCCCTCTGGCTGGGAGCGGTAGAATAACATCGACGGTATTCCCTGCTGTCGTAAGAGGCGACTGAAGAGGGCCCCAGGGTCTCTGGACTTTGGAGCGTGGGTTGGCGATTATGGTGCCCTTAGCTGAGTCCTGTCATTGATCCACTCACTTGTCCCAGGCTTCTCAATTTCGTCTATCCTATCCAACCTCCCTTGGCGAACTCTTGTTATTTTCTGATCCCGATGGTATTGGAGCGTTTGAGGCCTAGGAAGTCTTCCATTTTCACGCCCTTCAGGGCCCTTGTCTTTCTTTGGCCGATACCTTCATTTTTCTAAGTGCCGGATCCCTTCCTTTTTTCCCCTCTGATTAGTGTTATATATAGGATGGTTACCCAGTTGTACTTCCTCTTAAAACATTAATCACTACCACCACCACCATCCTCCAGGGTTGGTTTTGCCCCCGGCTTCAACAAGGGTTCCCACCTTTACCGCGTCAAGGGCAGTGTCCTATAGCGTGAGACATTTGGTCGGGGATACAGTTGGTAAGGCGGCCTCTCCTACTATGCTGAACAGGGTCCTTGTGGCAGATGGGAAGATTAGAAGAGACAGGCAAGGAAGGGGAAAGG
Organism: Anabrus simplex; assembly: GCF_040414725.1. Taxonomy (NCBI): domain Eukaryota; kingdom Metazoa; phylum Arthropoda; class Insecta; order Orthoptera; family Tettigoniidae; genus Anabrus; species Anabrus simplex. The sequence continues at coordinate 210,705,891 of NC_090269.1, read as the reverse complement.
AAGCGCCCATGGCCTTAAGTTAGGTACAATCCCGGCATTTGCCTGGAGAAGTAGGAAACCACAGAAAACCACTTCGAGGATGGCCGAGGTGGGAATGGAACCCCCTCTACTCAGTTGGCCTCCCGAGGCTGTGTAAACATTCATTGAGATAACTAGTAAACACCCTGAATATGGGTCAGATGACCGTGAAAGAGCATCTTTCATCAGATCATCACTAAGGTGGGGATTAGTACGCATTAAAAACGTATATATTGGCAGACATGCACGAAATATATAACGAATGGTAATGGGTATTTACAGAGAGAATAATAATAATAATAATAATAATAATAATAATAATAATAATAATAATAATAATAATAATAATAATAATAATAATTTCGTGTGGCATTTGCTAACCTGGCTTCTGCTGTATATGGGAAACGGCGTGTGATTGTGGTGGAGGATACCGTTGTGTGAGAGTTACAGGGATGTCGGAGAGATCACGAGCTCCCAATCCCCGAGCCATGGGAATTAACCACGTACTGCAAGTTTAATTCTTGGCCGGCAGTCGTTCGACCCTCTGAACCGAAGGCTACTACGCTAACCATTCATCCAATGAGCTGGACACTTAAAAATAGCAAAATGCAAGAAATATATATTTAATAGAGGTATTAAAGTTCAAGAAATAGCCGAGAAAAAAAATATTAAGACCAGGTAAAGACTACAACTTGGAACAAAATGGTGTATTTTGCTCGTAATGAATGCAAATACTGTAATTTTTTGGCAAGAAAAGGGTAAATTTCCTGAAAAGGCTGCCATCAGTAAACAGAATATGCACTAAGGCAAAGGCATCAAATAGACAATTATTACAGGCACTATTAAAGCTACGGTTAGTACCTAACTTAAACGCCTTCTTTTCTGAATCGTTCTTCTTCTCCTTCTACTGCTTTTTCCAACATCCCTGTTGGGGACGCGGGTGCCAACTATATCGCACGAGTTGACATGGTCCTGTTTTACAACCATCTGCCCTTTCTGACGCCATGCCTAAGTGGAGGGATTTTTTTATTATACACTAATGGCGTTCGGCATCGAAAGACCATGCAGCCAGTATTTAATGGATGTTTTTATTTTTACTTATTTCTGCAGTGGTTGGTAGTGTAGTGTGTTGTGTATGAAGAGGAGTGTCCCAGTCCCCGAGTCTGAGGAATTAACCAGAAGCGATTAAAATCCTCGACCCGGCCAGGAATCAAACCCAGGTCCCTCTGAACCAAGAGCCTCAATGCTGAGCATTCAGCCAAGGACATCGTTTCTGAACAAAAGAATAAACAAACCAAATAGGACAAAATTCGACCCCTATTCCTCACTTACAAGTTGGCTACTCTGTGTTCATACACACCATTAATAACGAACAACACTACTGAGGCTTCAGGAAGTGAAGACTTCTAACCTCCACTAGCCTGCAGTCCCTATACAGAGATGTCATCGTTAAACTACGCGTTGCTTTGTAAGGGAACTCAAATGGGGATGTAAACATTGAAGTGCCTTCCTACTGTATGCTGGGATTGTCTGTCACTGTCAGCGCCTCCCTGTCGGTAAATCATGGTTCTGTGTCGGCACTGCTGTGTTCCCCCAGTTGACTGCGCAGCCTGTTAACGCTGTTTAGCATAAATAATTAAGACATTTGAGCAGACGCTTCCACTTGGGGGAAGAATACGGAGTGTAATTATCATGTGAATTGGCAAGCAGTGACCTGAAGTAATTGTGGAACAAGACAGATGCTGATATTCAATTTAAGTTATGCATTGAGTAGTGGCTTCGCAAATAGCGTATTCGGCATCCAGTGTATTGGTAAATAAAATGAGAGGCTTCATTGTCTGTCACCTCTGAGTTTTATCAAACAATATCTCAGGCTGCGATCTATGGAAATTCCTTGGAGAGAGAAATCCTCGGAATTGTTGTGAATGGTTATGAATTGCACGGATTATGGAGAAAACATTTACAAAGAGGCCTAAATGAATATTGTAATTCTAAGTTTTACCATAAGGAAGCTAAGGGATGCGTATTTTAATAGGTATGTTAAGAAAGTTCCAAGACTTGATATCTGTAATAATAATAATAATAATAATAATAATAATAATAATAATAATAATAATAATAATAATAATAATAATAACGGAGCCTCCGTGGCTCAGACGGCAGCGCGTCGGCCTCTCACCGCTGGATACTGTGGTTCAAATCCCGGTCACTCCATGTGAGATTTGTGCTGGACAAAGCGGAGGCGGGACAGGTTTTTATCCGGGTACTCCGGTTTTCCCTGTCATCTTTCATTCCAGCAACACTCTCCATTCTCATTTCATAGCATCAATCATTCATTAATAAATCACTTTGGGAGTGGCGACCCCATCGTACTAACAGCTTATATCTGCTTCATTCATTACATCGCTGACCCGGTCAATGACTGGAAAATAGGTCGTAGGTTTTCATTTTCAATAATAATAATAATAATAATAATAATGTAGAAGAAAGGATACACAAGATGGAAAGAGCATACGGTATAACTAGGAATATTTACAACAAAGAGTGTTTATCAAAACACCTCAAAATGCGTCACTACAACACAGGAGTCAAGCCAGAATGCTAGTACTGAATGTCTAGTACTGAATGTCTAGTACTGAATCACAAGCTGAATAAATTAGAAGTACTGGAAAGACAAATTATACGGAAAATACTCGGTCCGCTAAGAACTACAGAATTCTGGAAATCAAGAAGTAATTATGAAATATACTGGAACATAGAAAATATAACAGATATAATACAGAAGAGGCGATTTGTATTTTTTGGACATTTATACAAAATGGATGACAACAGGTTTCTTTGACGCTATTTGTTCGGGGCGTCGACCCATGTGGATCTTTTGCCCCTACTGGCGCCATATTGTATGAACCTGCGTGTAATTGGAATGGCGGTGGTGTGGAATGTTGTGTGTGAGGAAAGGAAGATTAAGGACGTCACAAACACCCAGTCCCCAGGCACATTAATCATTAAATTAAAAACCCCTGACCCGGCCGGGAATCGAACCCGGGGCCGCCGGGATGACGGACGGACGCGTTGCCCCCTACACCGCGGGGTCGGACTGACAACAGGTTAACTAAGCAGATCTTCAAGTATCGTTGGAACAGGAAGTCAACAACAACGTGGATGCATGAAAAAAAGAACACACACCTATGGGAAGAGGAAGCAACAGAGCGAGAGAGATTTAGAAAGAAAGTATTAAAAATGGCAGGATTCCAAGGTCGCGAGGGAAAGAAAACGGGCTCAAAATGGTCCGAGGAGAGGAAAAGGGGACATAGTGAGCAGATGGGGGAGTATTGGAGGAAGAAGAAGGAACAACAAAGGACGCAGCATTGAAATTGTCACGAGGTCCCTAGAAGACCCTAACGGGGAAAGAAAGAAAGAAAGAAAGAAAGAAAGAAAGAAAGAAAGAAAGAAAGGAGAAGAAGAATCGTATGGCCTCGGCTTCTATGTGCAGGCGTTTTTTATTTAACGCCATTGAGGCTGCGTGTGTGTCAATTCCGACGTTCCTTTTTCCACTATCATATTACCGAAAAATCCAGAACAGATGACCATTGGCTGAGTTTCAACTAAATATGTCGGGTAAAGAGAGAGATCTTTTACATGTCGAACTGGCTTTTTCTCCACCCTGTCCTGAGCCGCAATTTTAGGTTCCACTGATCGACAGACGGAGCATGTTAATATCTGTGATATAGTTATTATCGGCACACTTTATCTGAATGCATTTGTGTACGGGGATGAGGAGTAAGGAGGGAGCTGTCCCGGTTCCGGTAGTGCTGCCAACTGAATGAAAATGAAATCTGAATTGAATCGAGAATATGATCGATCGATATGAAGTTTCTAAACCGTTATTATCTTAAGCCAACAACTGTGTCACATACACATTACATAACATTCTCGATGCGAATCTTGTTCCTGGCATGAATTCTATAGTTTGGCTTTGCTGTGTAAACAACAGTACTAGTTCGTAAAGTGTACACCAGATATCGCACAACGATGCTTAAGCGAATCATAGTTTGTGTTTCAAAGGTTGCCAGTACGAGTCTCGAAGATTGCCGAGGTCGACCGATTCAGCACTAGGGTGTAAATGCATTCGGATAAAGTGTGCCGATAATACACAGAAAGTAATCTCATCATATTATTCAAACTGAGAATGTGGTCACCTTCGCTCTCTTGTCCAAGGTTTGTTCCATGCTGTTCTGCAACGTGATTGGTGGGCACCTAAAACACATTTGCCTATTTGTTTAGCAGAATTTTGTGTATTGGGAGGGATACAGAATGTTATAGATCACAGTTGGGCACTAGCGTGGACAATCACAATGTGAGCATAGTGACTAAGTGTGCTTTGCACTGTGCGCAACTGAAATACTGGGCAACACATACAAGTTTCAGCTTTCCCTCTCGTAGAGGTTTTCAGCGTCTATTTTTAAATGAAGAATTGCCAATGTCATGACAAAGTATACAAATTTATCAAAATATGTCCAGTTTTTATTTTAAAATAGAGGATAAAAAAGTATATTGGAAAGAGATGAACAGAAATATAACGAAATCAATCCTGTCATTTTTTTTATTTCTGTTGTCCGACTCCATGGCTAAATGGTTAGCGTGCTGGCCTTTGATCACAGGGGTCCCGGGTTCGATTCCCGGCAGGATCGGGTATTTTAATGATAAATGGCTAATTTTGCTGGCACGGAAGTTGGTTGTACGTGTCGTCTTCATCATAATTTCATCCTCATCACGACGCGCGTCAAATCAAAAGACCTGCATCTGACGAGCCGAACTTGTGCTTGGACAATCCCGGCACTAAAAGCCATACGCCATTTTATTTCATTTCATTTCATTACTGGTAACCTAACAACGATCTGCATCTTGAATGGGTGGCATAAGACGTTACAATCATCTTCATACAAATACGAACCATGACTTGAATTTATTTGCTATTCTGGGTCATTTTAAAGTAACCACATTTTATCCAGAAACTCATTTGAGATGGCTTGTAACCCATGCTAGTGTGAAGAAAACTGTTCTTTTCTGTAAAAGATAGGAACCAACACGTGTTGTAAATTCTGATTGTTGTTCATTCATTTTTAAGATATTGACCAAATACTGCTTTAAATCGCTTCTATCTCAGTTAGTCAGTAGGACTCTTGGCGCAGATTCTGGGCTGGGATTGCTATCATGTGTTTCATCTATCTACGGCAGTGACCCTCACCAATTCATTATTCATATCTCGTCATAATAGATTCATTTTACATGAACTAGGCTAGCCAGCTTCGCGGTGCCGGATCGAATACCTTCGCTGTGCGCTTGAGTTTAATTTCCAATTTGATAACTTGTTCAGTATTTAATACAGGATTTTCATCCCGTTCATACAAAATATTTTCCACTCGAATGCGTCGACAGATCTTTTCATCAGCCACTTATCCTTGAGTAATTTCAACATAATATTTTAAGAAGCTCACCTGTGTCTATTTATCGATGGATGTAGGCCCTAGTATTTTTGCATCTGCCTCTTGGTACAGGTTCTAGCAAAATGTAGTTTCCCCCGAAATCTCAATCTCATTTATGGCTATAACAGTATCGATTTTCCGTGGTTTCCCATTTTCACATCAGGCAAATGCTGGGGCTGTACCTTAATCAAGGCCACGGCCACTTCCTTCCAGTCCTAACCTTTTTCTATCATTGCGTCGCCGAAAACCTTCGATGTGCCAGTGCAACGTTAAACTGCTAGCAAATATATATACAGTAGACATATATATATATTTCAGACACTTACCCTGACGAGGTATGGGTGGTGCTGAGTAATGACGTTTGGAGCGCGAATAGTATGTCTGGATGATGTGAAAGGTGCTACTTATAGGGCCGGCCAAGTTGCAGTAGCACTCTCTTTCTGATCCAGTGAGAGCAATGGCAAACTGCCTCACTCCTAATTATACTTAGTATGCCCTATGTTTGCAGCGCCATAGGTTTTCGCGATTTCTTTATAACCGCATAAGCTTTGATGGTGCTAATTGAGGATCCAACCAGCCTCCGGGATGATTACCAAACAGGCATCTTAAAACAGGGATGTTGGCCTTCGTTGATCTATCAGTCTGGAGGACTAGAGTCTCTAATCTGAGTTACCGTGCCTTAATTTCTACGTTCCAGGCATTCACTTCTATTCATCCCAGTAAGGGACAGGATTTAATAGTTAAAATGACTAAATGGTTTACCAGTTAGAACTTCCTGTTGATATATTGATTGCTCCCATTTGGCATAAATGCAGCTAGCAAGCTTGAAGTTACACGCGACTGTTAATATAGTGATCATTGCCATGGGACCTCCAGTGTTACGTGGAATTCGAATCACGAAGAGACAACTTTTCATTTCAAAAATCCCACATGAATTGCCTAAGATTAGGACTGGGTCGTCTTGGTGAAACCCATGACAAGGATACTCAGCTATCACACTCCGTCGTCGTCCCTCCTCTTCACGTTTATCCCAGCTTCGGACTGGCATTAGTATATCCGAGATAAGCTTACGGGACAAAAATTAGTCACCCTAGTGTACACGCACAGATAGATCGTTAAGCACGTACAGGTGGCGCAGCGAACGAGCCCCGTGCTCAACCGCACGCGCACTACCTCTGTGTAAGCATAAGGCAATAGCGATCAGTGAGACATTGATGTTTCAAGTACGTCAACATGGATAGATGTAAGGATGTGACAGAGTGGCAAAAAGAGGCAATCGTGTCTGGCCGTGCCCATGGCCATACGGTGCGTGAAGTTGCTAGATTTGTTGGGGTTTCGCAGCGGACTGTTCAACGTGTCTACAAGCAGTGGTTTCCTACACGTGGCCACGAAATACAACATCAGAATTGTGGTCGGAAAAAGATCCTGACTGAGAAAGATTGGAGACTCGTTTCAAGGCTTGTGAATCAGAATCGCTTCCAAACCCGATGGGGAATTGCTGCAGCCAGTGAATAAAGGTCCATACCAACCTGTTAGCGAGACAACATTGCGACGGGAACTGCATGCATTTAATATTTGGAGTCAGTCACGTCGCAAGAGGCCATTGCTCAGACAGGTAATGGGCTAGAAATCATCGAACGTGGACAGTAGCTGACTGGCGGAACGTAATGTGGTCTGACGAATCACGGTTTTGCTTGTATTCCAATGACGCGCGCCGTCGAGTGCACGGAAGGCTAAATGAAGCGTTTCATCCTGGATGTGTGCAAGGTCAGGATCAAGCTTGAGACGGGTCTGTGAAGTTTTGGTGGTGTTTTTCATATGATGAATTGAGCCCGCTCACTGAGGTGACAACTAACATGAACCAGCATGTTTATTTAAACATTCTGGGTGATCAGGTGTTGCGTTTCAGTCAACATCTACATGATGAGTATACTATCGATACCCCGATTTTTCAGGATGGCAACAGCAAAGTTCATCGGTCTGGACGCATATGTGATTGGTTTTATGAACACTCGCTCGCCTTATTACATCTCGATTGGCCTGCAAAATCGCCTGACTTGAATCCCATTGAAAATCTGTGCGACATGTTGGAACAGCGGGTAAAACGCTGGCATCAGCAACCCCACAATTTGGTGGAATTGCGCGATCAAATCCTCAGCGAGTGGCTTAACCTGGATGCGACATGCCTGCACAACCTTGTGAACTCACTTCCTAACCGAATCCAGGCGGTTGTCAAGTCCAGAGGCGGAGTTACACGGTATTAAATGTTGCTTGTGATGATTTCTTCAGGAGTGACATTTTTTTTTTTTTTTTTTTTTTGGCCGCTGAGCTTATCTTTAAAGTGCCCGACTCGTTGGTTGAATGGTCAGCGTACTGGCCTTCGGTTCAGAGGTTACCGGGTTCGATTCCCGGCCGGGCCTGGGATTTAACCTTCATTGGCTAATTCCAGTGGCCCGGGGGCTGGGTGTTTGTACTGTCCCCAACATCCCTGCAACTCACACACCACACATAACAATCTCCTCTACCACAATAACACGCAGTTACCTACACATGGCAGATGCCGCCCACCCTCATCGGAGGGTCTGCCTTACAAGGGCTGCACTCGGCTAGAAATAGCCACACGAAATTAATTAATTAATTAACCTTTAAAGTAGCGGAGTTTCCAAACTGACACATGAATGTTTCGCTTTCAGAACTGTCATGTGGAGTTTGGGTGTGACATTCGTACTTCTAGTAGGGCTAGAATGTTCCATTTCTTAGAACGGTTGGTCTATACAAATAAAATATTCAAATTACCGGCTCCTTGCCTGACACATTCTATCCTATGTGTACTCTGCATGCGTCTTGCTAACTTGTTCCTCAAAGGACTACTAAGTCTTTGAGATGTTCTCTCCCCCACATCTTTCTTTTACCGTTGCTAAGGGATATAGTCTCAGCGCTGACATTCCCCCCTTCCAAACTCTAATGGTCAAAGAGGCTCGTCTTGATTCGAGCGTACAGAAAAAGAGAGAGCGAGTTTAAAATAAAACGTACTATAGGTTCTTCTGTGCTGAGTTATTCAATCACTTCAACTAGTAAAGAGGTTCTGTCACGGCTTCGTATTGTTTTAATTTGAAAACATTTCTTAGCAGGCAAATTAGGGGTCCCCATACTACGAAACCAACGGCCGTAGCCGTGTTGAAACACCGGCTCCCTTGAGATCTCCGAAGTTAAGCAACATTGGGCGTGGTGAACATTTGGATGGGTTGCCACGCGCTGTTGGTGTGGGTAAGGGAATGGAAGAGCGGAAATGAACTGGCCACCCTACCGTACGTAAACTACTGGTCAAGCACACCTCCGCGGAGGTTCGGGCCTGCCTTCGGGCAGAATACACCCTTACTTATACTACAAAAAAACGTAAAATTAAGCAATTTCCTCAACTGTGCCGAAAGCCAAAGAGCCCGGGAAGGTTTCAAATGGTGAGTCATGGATAGCTTTATCAAACTAAAAACCAAATTTCGAAAATCACTTCCGGCCTAAATTCAGTTCCGGAAAAACAGCATAAAATCGCTCGTTTATTTACTCGTTTTCTTTTGTATTCAAATCCTAGCCAGATTCACTTATTTACATAATTATTTCTGTAATGTGTTCCTTAGTTCAATAGTTTCAGGATTTTTTTTTTATTTTTGAAAAATGTTCAATGTAGTTATAAGGGCTTAAGTGAAACTCTACATTGACTCACATTAACACTAGTAGTGGTGCCTAGGAAACAATGCATCGACTCACATTATATTTACCTAATATCCTCATATCCCTAGGATGTGTTCAACATTATTTAATTATCCAATACGAATTGGGGTGTGGCCGGCCCCGTGGTGTAGGGGTAGCGTGCCTGCCTCTTACCTGAGGCCCCGGGTTCGATTCCCGACCAAGTCAGGGATTTTTACCTGACCTGAGGGCTGGTACGAGGTCCACTCAGCCTACGTGATTAGAATTGAGGTACTATCTGACGGTGAAATAGCGGCCCCGGTCTAGAAAGCCAAGAATAACAGTCGAAAGGATTCGTCGTGCTGACCACACGACACCTCGTAATCTGCGGGCCTTAGGGCTGAGCAGCGGTCGCTTGGTAGGCCAAGGCCATTCAAGGGCTATAGTGCCATGGGGTTTGGTTTGGTTTTGGTTTTTGAATTGGGGGTGTGTCGGGCCTTAGCCCAGAGTTTTTGGAACTTTCTCCTCGGCTATAAAAGCTGGCACCTTTGGGACCAAGTTGTCTTAGTGATCGTTCCTGTCTAGTGTGTGGTTATAAAGGAGGCGGGGCTGCCTCGTCCATCCTCGGGAGGTAAACCAGCTCAAGGTAATTGCAGATCCTGATTAAAATCTGATAGTCTTTCTCAGCTAGCTCGAGGAGAAGGTTTCTAATCTTTAGTAATGTAACTTCATTTTCTAAAAATGTAGATTTCAAACTCTAAATGTAAGTTTCAATCTAGCCGAAAGAACTTAATTGAAATCAGGGAATAGAGAGTGATATACCCCCTTGTGTTCCCTCTCAACTTGATTGTGAGATGACTATGATTTTGTAACCTTCTCTGTCTTCTAAATTCTGTAACTTAAACATTTTTATCCATCTAGTCGCTTCAGTAGTATAGGCTTAGCCTCTGTAACGTCGCTTCATAAGCCCAAATAGGATTTTATGAATTTGATGTAAAGTTTAAGAAGTGCAAGTGTTCGCTTCCTCACCATTTTGGTTTTCGGGCCAGTAACTTTAACCTTTTGTTTTTACCAAAGGCTTCGTAGAAGGGTACTTATTACACCTGTTTAACTTCACTTATGTCATGTTAAAGATACTAGACTGTTGAGCAGTTAGGACAGTGAATACTGTTTGATTTTGCTAAATGTAAGTTGTGCCTTTGATAGGCCTGGGTAGTGTGAATAGTTTCTTAAGCGTAAATTTATAGAGCAATGACGCTCTTATAATTAATGTAAAGTTTGAATGGTGCCTTTGTAAGGCTGGAATGGTATATGTGTGGAGAGTAGTCTCCTTGATAATTTTGTGGAGCAAATATGCTCTTCCTAATGGTGTAAAAGCAGGTGGGAGATCCGTCTCCTTGACTATTGCTCGCGTAAAGTCTGTAAATTGGGAGCTTCAAGCTCATGTTGTAAATAGTTTTTTTGGTTTTGTTTTTTCTAATTTTGTCACGCAAGATTACGAGCTAGCCTCGTTTCTAGTCTATTGTTATTTGCTCAGCAAAGTGTAAATATTTAATATTTGAAAAGAAAAAAAAAGAAAGGTCAAGGAAGGAAATAAAAGTGCCAATTTTACAGTTTTAAATCAATCTCTCGATTTTTGTATATCCACCCATTCACGTCCGCACCTTCTTTCACCTTCTTTCATCCCCGTAACACCAATAATAACAAACATATAACAAGAAAGAAGTATTACAAGGGAGCTTAGAAGTTCAGAAAATTTACAATAGGGAAGCTCGTCAGCTCAGAAAATTTTCAATATTGGGGAGGTGAACTCCCATTTCCAATCAGTCAAAGACTTCTGACCCGTACGTCTCATACACTTTGTAAGGATAGACTAACCTGTACATATCTTGGAAAATACAGTTAAGAGAAAGAAATTATAGCTTCTAGAAAAAAATTACACAGCATGGAACTCGAACCCTGGAGCTCAATTTTACAGTTACAGTTACAAATGCCCTTATTTGGGCAAGGGCGATTACATTTATGTTAAACGTGTAATAACGCAGATACTGGAATCAGCAAAAGCATACTGCTTTCAAATTAATCAGATAACACCTTCACTACCATTTTCTTACGCCACACACGAAAAAGGATCGAAAGATCCGGAAATAAACAGAGGCCGAGGGTCAATAAAATAATAAACATATAACAGGGTATAATCCCCGATGGCGCAATGGATAACCCATACTACTAAGTAACTAAGCGGAATAAATTTAAAAGGCCGAACGGAGGAAGATGAATTTAGAAGAATAGAAAAACATAGGCACTCAACACCGAAAATAGAATAAGGTTATACACTCGTGCGTCGTTACATTTTACAAATTCCCCATTAGGGGAGAGATTTTAAAGTCCGAAGACTGCCTAGAGAAACCTACATTAAAACTTAAAAAAAAAAAAGTCTAACGACCTGACTGTTAAATGCCAAGGGGGAACGCTGGAATCTTCACTTTCTTCATACGCAGCAAAGTTCACATAATTAAAATTCTGCCATTATCTTGTTTATGCTGCCTTCTCACGCCAGCCCCCGCCCCAGCATCTCGCAAGGGAGATCACCTCATTCGCGTAGAACACTCAAAGATACTCTGCAACAAAACACTTGGATCAAGAATCTCGCAGCTTTTATAGGGGCCTGGCACACAGTTCCAGAGCAAATAATATCTTTTAATTTATGAATGGCTGATTCGTTTTGATATCAAGTCTTTTGATAGTAGAATCGGTTTAATAACAGTGATGGAAACTCCAAAAAGATAAATAAACAATTTAATAATAATAATAATAATAATAATAATAATAATAATAATAATAATAATAAAGTCCCATCTGCGCTATTAATCACGTCAGTGGTAGGTTGGCAATTCCGTTATATTCATCTCCTAATGGTAATGTAGGAATGGGGTTTGTAGTTACAATGCTATGGGCTCTAATTTTTGTATTGCCTTCTGTACCTTCATTATCGTATCTACTTGGCTCGGGGTTAGGGGTACCAGTTAAAGAATTTGAAGAGATACTTTCAGAAGATACTGCACTCAGACTTGTTAGTGTGTGGTAAATTAGTGCATTGGGCTGTCTGGTCTTAGGAGCTGACCGACCGTATAGCGTTATTACTGTACATTAAGCATGCCTTTAAATCATTTGACCTCAACTTCATTGCCCAATGCATAAGTCTGCTCCGGGATAGAACGAGAAAACTGCACCACCCGGAGGTTCTGTGTTCGAATCCAGGTGCTTACAACGTCTATTATAAAGGCCGATTATCTTTTAGTCACTTGTAGTTAACTCCAGCAGAATACCTTATTTCCAACTGGCAGTACTTGCCTCAAATTTAGTCTCACTTACGGTACGTAATATAGAAATGACTTACGTCGCCAAAGCTTATGTTAAGAGTATATCATCAATATATACAGGCAGGCCTGCACACAAACATTTTTTTAGGTTTTTTTTTTTTGACCGGGCGAGTTGGCCGTGCGCGTAGAGGCACGCGGCTGTGAGCTTGCATCCGGGAGATAGTAGGTTCGAATCCCACTATCGGCAGCCCTGGGGATTTCAATAATATATGACATTTTTAATATGCCAGGACAAAATTGTAATGCCATGCTTTTATTTATATTTAGCTGTACGTATCCATCCCGGAAGTACGTGGGTTCGAATCCCCGTCAGGAAGTCGTAAAATTTAAGAAACGAGAATTCCACTTCCGGAGGTGCATATGGCCCTGAGGTTCACTCAGCCTAAACAAACAATGAGTACCAGGTTAATTCCTGGGGGCAAAGGCGGCCGGGAGTAAAGCTAACCACTCTACCCCATCACGTGCCGAGGTTAACAATGGTGGAAGCCTTTACCTTCCACTCCTCCAAGGGCCTTCATGGCCTGTACGGAGGTGACTTTGCTTTGCTTTGCTTTGCTTTGCTTTGCTTTGCTTTGCTTTGTACGTATCCATCGTTATCCACACAGACGAAAATATATAGTTAGGTATTAAAAATATAGTTATACAGTTTGTGCTGGGAAATGTATTTTCTATATATGGAATATATTTACATATATATTTCTTTTCATGTTTCGCTTGTCAGCAGCAGAAAAACGTTTCCTAGTTTGGTGGGGTTCAGTCGGGCCTCTGCTCGTCTTAGAGAAATTTTAGAAAACTCATCCTATCAAAATTTTAATTTGAGCAGTTGTAAATTTAGAAACCTCATATCAAGGGAGATATTTTAAATTGCATGGATTATGCTTTTTTTAATGCAGTATTTAAATTAGAATTTCGAAGCAAAATTCACACTAAACTTCAATTTAAGCATGCCTAGTTTTAAATACCAAGTTTCTTTTATGATGATAAAACAACCAAACAGATACGAATCGATTTACGGTCGTTATTCGCCTTAAATGGACCTGAAATGGGTAAATAGCTCAAAGTTCCGCAAAAATATAGGACAGATAAAATGCATTGTTTAATTTATCAAACTCGCGCTGTAAATAAGAGAAAAGCAAATATGAAACTAATGTAAAGATAAGAACAGAAGGTTACAAAGAAGTCAAGTCGTCGAGGGAATCGTGTGAAAATGTCAACTATGGCGTCAGAGTTCACAGTAACATGTCGGTTAATAGCTAGAAGGGCCAGTCCATTCAGTCTCACTTCTCTCATTGTCAGCAGCAAGTAAGTTTCAGTCGACACATACAGATAAAACCTCGCTCACAACTGGAGGTTGTTACAGGAAGGACAGCAAACATTTGAAACAGTGTTCGAATATTTGGGAAGAAACAGCAATTGGCTTTACGTCGCACCGACACAGATAGGTCTTATGGCGGCGATGGGACAGGAGAGGGCTAGGAATGGGATGGAAGTGGCCATGACCTTAATTAAGGTACAACCCCAGTATTTGCCTGGTGTAAAAATAGGAAACTACGGACAACCATCTTAGGAAGAAAATCTGAGCACTTCTCTAATGCTTCAACTGCGTTCTTTAGCCTGTCATTCAAGTCATCGTCCCCCATTTTCCCTTCAATCTCTCGAATTAACTTTTCAAAACACTTTCTGAATTTGAGAGGTCAATGCCACACGTGCGAACAGTTGACTTTATATCAGAGAAGTTTCCGTATGCCTTGCTAGGTTTTCAACAGTTTCTTGGGAGCTCATACTTTATGCTGTCGGAGATATTTCGCTTCCCATCATAGCTGCCATTTTCATTGCGATGAAATTTGCATGACTGCTTCTGTGCTTGTGTTCGTAGTTCTTCACTTGAGGCACTGATGTACAGCTATTTCTGTGCCTCTGTACTAGTACGTAGAGATGCTAGTGGTATATTAGTCTCTATATGTGAAAGTTTAGATACGTCTTTTGCTCCGTACATACTTTTTTCTAGGGGCCGATGACCTTCGATGTTAGGCCCCTTAAAACAACAAGCATCATCATCATCATCATACTTTTTTCCAAAAGATATTACAACACTACAATACAGATAAACAGTAAAATATTACGTCATATTACTCACTACTGTCTAAATTCATAACATTTTTAACATTTCTCTGGGGAAAATGTATTATTTTTCTGAAAAAATTAAGGATTTTAGTGCTAAAATTGAATTTTATCTAGTACAAACTCAAAACTTTCCGCGGTGGGTACCATGTACAGGATGAGTCAATAAGAACGTTCGCGTCAAATATCTCAAGTTACGGACATTTTATTTTCGCATTCTTAAATGTTTTTCATAAAACAAACTGCTCTCCTTTACCGTGAGGTTGTTAATTATGGAGATATCAGTACTAATTCGACACTTTTGAATGGAACTATACTGGTTTTCTCTGCCAGCATGACAATGGCAAATTTTAGGAAAATCGAACGGTATAGTCAATTTCAATACACGATCTATTCCTTTGGGAGCAAATAAGTATTCCAGACTATATAAATGAACCTGGGGAATTCATTTATGAGTGAAACACTTTACCACTAATAATAATCACGACAGAAACTTTCTTGAGGTATGTTTGGGCTCATTGAAGCCATCCAGGTTCAATTTGGTTTTTGCTGAGGGTTTAAGGCTGGGTTCCCTTCCTGATGCCACGTGATTTTTTTTTTTCAGATGAAAATTTTAAACCGGAATCAACTGGATTCTAACCTCAGGCACCCGGATGAAAAGCCAGCATCTAAGCCACTACGCCAAGCACGCAACCATCTTCCCTCTACTAACACAACAACATCAACACTGAAGACACTTCACAGTTGACTTAAAGAGGTTGAGTGAGCCCCGTTCTACCCTCACAACCTGGAATGAATATATTTGGGCAAGCCTGGAATCGAACCCGGGACCTTCAGTGTTATGTCTACCCTGTTCTTTTGTACGGAGTAGAGACATGGTCACTAACACAAGCAACTGAGAAGAGAATAGACGCGTTCGAAATATGGATCTATAGAAGGCTGCTCAGAATATCTTGGTGGACCACATGACCAACATTGTAGTCCAATAGCGGATTGGTCACGAAAAAGAGCTGATAGAAATCGTGAATGAACGGAAATTAGAATATTTCAGATATGGCATGTGCAACGAGGAGAAATATCGAATACTCCAAGTCATCATTCAATTCAAGACATCGGATGAAATGAAATGGCGTATGGCGTTTACTGCCGGGAGTGTCCGAGGACATGTTCGGCTCGCCAGGTGCAGGTCTTTTGATTTGATTCCCGTAGGCGACCTGCGCATCGTGATGAGGATGAAACGATGATGAAGACGACACATACATCCAGATTCCGTGCCAGCGAAATTAACCAATGATGGTTAATATTCCCGACCCTCCGGGAATCGAACCCGGGACCCCTGTGACCAAAGGCCAGCACGTTAAATTTAGCAATGGAGCCGGACAAGATATCGGATAAGGCACGAGAGGAAGAAGTTTGAACTTCTGCGCAGTGTTCATATGGAGTGAAGAACGGCCTTCTCGATCCAAGGACGTCGGATGGAGACGTTAACCTTTGAGCAGACCCCTTGGTGCTATTCGACAGGAGTAGGCTATCTGCCGGCACATGGTACCACCCTCTTATTTCCTGCTATCAGATAATCACATTCACTCCTGTGATGAGGTTGACGTCAGGAAGGGCTTTCTTCTTTCTTTTCCTACCGCTTTTTCCCCACACCTGCACCTGTGGGGTCGCGGGTACGAGCTGCGTCGCACATGTGGATTTGGCCCTGTTTTACGGCTGGATGCCGACGTCAGGAAGACACACGCACGCACACGCGCCGACAGATATGAAATGTTATGAGGAACATATATTCAGGTCATCCCAAAATAGAAAAATACCGACGTTATTAAAAAGTTTATGTCTCATGTCTCTTCTAATACACACAAAAAAGTACATTAGTCTTCTTCCCATTTGTGGTGAAAGTTGTTCGTAGAATTAGAACGCATCTCAAACGTTTGAAATACCCTGCCACTGACATTACTCTCAGCAAAGCAAATACTTGCCTTTCGATTCTGGGAGGTGGGTTAAAGATATAGCACAAGCGGGATAGTACTCTAAAACTGTAATTGGACATTACTACTGAAACCTCTACGCCAAGCAGGTCAACATTATGATTGTTAATAGTAATTTTCACTGAGAAAATCAGCAATCAGCCATTACAAACATATTAAATGCAAACGTTAAACTCACTCGGAGCTTGAAGTTGATATATGAAGCCGGGAATGCGACCAGATTAACATACCGATGGTCCATATAGCACACACAGCTGTTAGAATTAACATAAGATTACTGAAGAAATATAACAGGAATAATTGGTAGGGAGAAAATTCCGGTCCCTCAGCGTCTCCGTTAAAGAAGCATAAAACCATTATCAGACGCATTATTATTATTATTATTATTATTATTATTATTATTATTATTATTATTATTATTATTATTATTATTATTATTATTTATTATTATTGTACATATCAGTGGACGGTACCTGCTTCACAGGTTAAATATGTCCCATGTGGGTAATTTCTGAAGGATTAGAATCATGCTTAATATGTGAAGGTAACTTTCATATGCGTGAAAGGTGACTTGGGCAGCAACTGTGACCGAATAATGAGAACAAGTTTGCCGCCTACTGAGTTGAAGGCTGTCGAGCCGTCGTATTCTTCTAGCGCGATGAAATGACAACCTTTAATTATGTGTGTCTTATAACCACATTTCAGGTGCTTGTAGGCAGATGATGGGGAGAAAGTCGTGTGCACATGAAGTAAGATATTTCATGAGATCAGATTGTCTTGAACTTGTATTTGACAGAACTGAAAATTTCCCACTTGTTTCACCAAACTCTAGTGAGGAAAAAAGTACCCAAGGACTTAAGGATTAATAATAATAATAATAATAATAATAATAATAATAATAATAATAATAATAATAATCCCTTCAAGTACTGGACCTATAGCAGAACTGTTACGGTCTATACAAAAGATTTGCATTTTCACGCCATCTCTTCCTGGGGCGTCCCAGGGATTTCTTCCCACCGCGGCAGTAGTTTATGACTGCTTTAGGGATCCTGCTTCTGTCCATCCTGTTTAGGTGTTCTAGCCAATGTCTCTGGTATTCATAGATGTATTCCAATACAGGTCTGCTTTTAAGATCATTCAGCACTTCTGTATTTTTTTCCCCACTTAGTAACAGGGTTCATGTAATGAGAGATACCTAAAGTGTTGAGTTTAAATATAAGACCTTCATGCCATACCTTGTCGAACGCACGCGATATGTCTAGGAAACAGACTCCTGGGTGTCTTCTATCACTGAAGTTTTTGCTGATTTCCTCAGGTAAGCTTCATGAGTTGGTGGACCGTTGAGTGGTTACTTCGGAAGCCTAACTGCTCTTCGTTGATTAAATTGTTGTCTTCAATGATTGTCTTTAACCTGATGAGTAGAAGGGATTCCAATAATTTAGAAAGAATGGATAGAAGAGAGATTGGCATGTAATTCTGTGGGAATGAGGCGACTGAGAGGGGTTTTGGGATCATGATTACCTTGGCTGTTTTTCAGGAAGTGGAGAAATGGCCATATCTAAATATGGCGTTGAAGAGCTTAGTGATGAATGTGAGAGGCTTTTTTGGGAGGTTTCTCAGAAGGATGCAGAAATGTTATCCATACCTGGTTTTTTTTTTTCTGTTTTTGTTTGAGAATGGCCGGAAACAGTTCTCGAGGTGAGATGAATTTGAAGTTACGGGGAAGATTAATGTCACCTAGTTCTTCGACCTCATCCTAAACTTGATCGATGAAGTCATCGTCAGAAGGGTCATCATTGGGGATGCAGATGTCGTCTAATGTATCTGCGAGTACGTTTGCTTTGTCCAGGTCTCTATAAGCCAATCCTCAAAGTTCATCTAGAGAGGGTATGGCAGTCCATTTTCTAGTGAATTTCCTAGCCATCCTGTGAAGAGAATTGTCAGGTACGTTCAGCTCAACTAGTCTGGATTTCCAAACATTTATCCTGTGGTGTTTAATGAGAATAAGGAAGTTTTCCCTTTGCCTATTCCATCTGGCTTTGATTTGGGGCCCAGAGTTTCCTGGTCTTATATTTATTTTAATTTGGTCTAGAATTTCTTTGGGCAGTGTGTCCTTTCTGGACTGTACCATTACCGATCCCACGGCGGATGATTCAGCGACCTAAATAATTGTCAGTTAGGAGGGTACAGTGACTCTATGTGGCCAAGTCCAGTCCGGCAGCCATGTTTTTGCCAAGTACTCAATCAGCTGATAGATGAAGGAGAGTGACAATATTATTGTTTCAATAAAGAATAGACTAGATTAATGTATTAAGATGTTATTTATTTTACTTATGCTGTGTGTATATAGGCCTATCAGTATTTGTTATATTCAGAGTCTGACTTCAAAATTTAAATGTATACGTGGTATAGGCCTGCAAGTCACAATTATAAACAGGTTAGAAATTCTGTGGTTGGTAGCTAGGCCTCTAATAACATTTATATTATAATGCATGTGGCATAAAATAGTATAGTCACTGTCTTGAACAATGTATGTGATGACTGTAAAGTTAGCCTATACAGTATTTCAATTTCAAAAAAATAACATTACCATATTCCAGGTTACATGGTTTTAATATCAGAATAAACAACGCAATATCATCAAACTTACGTAGAAATTTACTTTTTTTATATATGACTTATCGGTATGTATATAGTCTTAACACTCGCAGAAGATAGAAAATAATATGATTAATTGACCGATGGGTAGACAAAATTGTATTACCTAGCTCCATATTTATGTTAACATAATGTGTTGTAACCATTCTACTTGTGGTACTAATAGAAATATAACGAAAACCTGCTACTCTTTAGTGGTGAAAACAAGCAACCGCCATGGTCCTCGGGTTGCTGTGTATCGTGCTTCTTTATTGATGGCTACGGTTTGATCCCTGCAATGAGGGAATTCAATATTAGTATCACTATACAACAGGCCAATAGTTTGAGAAAATACTACTTGTTGCTCGGTGAAAACAAGCAGTTATCCTGGTCCCGGAGTACTTGTATTCAGGACTCAATTACCGACCACCCACGGTTCGATCCCCATGATGGGCGACTAATTCTGTGCCCCGGTTTGGTTAATGCTGGTAGATATCCGCTTTATTTAAAACATTCTGCTTGCTACTATCGGTTTTGCTAATACATGGTTATTACTGTTATCATTGCCTTCTTCTTTTTCTATCGCTCTTCCCACAACTGTGGGCTTGTGGGTGAGAACTGCGTCATACATGTGAATGTGGTCATGTTTAACGACCGGATGCCCTTCCTGACGCCAGTCCTATATGGATGTCTGTAATCACTATTGCATGTTTCTGTGGTGATTTGTAGTGTGGTATGTTACCTGAATATGAAGAGGGGAGTGTTGGGACAAACACAAGCACCCAGTACCAAAACCCGAGTCATTAAAATACCCCACCCGGCCGGGAATCGAACCCGGGGAACCGAAGGGCAGTATGCTGACCATTCAGCCACGGAGTCGGACTATTATTATCATTATAATGTATGGAGAAACTCAACTTGATGCTAGGTGGCACTTATAACCACGTCCTTTAAGAGATGAATAGCCATAAAACTTTGAGTTCGAGAATATATCATTCATAATATCTTTTACGGTGAAGATTAATTACACATACAGTAAATGATCGGGAGTGAACTTTTATGTAACTTTTGTTATGCACAGGTTAGATAAAACAGATATTTTGGGGATATTTGTGAAAAATAATATAATCATGAAAATCTCTGTTATTTTTCTTTATACGGTAAAATCGCACCAAACGTAAAAGATCGGAAATTATATTCTAAACAACTTCGTTATGTACAGGTTTTCGATACGACGAATATTAACGGAGAAATGTAACATTTACTGTACTAGCTATTGTTACCATTATAACGTGCGACTCGTAGGCTGAACGGCCAGCGTACTGGCCTTCGGTTCAGAGGGTACCGGGTTCGATTCCCGGCCGGGTCGGGGATTTTAACCTTAATTGGTTAATTCCAATGGCACAGGGGCTGGGTGTATGTGTTGTCTTCATCATCATTTCATCCTCATCACGACGCGCAGGTCGCCTACAGGAGTCAAATAAAAAGATCTGCACCTGGCGAGCCGAACCCGTCCTGGAATATCCCGGCACTACATCTCATTACCATTATAATGCATGATAAAACTCTACTCGTTGCTGGGAGCGTCTTATAACGTGCTACTTTCAGGACTGAAAACAAGCAATTGTCCAATGTAATTTTATATCCCTTTCCGGATCTGTTTCTGCATCCATAAACACGACAGCCTGGCGTAATTTTCTTCAAGACTCAGACCTCAGAAATACGTAAATTCACACACATTTCGAAACTAATAATACTAAATAACCTTCCGTTTTTAATAATAACATATTTTCGGTTGTAGTAAGGTTAAAATAGGTAGCCTGTACTTCGCTGAAATTGCATAAAGAGTGATCTTACCCTGTGCGGAATTACGTTTAAATCAGCTGACGGGACATTTGGCTAAAACATGGCGGAGCCAGTCAGAATGAAGCACTCTTTGGCCACACTGTACATCTAGAATCACTGTAGGGGAGGGTAAAACCCGGTGTCGGCACATAGCTGACTCCTGTCGGATAACACCAAGATGTCTGCTCAAGGTTTAACGTCCCCCATACGACGGACGAATCACTATCAATAGCGTCATACTATCCTTACTCCATATGAATACTGCTGGAAGGTTTGGAATTGAATCCAGGCTTTTGGCACGCAATCTAGTGACTAGAAGTTGTATACCACCAACCCTCCTACCTCCCGGCCAAAATTCTGATGGTGAAAATGTTTTCAACCAACGGGACTCCGAACCGGTGTCACACCATATACAGTAGACTTAGCGCCTTACCGATCATGGCCTCCGCCACCGAGCTCGGTATCTGCAGTCAGTATCTAGTATTCGGGAAATAGTGGGTTCGAACCCCACTGAAGATGGTTTTCCGTGGTTTCCCATATCACACCAGTCTGTACCTTAATTAAGGCAACGACCGCTTCCTTCCCACTCCTAGTCCTTTCCTATCCCATCGTCGCCATAAGACCTATCTGTGTCGGTGTGACGTAAAACAACTTGTAAAAAAAATCCAATGACCAGCAGGCGGACTTTTCCTGTAAATAAATAAGCCTCAAGGGTACTAATCGCGAACACAATCAGCTCCCGGGCTGATAACTGACCTAACTGACAAAATATTATACTTTAGGCCGTACTAATATGTTAGTACTATGTTTAATAGAACGGCGTAGCTTGCGAATATTTTGAACGATTCTCTACTAATCTGAAAATATACTATTCCAACTGACGACTCAAGATTTCTTGTTAAGAATAACCACTACACCAGGGCCTCTCAAACGCCCAAAATCTCACGCGTGCAGAGCGAGGCGCAAGAGCTCCGTGCACTGTGCATCGGTGCCGCTCGGTGCCGCTCGGTATGGCTCGGATCAACGCTTCGTCTCTGGGCTACTCGGCTATGCTCGGCTCTACTCGGCTATACTCGGCTCAACTCAGCCCGGATTTGGAGCGCTACGGCGCAAGTGGCGGAGAGGGAGACAGGGGGAGCGAGCGAGACAGGCGTGAGGAAAGAGAGAGTTAGCGCTATTGCTCCAAATCGAGGAGTGGGGGTCTGCACTCTGATCAACCAAGCCAAGTCGTCTTTTGCACCGTGCACAGTGCATGCACCACGCGCATGCACTCTGAGAGGCCCTGCACTACACTGTCGATCGGTCTTGGTATTTGTACCTCTGCGATTACTCTGATCACGGCACTTGACATAAACTAAAGATAGCTAATGGGAGAAAGGGATGGTCATCGTACAAACAAAATAACATATTATTTAGCAGTTTTGTATTTTGAGTCAAAAATGGGCATTTTTACGCTCCTTTTTATTTATAATAAACCTAAATCAACTCGTTCTCACTCTTTTTTTGCTAGTGATTTAAAGTCGCACGAACTGAGATATGTTTTCGGCAATGATGAGATAGGAATGAGTTAAAGCGGCTGTGACCTTAATTAAGGTACAGTCCCAATATGTGCTTGGTGTGAAAAAGGAAAACTGTTGAAAACCACCCGCAGGGTTGTTGATGATGGGGTTCGAACTCACCATCTATCGAATGCAAGCTTACAGTTACGCACCCCGTACGGCGCACCCAGTTCGCTCGGTATTATTATTATTAGATGCTGGAAAAGGATTTCATTGTGCGACCAAATGCTCAGTTATATAGAGCTATACTTTATATAAGATGGCATTGTGAGGAGGCAACTATTTTTCCATATGGTGCCATACTCTAAGGAGAGACGCTAAGGTCGACAGAGGAACTTTCCCGCACTGAATACTTCATGAGAGAAGCAACAGCGGGTTTCGTTGCGCTCAAGTGATCGGAACATCAGCTGGGAGACGCGGCCTATCCTTCACTTGTTTCCTCGTTTCCATTGATTATTTCGGCCTCATACTGGAACATCGCGTGCTTCTGTCATATTCTTGACATTAGGGAATAGTTTTAAAGAGTTGCCAGACTTGTAATGAAATCGGAGCAAGCTGATTTTAGACACAAATTGCGCAATAATATGATTGACTATCCGTAATCTAACGAAATGAGATGCGATTAGCATTTATCGGATTGTGGAAAACAATCTTACTGCAACTCATGTCGGGGTAGTTAAAAAGTCCAATCTCATTTAGTATGAGCTTGTAACTTCCCTAATTCATTTAGGGTCGTATCCATGAACGATGTGTGAGCATTTGTGTTACTTTTCCTCAAAGGTGACGTGGGACTGGAAATAAGATTCATTGTTTCTTCTTTCCAGTGCTTGTGCAGGATAAGAGAGGAAAAACTGTAGACAGAATTGTAAAAATCACCGTGGCCCATTATGAAACCACTGAACTGTAATTCCTTGGTCCTCTGATAGTGCATTAAGTCTTCAAATAGTAGAGTACCAACTTGGATGTACTAAAGACCATCTATCGAATGAGTTAAAGCGGTTTTGTAGTACCGGTAATAAACTATTGACGCATAGCAACATATATTTGACAGTTTTAGCTAGGATGTATTCTTTCTCAGGCCCTGAAATTGAAGCCTCTGTAGTAATCAAGAAGTATCATTGAGTAGCTTTCTTGTTAAGTTGGATGGCGGTACCATAACAAGGTGTACAAAGCTTGATAAGTGAGGTAGTTTGCCATTGCTTTCTTCTCTAGGTCAGAAAGTTCTATTGCAGCACGATCGGTCCTATGTGTAGTACCTGCCATAACATCCAGAGACGCTAGTAGTGCTCTAAATGACATTCATCACAACTCGGCGTCTCCGAAAACCGTAAAAGTAGTTAGTGGCACGTAAAGCCAATAAATTGATTATTATTAAATATGAAGATAAGGACCACGTCAGGTATGTTTACTTGTTTCATATGATGCACTAAATATCCATACTTTTGGACTTCGTTTGACACCATACAACGATATTTTCTTTCTAGTCATCATTAATTCATACATAACGGAACAGATACGGTCCAAAGCACTTACAGTTATAGTAGGTCTGATGAAAAAAAGAAACGTGCTACCCAATGAATTTATTGAACATCTCCCTTGGTAAGTTATTCCAATTCCTAACTCCTCTTCCTATAAACGAATATTCGCCCCAATTTGTCCTTTTGAATTCCAGCTTTATCTTCATATTGTGATCTTTCCTACTTTTAAAGACACCACTCAAACTTATTCGTCTACTGATGTCATTCCACGCAATCTCTCAACGGACAGCTCGGAACATACCACTTAGTCGAGAAGCTCTTCTCCTTTCTCCCACGTCTTCCCAGCCCAAACTTTGCAACAGTTTTGTAACACTACTCTTTTGTCGGAAATCACCCAGAACAAATCGAGCTGCTTTTATTTGGAATTTTTCCCGTTCATGAATCAAGTAATCCTGGTGAGGGTCCCATACACAGGAACCATACTCTAGTTGGGGTCTTACCAGAGACTTATATGCCCTCTCCTTTACATCCTTACTACAACCCCTCATAACCATGTGCAGAGATCTGTACCCTTTATTTACAATCCTATGTATGTGATTACCCCAATGAAGATGTTTCCTTATATTAACACCTAGGTACCGGTACTTACAATGATCCCCAAAAGTAACTTTCACCCCATCATCACAGTAATTAAAACTGAGAGAAGTTTTCCTATTTGTGAAACAACGTGACTTTCAACCTCGTTTATCATCATAACATTGCCTACTGTCCAGCTTACAACCTTTTCGAGGTCATTTTGCAGTTGCTCACAATCTTGTAACTAATTTATTACTCTGTACAGAATAACATTATTTGCAAAAAGCCTTATCTCTGGTTCCACTTCTTTACACATATCATTGATATATATAAGAAAGCATAAAGGTCCAATAATACTGCTTTGAGGAATTCCCTTCTTGATTATTAAAGGAACAGATAACGCTTTGCCTACTCTAATTCTCTGAGTTCAGTTTTCTAGAAACATAGCCACCCATTCAGTCACTCTTTTTTCTAGTCCAATTGCATGCATTTTTTGCCAATAGTCTCCCATGATCTACCCTATCAAATGCCTTAGATAGATCAATCGCGATACAGTCCATTTGACCTCTTGAATCCAGGATATCTGCTATACCTTGCTGGAATCCTAGAAGTTGAGCTTCATTGGAATAACCTTTCCTAAACCCAAATTATCTTCTATCAAACTAGTTATTAATTTCGCAAACAAGTTTAATATAATCAGAAAGAATGCTTTCCCAAAGCTTACATGCAATGCATGTCAAACTGACTGGCCTGTAAGTTTCAGCTTTATGTCTGTCACCCTCTCCTTTATACACAGGGGTACTATAGCAACTCTCCATTCATTTGGTATAACTCCTTCATGCAATCAGTAATCAAATAAGTACTTCAGATATGGTACTATATTCTAACCTATTGACTTTAGTATACAGTATCTCCAGAAATCGATTCCAGCTGCCTTTCTACGTAGTTTTCAATTTTTGTACCTTGCTGTAAATGTCACTGTTATCATTTTTAATTTTAATTCTTCACCTCCTCTATCTGGACATTATCCTTGTAACCGACACAATTTTTACATACTGCTGACTGAATACTTCTGCTTTTTGAAGATCCTCGCATACACATTCCCCTTGTTCATTAATGATTCCTGGAATGTCCTTCTTTCAACCTGTTTCTCCCTTAAAGTACCTATACATATTCTTCCATTTTTCACTAAAATTTGTATGACCGTCTATTATGCTTGCCATCATTCCTTACCATCTTTAAAGGTACAAAGCTATTTCCACATCCCTCAACAATTGCTTTAAACCCATCCCAGATTCTGTTTACATTTTTATTTACCGTTTACCACCGATCGTAGTTACTTTTTAAAAACTCCCTCTTGCCTGTTTTATCAGCCATATGGTACTGCCTAATAATCCTAATTTTAATATATTCCTTTTGCTCACATTTATTTTTAACTACCACAAAAACAGCTTTGTGATCACTAATACCATCTATTACTTCGGTTTCTTCATAGAGCTCAACTGGTTTTACCAGCACCACATCCAGAATATCCCCTCTAGTTCGTTCCATCACTTTCTGAATCAGCTCCCCTTCCCATATTAACTTATTTGCCATTTGTTGGTCATGCTTCCTGTCGTTCGCATTACCTTCCCAATTGACATTTGGTCAAATGAGATCACCCGCTACTATCACGTTCCTATCCATATCGTTTCTCACATAGCTGATTATCTTATCAAATAATTCTGAATCAGCGTCAGCGGTACCCTTTTCCGGCCTGTATACTCCAAAGACATCAAGTTGCCTATCATATTTAGAGATGAGCCTGACACCTAGAATTTCATATTTGTCATCTATAAGTTTTTCGTAGCTTACAAATTCTTCTTTCAGCAGAATGAATACTTCCTCTCCTACCATTCCTATCCTATCTCTACGATACACACTCCAGTTCCGTGAGAATGTTTCTGCATCCATTATATCATTTCTCAGCCATGATTCAACTCCTATTACAATATCTGGTAAGTACATATCTATTAAATTACTTAATTCTATTTCTTTCTTTACACTACTTCAACAGTTGAGCACTAACATTTGTATGTCATCCCTACCTGACTTCCAGTTAACTGTACCCGTATCACCGCTCCCTAGGCCACCCCGTTTCCCTGAATGTACCTCCCTATAACCCTTCTAAAAAATTTCCTAACTTATATATGTACCACTGCGGTTCAAGTGAAGGCCCTCTGAACGCAGATCCCTATCTCCTACCCACCCATTAGGATCTAGAAATCTCATTCCCAGTTTCCCACATACCCACTCCA
Organism: Anabrus simplex; assembly: GCF_040414725.1. Classification (NCBI taxonomy): domain Eukaryota; kingdom Metazoa; phylum Arthropoda; class Insecta; order Orthoptera; family Tettigoniidae; genus Anabrus; species Anabrus simplex. The sequence continues at coordinate 210,678,810 of NC_090269.1, read as the reverse complement.
TAGTCTCATTTAAATCCCCATTCACCTTCCAGTCAGTATCCCTCCTACACATTATTCCACTGATAACAATCGCCGCTTCCTTAAACTTCACCCTTGTGGCATTTACCAGATCCTGTCGGTGCGACGTAAAGCCACTAGCACTAACTAACCATTTACCAGATCCCACACATCCCCAGCTATGTTGGTACTTATGCCTGCTTCTCTTACGTTGTTAGTACCAACGTGAAACACTTCCACCTTCTCCTTTCCCTCCTCCTCTTCTACTTCCCTCAACATCTGCCTCAACCTAATTCCTGGATAACACGCTACCCTCTTTCCTCCACACACTTTCCCCATATGTCTAACAATGGAGTATCCCATGACCAGAGCCTCTACCCTACCCATCTCATTTGATCCCCTCCTCTCCTGGTCATCCCTGTCTTTCCTGACAGCTGCAGAAGCTACTTCCTTCTCCCTTTTCTCCCTCCTACGAACCTGTTCCACCTGTCTTTTGCTATCCACTACTACACATTTCCCTTCCTCCTGCTTCCACACTCCTCAGCAACAGTTCCTCATCTTCCCTCAGTTGTTCTACCTGCAATGACTCGTACCGATTTCTCACAGACACCTGTCCTGAATTCTGATCCCGAATAGAGCCCTTACCCTGCAATCTCCTTCCCCTTAAAACATCAGACCACCTGTCTTCTACAATTCCCCCCTTTCCTTCCCATTCCTCTTTTACACCTAATGTATCCTGTACATTTTTAGGAGGCCTGCTTTCCTTCCTGTCCTCTGAGAGAATCCTAATTATCTCTCTCAAACTCTCCAACTCCTCCCTCATACTCCTTAATCCCTGGCCACACCCACAGTTCCTACACTTGCACTCCCTAGCCATTCTTTACGGAATAATGAAAAGAAAGGTAAATAAAATAACTTATTCTGTGCAAAATAAAAAGGAAAGGAAAGAAATATTGTCTGGGATAGTTCACAAAGATCACACGACAATAAGGTAATTAATATGGGCCACTACTACACTACAAATATGTTTTCCCTAGAACACCCCAACAGAATGAAACTTGCTGTTAATTACTGATAACCGAAATTAATACACAAGCATTAGGCCTACACAATTCTAAACTGCAGTTAAGTCTACACTAATTACTACCACCAGCATTCCAGTAATAGAGTTATTACAGATACCACAGATACTACAAATACTATACTACACAAATAACTTACCTGATGTGTAAAAACATGAAAAGCAGTGAATTTCCCATATTTTAACTTGGACTAACTGGTCGAAATTTCAAAACAAGGCAAATAGAATATATCAGAGCACCTAGTCATTAACAAAATTCTACATTTTCCAGCCATTTACTTGACCTAGATGATGAATACGCTGACACACTCCAGAATAATATTAATCGAGCTCGATAGCTGCAGTCGCTTAAGTGCGGCCAGTATCCAGTATTCGGGAGATAATGGGTTCGAATCCCACTGTCGGCAGCCCTGAAGATGGTTTTCCTTGGTTTCCCATTTTCACACCAGGCAAATGCTGGGGCTGTACCTTAATTAAGACCACGGCGGCTTCCTTCCCACTCCTAGCCCTTTCCTGTCCCATCGCCGCCATAAGACCTGTCTGTGTCGGTGCAACGTAAAGCAACTTGAAAAAAAAAAAAAAAAAGAACAGTCATACAAGACTGTCCTTGTAATGTTGGTGACGGACGTATGTCACCTTTTTAAGAAATTGATTAGCTTTTTGCCCCGTGTTGACCGTAACAGGATAAGATATGAAACAAATTACTTTCGGGATGAATGTAACACTTAACGCCATCGTCAGTTATACAGATCAATCGGTTTATTTTAATAAGTGACTGAAGGTATAGGTAGAAAGAATGTTATATTTGTTTCTATAGTCAGAGTTCTGTATTCTTTAAAATGTCGAGGATAGCTGCGTAGACTGCATTGCATTTTGTAGCCAGCAATGTGGAAATTCTAGTTGATAGTTGTTCATGTAATTCAGCTGCATTCTTTACAAAGCCTGCTATGGATGGAAATCTCCTGCATTGGACGAACAGATGGTTAGGATTGTCCAGCGACCTACCGTCGCATATGCAGAATGGAGTGTCAACATGAATGTGAAACAGATGGATGCCAAAGCTGGATTGGTTAAAACATGTCCTACCGAGCTCGATAGCTGCAGTAGCTTAAGTGCGGCCAGTATCCAGTATTCGGGAGATAGTAGGTTCGAACCCCACTGTCGGCAGCCCTGAAAATGGTTTTCCGTGGTTTCCCATTTTCACACCAGGCAAATGCTGGGGCTGTACCTTAATTAAGGCCACGGCCGCTTCCTTCCAACTCCTAGCCCTTCCCTGTCCCATCGTCGCCATAAGACCTATCTGTGTCGGTGCGACGTAAAGCAACTAGCAAAAAAAAAAAAAAACATGTCCTGATGATAAATGCACTGTATCTTCTCCTAGAGTTCTACTTCAAGAACCAGGGCTTAATTGGCAAGTAAGACTGCGTATGAGAATAATATTATCCACAATGGTTTTTTAGAGATATCCTACTCTTCCCTTCTACTTAAGGAGTGTTCTTCGTTTTATGCGAGGTAAGAAGCTCTGTAAGGATGGAACGATTCCCATAGGGCGTATGACATCCAGTGTACGTGTTACTGAAGACTGCCGAACATAGTCAGATACAATTACTCGAACGAGGTAGCTTATTCACCATATATACTATATTGCTGATCTCTGTAAATGTGTACCTGTTATTCAAATTGTCACAAACATCTGCTAGATTTCATAGCTTTTTTCTTGAAAGAGGGTCAGTTTGCTCCATTTTACATTGCGCAGTAAGGTATAAAACATTTCAGTCAAGTGCAATGTATATTGTAAGTTGATCAATCCAGCGCAGGAATGCGGTACTTGGAAAGATTCTGGATTGCAACGAGCAGGAATAGACAAGTTTGCTGATGCACGATGCACTTAGGAATGTGGTTGAATACCTAATTAATGGCCCGTGTTCCTCACGCGAGCCTGCCACTAACTGCTTTATCTTGCATCCCACTGGCAGGATTAATTTATTGGTCAACTTTAAAACTTGATGAAATACCTCTATAACCCCCTTCAACTTTAAGGAAATACATTTCAAAGGCGCGAGAACTTCCACTAATTGATTAATGGAGATAGAAAACGTGAGACATTTTGTGAGACACTGTTCTTACTCAGATTCCTCGCGATGCTTCCAATCCGAAGTCCTCTGCTATTTATCGCCTTTGAAATCGTTTCTGTCCATATTGGTCGATGGTAACCCTTTTTCTTCCTTCGCGATGGTGACTAGCTCTTTAACAATTTCTATAGTGGCATCCTTTGAACCACTGGAATGACAGACGTTTTAGACAGTTCTATATATTCTCCTGTAAAGTCTACTTCTCTTTAGCACATTCATTTCGTATCTTCAGAGGCGAGAAACGCAGACTTCGTCGTAAACCATCCACCCCAACAGTTCTTATACCACATTACTGTTAGTGGTTTTGGCATTTTCTCACCAAGCAAATGCCGGGCCTGTACCGTAATTAAGAGGACGCCGCTTCCTTTCCTGCCCTGGCCCTCTACCATCCTGTCCGTGTGGTCCTGACCAACTCTCTCCACCATACGTCAAACTACTCTTGATTGTGGCATGAAGTATTATTTTTTTGTTTCTTGATACATCTCCCTATTCCTAAAAATACCATTCAAATGCCTAACACAGTAGTACGAGCTTGAACAGCCCGATCTTTAACATCTTACCAACACATCCCAGGCATGTGTATAACAGATCAGGCATTGAAATAATAGGGCCTTGCCAGCTAGGAAGTCTATATCTGAATAGTTGGTTGTCTTTCATATTCTCTGTGTTTTATCGCCACGGTTTGATTTGTGTACAAACTGTAGACAGCCTTTCTTTCTCTGTACCTGATTCCAGGAAGCATCATACAAGATCATATCGTACAAATCTACGATTTGCAAGCGTCATAAAATATTGTGACAACCTCGATGAGTGACCACAGCGTGGGTGATTGGTGCTTACTTCCATGAACACTGCATCATGAGAAATGTCCGTCAGTTCATCTCTCAGAACATTAGTGGCTCGTTGAAAATGAGCATCCGCTTGCATAGCTTATTAATTGCATATACTACTTCTTTCATCCGTAGTATCCGCTACGCATCGTTGACCTTTCACGGATATTATATTATGTAGGCATTAGTGATGGGACATTCGATTCATTTTACTCAATCGATTCATTTGATTCCGTTCACGTTACTGAATCGATACAGTGATCCGATTCACGGCTCATTGGTCACCGCTCCTACTGCATCTGGTAAGACAGCAGCAACAGCATTCAGTGCTCGCAGCTGCCATCCGATCTTCATACTATGAACTCCTTTCTTAGAACAAATGCTAGTTACTCTAATACATCGAAGGTTTCCGGCGAAGCAGGGTGGGAAAGGTTAGGCTTAAGAAGGTAGCAGCCATGACCTGAATTAAGGTACAGTCCCAGCATTTTCTGGTGTGAAAACGGGGAAACTACGGAAAAACCATCTTAACGGCTGCCGACGGTGGGATTCGAACCCACCATCCTCCGAATGCAAGGGCATAGCCACGCGATATTAACCGCACGACAACTCGCTCAGTCATTTTTAAAAAAAGTATTTTTCTATCAGCTGAGGATTTTTTTAATAGTCATATTTTGTATAGGCTACCCGAGATGTACAGTAGCCCGCTCGTTTTCTGATTCAACATACTGTTATTGCGTCTGTCCACATATGATTGAAGTCTTGTGCAATGATGTGACATATGAACTGAGAAAATACTGAGCCGTTCTTCCCAATATAAAAAAGGTACTTTTGAGTGGTCATGAGCATGACTCATAGTCATAGGGCAGGCTAGAGTCGAGTTTAATTGTCAAATGTCAACTAAGTTATAATACTAAGATTCATTAAACTAATAAATAGTATAACCTAATAGCCTACCTACTTACTAGCTACTTCAGAATTATGTTGTGACTACCTTTTTAACACTGCAAATAAATCCATCTATTATTTAAACCTCCCTGTAAGAAGAGGACAGTGAATGCAAATGGGTATTATTTTCAAATGAGCTGAGCTCGAGAGTCCATTATAGCATACGATTATTTCAGTGTAGCATGGCTCACTGTATGTCTCGCTGCAGTGAGCCGATAAGGAGCCGTGTGTATCTTGTGTCCCACTGAGCCGCGCTCGTTCACGATTCTTTCGATGTGCCATGGCTCACTGTGTGTCTCGCTGCAGCGGAAGCTCGGCTCTCCGCGTGTCCAGTGAGCCGATAAGGAGCCGTGTGTATCATGTGTCTCACTGAGCCGCGCTCGTTCACGATTCTTTTGATGTGCCATGATTCACTGCTCGCTGCAGCGGAAGCTCGGCTCCCCGTCAACGTCCAGTGAGTGCGCCACTCAGCACTGTCCGCTGGGAGTAAGCTGAATCGTGTGCCGTGAGCTCGCCGTTCCTGTGAATCGATTCACTCGGACACTTGAATGAATCGATACACAGCTTCGAATCATACATTCAGTAGCCAACACTAGTAGGCATCGGTGTTTCCGTGATACAGAATTCAATGTTAATCGTTCCAATTTTCACAATTCCAGCATCCTCGCGTAATTTGTTTGCGTTATGGGTCCTAGTTGTATCTATAGTTGTTCTCTACGTTAAGTCCACCTGCTGTGAATTATTCGAGATTGCAATACTAATGACTTCAGAATGGAGGTATGTGATAGTGGCTTTTCACTAAGGTGGCGGCGGTTTAAATTCGCCAGTGCATGAGGAAATTTTTTTGAGACGAAAATTCACAACCTTTTCATTCGATTAGTGCCTACCATGTCCGGCTCCATGGCTAAGTGGTTAGCGTGCTGGCCTTTGGTCACAGGGGTCCCGGGTTCGATTCCCGGCAGGGTCGGGAATTTTAACCACCATTGGTTAATTTCGCTGACACTGGGGCTGGGTGTATGTGTCGTCTACATCATCATTTCATCCTCATCATGACGCGCAGGTCGCCTACGTGTGTCATATCAAAAGAGATGCACCTGGCGAGCCGAACATGTCCTCGGATACTCCCGGCACTAAAAGCCATACGCCATTTCATTTCAGTGCCTACCATGGAAAAAAAAGAAAAAGAGTGGAGGTCCTTTGACTACGATACGATATTAAGTCACATGAAAAGCAAGCTTTCTTCTAGTATTTGTTGAATGTGTATTCCAAATGCTAAATGGTCTTATAGACGCCAGTGTTGGGATGCTGTTCCACAGAAATCCTTAACGTGCTGGAAGAAAGACATGGGGATGCTGCATTTAAAACAACCTTAAAATGTCATAGACTTCAGTCAGGATCTCAGGAATTTAGCCATGAGAGCAGAAGCCTAATCTAAGGTGGTGTGTTAACCTTACTGCCGGTAGCCCTGAAGATGGTTTTAGGAGGTTTTTTTCATTTTCACCCTAGGCAAATGACGGGGCTGTGCCTTAATTAAGACCAAGTCCACTTCCTTCCCTACCCGTGATAGTCCAACGCCAACCCTGTGGTGTGTCTGCCTCTTTCCCAGAGGCTCCGGGTTCGATTCCCAGTCAGTCCAACAATTTTTCGGAAATGGGTTTACTCAGCCTCGTCAGGCCAACTTAGGAGCTGTATAATATGAGAGGCAGTGTATCCGGTCACGAAAACCAAGTAATATGGCTGAGGATGCCGACGCATTGGTCACGTGTCACTCCAATATCTGCAGACCATTTGACTGGGAAGCAGTAGTCTTGGCAGGCCAAGGCACTTAATGAGCTGTGTGTTGTTAGTGCGCCGTCAAATCATTAGCAAACGGGAAGAAAAGATAACGGCTAACCGATGATCCCTACTAGTGGTATGTTATCTATAGTTGGAAAGTAATTGAGTAAAAGTAATCTAATTACTTATAACGAACACTTTTTCAGTAATTATTACAAGTCTTGTAATCGTTACTTTCCACAAAATACAATTTTTACTCGTAATTTACTTCTTAAAATATAATTGTAACCGTCACATTATAGTGAAATGAAATGGCGTGTGGCTTTCAGTGCCGAGTCCGAGGACATGTTCTTCTCGCCAGGTGCAGGTCTTTCGATTTGACGCCCGTAGGCGACCTTCGCGTCGTGATGAGGATGAAATGATGATGAAGACGACACAGACACCAAGCCCCCGTGCCAGAGAAATTAACCAATGATGATTACAATTCCCGACCCTACCGGGAATCGAACCCGGAACCCCTGTGACCAAAGGCCAGCACGCTAACCATTTAACCATGGAGCCGGACGTCACATTATAGTAATCGATATACATTACACCGAGTTTGGCAGTTTCGCAGCTCTAGCCCTCGCAAGACGGCACGCCATGGATACAGCGTGCATTCGTTTAGTTACTCGCAGTTTGTTCTGATTACTGGTTCAGATTTAGATCATCGTGTATTACAACTTTCTGAGTTTGCATGTGGTCGATTGTGGAATCGGAAGAAACATATGACGGCGATCGGTTTAAGGAATCTCCATTTCCTTATTTTAATATATATTTGGTGGGCCCTCAAAATAATCAGAACATTAGTGTGAAATGGAAACTTTGTTTAGGAAGAATCATTTTCAAAGTTCCAAAATATTATGTTTAGTCTCGCTCAGAGATGATAGCCTCGTAATGTAAGCTATCTACGCCAAAAGGCACAAAATGTAATAATTATGTTTTTTCCTTGCAAATTTTGATATTGATATCATGTGGAAAAAAGAGGTCAGTGATTTCCTCAAAACTGGTATTCTGTGAAGTAATTGTATTTGTAATTATAATTCTATTGGTTACTTGAAAAATTAAACTGTAATCGTGAGTTAAATACTTCTCAGGTAACTGGAATTCAGCCCAATTACTTTTATTTTGTACTTCTCCCATCACTGATATTTTTTCACTGTGAGCCAGCACTGATACAGATGATCCAAACTTGACATAGCACTTCTGTTGATAGATGTACAGAAGGTAGAGCCACGAGCGTTCCCTCTGTTGATGAACTCGTCCAAGCGATCAGAACATTCCAATGACCGGTAGTTGGTATTCAGGCGAGTAGCAGACTTTCTCGACTCGAGTCAATGACACGCTTTGCGTGCTGGACATGACCACGAAGCTGCTCCACCTCAATTGTTTCAATAGCCTGTATCGCCTGTGATTGGGTGACGTAACGGAGGGTCGCTAATGCTTAAGTATCTCCGCACACAACTGGCGGCAAACTCTGTCATCTCATCAGCTGACCGTACAAACATCAAACTTTTCGTCATCTCTTGATAATCTAATCAGAAGTTTTTATGAAGTTGTGGGCTCAAAACCCAGAACGATGCTACTTGATGCGAAGGGATTCAGCACTATGTGAAAGACTACTGGTCTGATCAAGTGAAGGTATCCGCATCATTCTCACTACAGTGCCGAGTGACTGCGCGTATCGATGCTCTGCAGGTTTAGAGCCAAGGTCTGCATTCGGTAGATGAGTAGGTTCGAACTCCACCGTCGGCTACCCTGGTAATGTTTTATTGTGGTTTCCCATTTTCAATTCCAGGCAAATGCCGGCAGAGATCCTACTTATAGGCCGCAGCCGATTCATTCCACATCCTTACCCAGTTTCATTCACCATCATTCATTTCATCTTCATTACCTCCTCAGCTGAGGTTGGTGTCAGAAAGGATATCCGGCCGTAAAAATCCCCATACAGGTTCACTTCACCTCATCCCCGACCCCGTATCGGGAAATGGGACTAAAAGGTAGGCATACAAGCACTCGCATCGTTCTCATTAAGGTGGCCACGGTTTGAATCCCAGTCAGTGCGTGTGGGGTTTTGGAAATGAAAAGTCACGCACTTGTTATTGGGACTCCACGCAAAATTGGAGGTCGCGTGGCTATGGTCACGGTATCAGTGTAAAACTAAAAGCTCGTTTGCTTACGGGGTGTCCTTGAAAGAGGTTCCAATATTTACAGAGGAGGCAGTAGCAACAAACGAAGGTAAAAATGTCCTATTTTTTATTTTCAAAATTTTCCTCCACTCGGAGGCTGCCTAAGACAAAGAATACACATACAATTTCATTCAAAAAATATTAAAAAATAAGTAATTAATGTCTCAGTCTGGCGAATACAAGTGGTGTCTGAGTATCAAAAGAGAACCTCTGAGTGCTTTCAGCCCCCAGTCGATGAACTCCTTGGTACTGATGTTGAAGACCTTCATCAGCTCTATCGTTCTTAAGGACTGTCCCTATCGCACCGATCATGAGACCCCTCACTTCTACATTGTCCAGTTCGTATTTATTCTTATAATACGGCACTGTAGGCAAGTAGATAGACTTCTTTTCTCGGTCCACTTCGTTTGGTTGGTCGGAGTGTGTTTCAAATATCTTTGGAGCTATGGCCTGCTACCATACCATCAGTGATCACTATGTTCCAATAATTTACGGCGGATCGTCTCCAACAAAAGACGGAAATACGTTCCTACCTAAACATTGGTCATAAACCTACCAGCGTGTTGTGTTATGGTCTTATTGTGTACGAGCGACATATCTTGCACTCCAACATTTTGCCACAAAACAAATGCGAAATCATTGTGTGTAGACAATTGATGCAGTACACTGTGTGTGCGACGTAGGGTGGGAGGCCGCATTGTAAAGGATGGCAGCCACATCGAGCACATGTTGTGAAGAGAAGATCAAAGGCATAGAGATTATTGATGGTAGTAGTAGCGGACCGTAACTCCCAAGATATTGGGTTTGCGACCAGGGTTTATAATAGACCTTTCTCCTTCGTTTGTTACGTTCTGCTTCCTCTGTAAATTTTGGAACCTTATTCACCCTGTATTTAGTATTACTATCAGAAGAACACATAAGACAATAACTGAGAGCATATGTCGGCAGTTTATTTTTGAAATACAGTGGAATCTCGACATCTGGAATCACCTCGGGAGCTAAATTTTATTTCCATTAATCGAAATTTCGAGATATATAGAGAATACCGTTTTTGAGCATGTACAGCACATAATCGAATCATATGTATCTAAGGGCTTATACTGAATACGTTATTTTTAACAGTATTTACAAATATACAAACTCTATTTTACGGCATCACGTTAATTATAACCCTTATTATAGTAACGCTTTAGAAGACAAGATACAGTACATACAATAGTGAAACAAGAAACATACCTCGCTTGACACCTTTGCAAAACTCCGTTAGTCTTCTTATGTTCGTTACTGTTAACCTGTCCTCCCTTTGCGTTGAAACATCTCGTCAACACCACGCAGCCGAGATTCGTAACTGGTGCTTGTCATCCGCGACTTCGGGGGTTGCTTTCGTACGTGACCGGTAATTAATTCACACCCGAGGAACAGCAAGGCTTCGCCGATTTTCCGATCATTAGAAGTTTTAGTTTTTCGTTTCCCGTCTTATTAGCTCCCAGCATCAGTGTAAACCTTTCTTTACTTGTTAACTGTTCCTCACAAACCGCAAATGCCGTATTAAACAGTTGCACAAAATTCGAGTTAGAGTATTTTTTTGCTTCAAGGGAGGAAATGTTTGCTTCGAGAAATCGAGAAATTCGTGTAACCGAATTTCGAGTAATGGAGAACTAAATACATGTGAAAAATAGGACAGACGACCGGGAAATTTAAGTTACTTCGAGATACTGAAAATTCGAGTAATGGATGTTCGAGATATCGAGGTTTGACTGTAATTTAAATAATGAAATGAAATGATATGTATGACTTTTAGTGCCGGGATATCCCAGGACGGGTTCGGCTCGCCAGGTTCAGGTCTTTCTATTTGACTCCCGTAGGCGACCTGCGCGTCATGATGAGGATGAAATGATGATGAATAGATGATGAATACAACACATACACCCAGCCCTCGTGCCGTTGGAATTAACCAATTAAGGTTAAAATCCCCGACCTTGCATCCGGGAGATAGTAGGTTCGAATCCCACTATAGGCAGCCCTGAAAATGGTTTTCCGTGGTTTCCCATTTTTACACCAGGCAAATGCTGGGGCTGTACCTTAATTAAGGCCACGGCCGCTTCCTTCCAACTCCTAGGCCTTTCCTATCCCATCGTCGCCATAAGACCTATCTGTGTCGGAGCGACGTAAAGCCCCTAGCAAAAAAAAATATCCCCGACCCGGCCGGGAATTGAACCCGGAACCCTCTGAACCGAAGGCCAGTACGCTGACCGTTCAGCCAACGAGTCGGACATTTAAATAATGATAATAATAATAATAATTAATAATGTTATTTGTTTTACGTCCCACTAACTACTTTTACGGTCTTCGGAGACGCCGAGGTGGTGGAATTTAGTCCCGCAGGAGTTCTTTTACGTGCCAGTAAATCTACCGACACGAGGCTGTCGTATTTGAGCACCTTCAAATACCACCGGACTGAGCCAGGATCGAACCTGCCTAGTTGGGGTTAGAAGGCCAGCGCCTTAACCGTCTGAGCCACTCAGCCCGGCTAAATAATGATCATGGTGTATGGCCTCCGGAGAGGCCTGGTGCGGGTCTTGTAGGCGGCCTATTAGGCGACCTGCATGTCTGTGAAGATGAGAGCCCTACCTAGGATGATTTCTAATGCTGAATACGTCTCACACACCCAGTCCCCGAGCCATTGGAATTAACCAATTAAGGTAAAAATCCCCGACCCGGCCGGGAATCGAACCCGGGGCTGAACCGAAGGTCAGTACGCTGACCATTCAGCCAACGAGTCGGACATGTAATTTAAAAGGGAAACTTGAATATTATGAGTATTTGGTGAAATTTCACAATCTACCTCGAAGCCCCGTACTCTCAGTAATGTGATATCTGGAGCCCCAATTTTTAAACACTGATAGATGAGAATGGCGTCTAGCCCAATCTACAGTTATGTAGGTGAGTTGCTTACATTTTAGGGGTTCTAATAGGTTGTATTCGTAATATGTATGCAAATTTGACTACAGAACCATTGTAAGGGTTAGATGACACTTGTTACTGGCTTAAATAAATTTGCATTCTAACCTATTAGCGCTTAGAAATCCAGGATCTAGTGATAACAATCTGGCTGCTGAATCTCGCACGGGCTGATCCTTGAGCGAATGAGGTGTAACCACAGCTTTATAACCAAGACCTACAGCCCTACATGTAAACTTACAACATTTCCGTTCCTAATGAAACACAGAACCGCTCTTCCGGTAGCTACCGTACGTATTTCCATCGTTGAAGCTTTCGCGTTCCGGTTCTGTAAGCTGCGATACTACAATGCTCGCCGTCTTCCTAATGTGGACGAGCTTTACACAGGGCGAGTGGACGCGTCAAAAACCGACAAATAGAATTATGTGTTTGTTACGGGACTGCCTAGCATCAACGGTAAAAACGTGCCCAATTAACGCTTAAGGAAGTGAAGAAGTAGAAAAGAGGTTTCTACTCATGGGGAGGCACGTGGCCATATGGTTCACCCATCCTACATCAAAAATGAGTAGCAGATTAATATCTGGGAATCAAATGCGACTGGGCATAGAGAAAATTACTCCATCCCACTTGTTCCTGAAGTTATGAATAATTGAAGTCTATGTTCCAAAGCCCTCCATTGCCAACAAAGGCAATTCGTGAAATTAAATTACTATTTCCTTCGCCGTAAGACTGTCTGAGTCGGTGCGACGTAAAGGCAAATGTAAAAAAATTCCCGACGCGGCCGAAAACAGAACCAGGGTCGTCAGTACACTGAACATTTAGCCAAAGGGTTGGACAATGTATAATTACAGACTAAACATTAAAATTACTTTTGAGGTAAAAGAATTGCAAATAGCAGTAATCTAATCGTGGGAGAGAAATGAAAAGCTATTTAACTACTTTATATACAGTCTAAATTGAATACGATACAAAGATTTAAAGGAAAATGAAAGAGAAACAAACTAAATATTTAAATATGCACTAATACGCAAATTCATATTACATTTACGCATTCAGAGCAACACTAAATAAGAGCGTAAGAAATAGTTTTCGCTTAGCAACAGGGTCTATATGACATAAAGGCAAAGTTTAGATGGTTACTTTCAAGTATGACAGTAATTACAAATGAACTCGGCTAAGTTATTCAAATGGGATATCTTGTTTACGGCGAGGAACTACGATCTATGATGGTAACATAAGGTGCAGGAGGATGAAGAAGAGGTTTCTTGAATTGGATGTTCCTGAACTACTTCTAGAAATAGAATATCATTCCAAAAAAGAAAAAGCAAATAAAATACAAAGATCTTGTAAATTTGCTAACTTGAAGACAGTGGTGTATATAGACCTACATAAAAGTTATTAACCGATTAATGTCATATATTAGAACACACATGCATTACTGAGTTAATGCACATACTATCTCACAATTGCGCTCAATTGACTAAATCTAATTTCTTCTGTCTTGGGGTTAATTGTTGTGTCTCTAAAACTAAAATTATCACCACACTTCCCCCCTTTTAAAAATGAGGAAGTAGGCTAAATGTTATGTGCTCTTTAGGTGTTGGGCGGAAGAGCCATCACCAGTATAATGTTTTGTTGTTTCTTTCTTTCTTTTTTTTTTTTTTTACAATTTGCTTTGCTTTGCACCGACACAGATAGGTGTTATGGCGACGATGGGATAGGAAAGGCCTAGGAATTGGAAGGAAGCAGCCGTAGCCTTAATTAAGGTACATCCCCAGCATTTGGCTGGTGTGAAAATGAAACTACGGAAAACCATCTTCAGGGCTGCCGACAGTGGGGTTCGAACCCAGTATATGTACGAGGAACAAAGGGTTCTTAAATTTAAGAGGATTTTTGAGTCAGCTTTCTTTCGAAGGAATTATCCTCACTCTCTTTAGGAAGCACATAACAGGCGCACCATCACATCACGCAGTTCCACTCGTTGAGCAGTTGCGTTCCACTTGAAATGGACCGAGCGGAGTTGTGGTTCAATGCATTCATCTCACTTTCTCCCTCACAAGCCGTTATATGTTACTATTCCTTGGGTATTAGTGAGCTTTTACCGCTATGACTAAAGAGGGTTCAAAAACACAAAATTGTAGGTTTATGATTGTTTCCGTGGAACGTAATAACCGTCATCGTCCACACAGCTCTACCTTAACATTTCACATAGTGGATTGTGACAACTAGATTCAAGGTGCCCGCCAACCTGTCATGCATCTTCAGTTTCAAGACCTGTCCTGTCCTGTCCTGTCCTGTCATGTGATACAAGAATCACCCCTGTATGGTCGTAAATGACGAAAAAACCTTACCACCCACAACCCAGACAAGTTCAAACTCCAGATGCGAAACACCCCGATCCGCGCCCAACCCACCCTGAAATACCTTAACATGCTCTTCGACCAACACCTAAATTTCCGTCCCCATTTCCTAAACCTGGAAATCAAGACTGCCACCCGCGCCCGATTGGTTCATCGCCTAGTCGGCATTCGGTGGGGTCTTGACTCTTCCCTTCTCCTCCTCACCTACAAAACCTTCGTCCGACCTCCTGTACCTATGGTCTCACCACCTGGGCAGCCGTAGCCCACTCCAGTTCCAAACTCTCTCTCCATTGAACGCCGTACCGTACGTCATGCCCTCCGGCTCCCATTCCGTGTTCATACCTCCGACTTGTGTGCTATCTTTCCCTTCCCTAAACTCGACTCCTATATATACTAATCCATTGCCAGTGTGCCTTTCTTCAAGTCATCAACCGAGACCACCCCTCCTTTAACCAACTCTTGCGTGATCCGCATCCCCCTTCCCCACACTTTATCCAAACTCCTCTACAGCTTTACCGGTCCCTCCTTCCTCCCTAAAATGATGCTTAACTGTAATCTGTGACAGAATGCCCTAAACCTATTTTCCTCCCATCTCTCACGAAAAGTAGACAGTATGATCCACAAACACAATTATGGGAAACCTTGTATATAAATAATGTAAATATACACATAAATCCAAATATGTATTATGTACAACATCTTGAAAAAACTTAAATCATACCTGCCAAGTATTCCGGGTTTTCCATAAAATGTACGGATTTTGAGTGTGTTTTACGATTGTACGGATGAACAACGTTACTGTACGGATTTTGAATATCCGCGCTTGGTTTCGCTTTCTGCGGTCAAATCGGATTTGATTGACTTTTGATAGTAGCTGGTAATAAGAGATGCAGTGTTTGAAATTCGACCGGTAAATGCATCTTCAATCACATTACCGATTATCACTGTGCTTTCGTCACCTGTTCGAGCTCAACTGCTACTTCATTGACTGAGATGTTCCCAAACAAGTAGCAGGCTGTGAATTTATATATAACAACTTCAGTAACTGCGGCGTGCTTCGTAGCAGCAGTGAAAGGCTTTATTTGTGTGTGGGTGGGTGTAACATTGGCGGTAGTTCTGAAACTCGTGGAATTGTGTGACGAATTTATTGGCGATTTAGTTTTTAGTGGTGTTCGTAATGAATTCAACTAAGAAGTATCATCAGTCTTTTAGGGATGCATATTCTGCTTAGTTTCCTTGTTTCATACGAACACGGAAAGTGTCCCCAGTGTTCATTGGATACAGATGAGCACTCGTCAAGATGTAACTTTGTGTATTTAATTTTAGGGGTGATCATAACATATACTTGACTTGTATTAGTATTGTTTATAATCTACCCCCTTGACGTCCTTTTTCATTATGTCTCAAGACTTTGCGACGCATGTGCGTGTTGTTAAATTTTTTCCGCTGTAGGCTCTTTCGGATTTCTCTTTTTGAAAGTTGACAGGTATGTTAAATTTTAAATGTCCCAAACTATGTACTTTGAATAACAAACTATATAAATAAAATCGTAACGACCGTGTGTCTGTACATTGACTATTTTGGCAAAATTTTCGTACACTTATCCGTTTCAGGTGTAATAATGACCATCTCCATATATTTAGTTTTGGTGTCTGTTTGCCTGTTTGTTTGAGTTCCTATGACTTAAAAACTACTGGATATATTTCTACCAAACTTGATATTTAGAATCCACCTGTCCTTGGGTAGGTTTGGGGGCCAATATTATTTCTTAATATCTCAATTTACTGGGGTTTATCCGAAACCGAAACCATGATTTTGCACTCCCACAAAATATGCACATCCAAAATTAATGGAAATCTACCATCCTGAATGGAAATCAATTTCTAAAACATTTTTCTCATATTCATCATTTCGATACGAGGATTAATAAGGGAGATATTATTAACGGACGGTTTTTCAGCACAAGTCCCAACGGACTTAAAGCGGGTGCTTGTAAAGCGTACTCCTTATAACTTGAAAACTTCTGGTGATATTTCAGCCAAACTCTATATTTACCATCCACCCGGCCAAAGGTCGGTTTTAAGGCCCATACTTTTCAAATTCGCAGAATGAACTGGGATTTTATAGGGAACCGAAACAATGATTTTACTCCCCCACAATATATACAAGACCAACCTGATTGGAAATCGACCATCCTTGATGGAAATATATTTCCAAAACTTTTTTCTCATGTGCATTTTTTCGACAGGGGAATTAATAAGGGAGATATCATGAACGGTCGGTTTTGCAGGCTAAGCCCAGTGAACATAGCCCAAAGGGTGTTGTACGTGGAGCAGATTCCTTATAAATCTATATAAATAAAATCGTAACGCCCGCGTGTGTGTACATTGACTATTTTTGCGAAAATGTTCATACAGCTATCCGTTTAAGAGGTAATAATAACCATCTGCATATTTTGTAGCTTTAGTTTCCTCAATATCCTAATTTTTATCCCCCCTCCCCAAAATCAAGATTGCGGCACAATCTGCCAGACGAGCTAGAAAATTGAAACTTGGCGAAATTATACGTTTTAGTCTGTAACCGACGGAGAGATCCAAGACCTTTAAATTTTTCATCTTTTGTCCCCAAAGAATATCGAAATAAGGATGCAATTTTAATGACAGTGCAGACCTTCATTCGAGGTATTTGTGACTAAACTGTAAGTGCTGTCTCAAAGTGGATGGCGCAATCTCAATTCAATTTGGAGTGATCTACAACTTTGGTTTTATGACTTTTTGTCGTGTCTCTATCCCTTATACGATAGATTTGTCTCTATTTCTCGATTTTTGTTAGTTTTGCAAATTTTACACGCACAATTCATATTTTGAATCACTTACAGGAAAGATAGAATGATTAAATTCTACACGGGCATTAGCCCACCCAGTAGCCATGGGAACTAAATGCTATGTTTGTAGTTGTCACGTAATTATCCGAAAAGTAACGCACTGTGTGGCAATCTTATCCAAATCTCACCCTATCAACGTTTCTAACTCAATCTCACCCATGAATATATGAGATACAAGAAAATATTATAGGAACTGCCAGTTAGACCGCTAAATACGGCGTCTTATGGCATAGTCCGTTTGTCGATATGACTTACTCTTTAGCAGCAGTTAATCTGTAACTGAAGGTCTGCAATATTGTAAACATGCATATACTTTCATATGTAGATCAATATATATATTCATTAATGTCGATTTGTAGCGATCAAAAAAGGCTTAATCAGTATTCCCCTCATCGACTTTGATTGGCAGTAGTAATGGGGTCCTTCTCCAGCTCCTGTGTAAGTGGCATTAGTAAGAAGGGCCTACTGTACCATTGTAATGAAAAATTCCCTTCTCGATTTGACTTGCAGGAGGCGAGAGAGCATGCAATTTTATTCAAAACTCCCCAACCTGATTGTGTTTGGCTGTAGGCAAGAGGGCCCACCATTATGAACAAAAGTACCCATCTAAAATGTGACTGGCATTAGGCATAGTGGCCTACTATTTTAATGGAAACTCACCAACTCGCTGTGACTGGCAGTAAGCTGGCTGGAAGTAGGAAAAGGGGCCTGTCATTATGATAACAGCACAACTCAGCTTTTACTGACAGTAGGGAATTTGCCTGCCATTATAATAAAAACTCCTCGACTGTAATCTGTCTGGAAGTAGGAAAGGGGGCCCTCCATTGTAACGAAAACTCCCCAAATCGATTGTGACAGCGCAGTAGGCAATTGGGCCTACCATTGTAATGTAAACTTCCCAACTCGATTGTGAATGGCAGTAGGCAAGTGAGCCTGCCGTTATCATCACAACTTCGCAACTCACACATTGGAAACAACGTATGGGGACCTGCCCATGCTGTTTCTCGGATGACGCTAAGAGAAATGCAATTTTTAAATATCTTATTCACTGCATGTAACAATTTACTTCGATATCCATATACATTGTAGAATACCGTACCGAAGCACGGGTGCATCTGCTAGCAAAAAAAGTAAAATTACGGAATAAGAGAAAAAAGAAAGAATAAATACGATTAGCCAATAGGCCAAACCTTTCTCATCCCTTATCCAACTCCTAACTCCTAAACTAATGTTGTCTGCAAGGAAATCTTATAAGGCCTATCACCATAAATTCAAAATGTATCACGTGCAAAGCCGGACTGGTCACTAGTTTTCACTATAAAAGTTTGTTGAACCACCACGAACTTCTTACCTATGGATGAGCTTATCTTGTTCTGTACCAGACCTTACTGGAGACGAACGTGCCTCAACATGACGTAGGTAGTCCATAGACACGTGATTTAGATCCTCGACAATTATTATTTATCACCGAGCTCCATAGTTGCAGCCGCTTAAATGCGGCCAGTGACCAGATTTCGGGAGATAGTGGGTTCGAACCTCACTGTCGGCAGTCCTGAAAATGGATTTGCGTGTTTTCCCATTTTCACACCAGGCAAAAGGGGCTGTAGCGTAATAAGGCCACGGCCGCTTCCTTCTCACACCTAGTCTCTTTCTGTTCCATCGTTGCCATAACATCTGTCAGTGTCGGTGCTACGTAAATCAGCTTATAAAAAGATATATAGGCTATAACTATATATTTATCGTGCCAGAAGCACTAAAATCTGCTACATATAAAAGACAATAATGTTACATCAAAGACATATACATATTCAAAACAACAACGCTTAAAAGAAAGAAAGAAAGAAAGAAAGAAAGAAAGAAAGAAAGAAAGAAAGAAGGAAAGAAAGAAAGAAAGATAGTCCAACGAGGTGGTGGATCTGGACAGTGAAGGAGACCCTGTATCGAGTACAGCGCTTGGAGAAAATGATGCTGCGTTGCTGTGTTAACTCCTCGTTAATCATTTACCCTAACTGGCAGGGAAAATAAAATCTAAAATAAGTAAAATAATAATAATAATAATAATAATAATAATAATAATAATAATAATCGCCACCACCTTAGCCTGGCTGCATTGCTAAATGCTTAGCGTGCTGTCCTTTGTCCCAAGGAGTATCGGGGTCGATTCCAGGCCGGGTCAGGGCTTTTAACCTTCAATTGATTAATTCCGATGGCTCGGGCACTGGGTGTGTGTGTCGTCTTCAGCATTAGAATTCATCCTCACAGATGTGCAGGACGTCCATACTTGTCGATTCAAAAGATCTGCACCAAGCCTCTCCGGAGATCATACGCCATAGATTGATCATTGACCACCACACTACAGAACTAACAGGCTGCTACTGAGCAAAAGGGCTGAAAATCACCTAGTTTGCTTGCTTAAGCAATATTTTCCACTTCCGCTGAGCATCTATCATATTCTTCAAAAGGTAATTTACTGGTGTTCCCATCCAGCAATAGAAAGGCATATCCTGCCACTCTCTGCTGAGTAATCTACGAGTATAATTTCGTATTCAATTGAAATATATTGGAAACGCACGGAACAATAGGACGAAGGTCCACCAGGGATATGTCTGTAACCATCTGTCCAACTTTGACTTGTATGACCTGAATATTAATTATTTTATTCTAGGAGTGGGCAATTCCTTACCAGTATAAACTGTAGCGACCCGTGAAATATACTTCGCTAGTATCGGTCGCAAAGATAAACATTATGTATATGTAATACATAATTTGCACTTTAATAACGCCTTTACTCGATTACTGAGACGATGTGTACAGCGATCTAAAGTTAGAGTTAGACAGTAGGCAGCAGTGAGTTCGTAGTTTTTGTATTCATTTCGGTTTCAGTGTGAAACCGCATCGGCATCTCTCTACACCTTAACTTTCAGCACTAAAACTACGTGCCCAGGTATTGGAGATCCGTCGTCGCTCCTTAATTTACTTCGCGAGGCTAAGTAATTACCGAACAGAATCAGAGGACGTGATAGCCGAATGACATCGTGGCTGGCTCCTCAATACGTTTTGAATCCCGATTATAGCAAGTGGGATTTTTGAAAGGAAAATTCACATACCTGTGGTCCGCATTCCACGCAAAACTAGGGGATCCGTGGCTAAGATCACTATAATGACAGCCACGTAAAAATATACTTAAGCTTGCCTTTCCCACCTTCGTATGAAAATTCGATTCCTTGAAATGTTCTTCCCTAATCGAGTGTACGACCTTGGAGACCCTTAAAATGAACCATTAAACCTGTGGTTTGAACATGAAAGCCGGGCTGAGTGTCAGAAGCGATAGAACACTGTCCTTTTGAGTCCAATATGATGGTTTCGATCCTGGCTCTGTCCAGTGGACTCCCTGTAGGTGGGGACAGTAGTATTCCACGTTATCTAAAAGAGTGATCAGGGGCTCTCAATTTTCGATTGTAGGTTGGTGACCACGGTTCCCCTAGCTGAGTCTGACATTACTTCCAGTTACTTGTGACAGGCTCCTCACTTTCATCCTTCCTATCAGAGCACCCTTGGTCAACTCTTGTTTTTTACCGGCCCATCGAGCGAGTTGAACGTGCGATTTAGGGTCACGCAACCGTTAGCTTGCAGTCGGGAGATAGCGGGTTCGAACCCCACCATCGGCAGCCCTGAAGATGGTTTTCCGTGTTTTCCCATTTTCACACTAGGCAAATGCTGGGGCTATACCATAATTAAGGCTACGGCCAGTACCTTCCCAATCCTAGGCCGTTCCCGTCTCTCCGTCACCAAAAATCTTAGATGTGTTAGTACGACGTTAAACAAGTAAAAAAAATAAAAACTTTTCCGACCCCGGCAGTAATATGTCTGCAAGGCCTAGGGAGTCCTTCATTACCACGCCCTTCCGTTCCTTTCCTCAATACCTTCCCCCCCCCCTCCCCCACCTTGGTTAGTGTTATTAAAGAATGTTGCCCACTTGTACTTCCTCTTAAATCAAATAATCACCACCGCTCAGTCCGGTGGTACTTAAAGGGGTTCAAAATGCCAGCCTCGTGTTGGTAGTTTGTTTTATTGTTTGCTATTTGTTTTACGTTGCACCGACACAGACAGCTCTTATGGCGAAGGCAGCGACCGTGATCTAAATTAAGATAGAGGGACCTGGTGTGAAAATGAAAACACGGAAAACCATCTTCAGGGCTGCCGTCCGTGAGATTCGACTCCACCATCTCCCGAATGCAATATGATGGCTATGTGGTCCAAATCGCTCTGTTCTGGAGATTTACCGCCATGAACTCCTGCAGAACAAGAATATTATTATTTAGAACAGAATATACTCCCATCAACTAGTTCCGGATCGCCTGAAACTGGAGAGAGAGAGAGAGAGAGAGAGAGAGGATTCGCTTAATGCAATTAATTTACTTAATGCATGCATTAAATTAGCCTTCTTACAATTATTTGAGTATTTCTACACTGAATATTATATTAAAGCTAATAATATTCAAATTCATTCCACTGATGATCATCCCTCTTTCTTTTAACTTTACTTTTGTTCAAGATGTTACAGGCCTACTATGCTTCATGTTCTAGAACAAACATTTTTTTTTAATTTTATTTTTGCCACATATTTTTTGAAATACAAAAAATTGCTATTCTTCTCGGTGTAATTCATTTCTTCTTTTTCTTCTCCTTCTTCTTTATCTGTTTACCCTCCAGGGTCGGTTTTTCCCTCAGACTCAGCGAAGGTTCCCACCTCTACTGCCTCAAGGATAGGGTCCTGGAGCTTCAGACTCTGGGTCGGGGTATAGCCTACAACTGGGGAGGATGACCAGTACCTCTCCCAGGTGGCCTCACCTGCTATGCTGAACGGGGCCTTGCGGGGGATGGCAAGATTGGAAGGAATAGACAAGGAAGAGGGAAGGAACCGGCCGTGGCCTTAAGTTAGGTACCATCCCGGCATTTGCCTGGAGGAGAAGTGGGTAACCACGGAAAACCACTTCCAGGATGGCTGAGATGGGAATCGAACCCACTTCTACTCAGTTGAGCTCCCGAGGCTGAGTGAACCCCGTTCCAGCCCCCGTACCACTTTTCAAATTTCGTGACAAAGCCGAGAATCGAATCCCGGCCTCCGGGGATGGCAGCTAATCTCACTAACCACTACACCACAGAGTAATCCACAATTTATTTAATAGTTTAACAATTGTATAGAACTCTTTCTCTATTTCTATTTTTGTTCTATATTCACTACCTAAATATTTAATTCTAAGTGCGTCTCTTCCATTTTTTCTCCACAAAATAAACAATGTTTTACGTTATGTTTTCCCTCGCTGACCCTTTTCATATTTCCCCATTAGCCACCACACCACATCTCTTACTTCTCTGTTTGAAAGCCTTTATTTTCTTATTTACATATTTGGTATGATTTCACAGAATTCCAATGATGTTCTTTTAGTCTCACATTCTGCCATAATCACCTGCTGCTCAATATCCTTCACTCTAATCGTTACTTTCTTGATGAATTTCTTATCTTTGTTCTGAATCTCTTTACCCCAGTAGTCTCCCATTCCTATTCTATCGATCTTTATCATATTAGTATAATTAATCATCATTTAAGTGTTTCTTCTGGTGTTGGTATGCTAAATTTAATATTTCCCTCCCATCTCTCTTAATCTTATCCAGTATTTTATTACTTTCCTAGCTACATCTGTTTGAATGTCCGACTCGTTGGTTGAAGGGCCAGCGTACTGGCCTTCGGTTCAGAGGGTCCCGGGTTCGATTCCCGGCCGGGTCGAGGATTTTAACCTTCATTGGTTGCTTCCAGTGGCCCGGGAGCTGGGTGTTTGTGCTGTCCCCAACATCCCTGCAACTCACACACCACACATGACACTATCCTCCACCACAATAACACGCGGTTATCTATACACGGTAGATGCCGCCCACCCTCATCGGAGAGTCTGCCTTACAAGGGCTGCACTCGGCTAGAAATAGCCACACGAAATTATTATTATTATTATTATTAGTATTATTATTATTATTATTATTATTATTATTATTATTATTATTATCATCTATTTGAATGCTGATGTCTTCATATACTGTACTCTTCTAACTCCGCTACTGGGTGTACATTCTGGAAGACCCATTATTATTACATCTCATTATTTTCTCTCTACTTCAATACCCTATATTTCTGCACCATATAATATTCATGATATCGCCAGCGCATGTAAAATATTTTATGTAACTTGTGCTCAGTATTATTATTATTATTATTATTATTATTATTATTATTATTATTATTATTTTAAAATGAAAGCTTAGGCCCATATATTTCACGGCAATTGATATTGTGATTATTGCTACAGGACCTCTAGAGTTACTGTACCTGGAATTTAACCTCAAAGATGGGGATGTGACACTTATTTTTCTATCCCCACATCTGTTGGCTAGCACCACGGCTGTCTCATCCTATATCCTTTAGTATTCGAACTGTGGCCACCAGGGTGAGAAGCCAGTGATGATGTCACTCAACTATCACGCCCTGAATGTACTTTCTCATCAACAGTGTGGAGGTCGTTTCCTCTTTCTTAGGAATTCGCAAATCCGCCGCAGCTCGGGTTATTCCTCGAACCTAACAGTGCGCGGTGTGAGTCAGCATGTGAATGGAACAGAATATCGTATGCAGTGTCGACATAGCGGAACTGCGCCGAGCAGTGATCGGCAGCACAATGAACGATGCACTAACGGTTTGACTACTACTGCTGTATCAATTTTGTGACACTAAATACATTCCTCTTTCCCTCCATTATGGTCTTTGAACATTTCCATAGTTGCGTTTTGCTCACTTGCTCGTCAGCCTTCCACAACTGCATTCTGAGTACTGAGTTCGACTGATGTTGCCATGTAAAACTTGTGCTAGAAAAGCCTATGTAATGTGAGGAATTTTTTTTTTTAGATATTTCTGGTCCGTCCGTAACTTCAGTAACGCACAATAACTACGAGTATAAGTATTTTGCCATCGATCCCGAACGATATGACAGTCATCTGCTGTTCGTGCGTTCACTTCTTGTTGGCTGACGAGAAACATTCGAATTGAACAGAGTAGCATAATACAATAATGTTTGTAAAGATATATAATGAAAAACGTAGTTAGTTAGGATCACATTTGAAACCTGCAGTCATTTAAAATACCATCATTGTTAAAATAATAATTAAAAATAGAATAAAAGTAATAATAATGTTATTGTCTTTACGTTCCACTAACTTAACTACTTTTACAGTCCGGTGGTATTTGAAGGTGCTTCTATACGTTAGCATCATATCGGTAGATATGTCGGCACATAAAGGAACTCCGGCGGGGTCACTGCAAAGTTCTTGGGTCTAATATATGGTTGTTGTTTATCGTGAGTAGCACATATAACAATCTGTTTACTAACGTGGAGCGATCTATCTATATCGTTTCCTAACACGAATATAGTAGGGCGCTCGTCCCTCCTCATTATTGACTCAATATCGTACTCTAACAGCCATCATCTTTATCTAAAGGCTTTGCTTTGTCGCTGCAACCATTGATCTCTTCTCTCTGCGATCATTTTCATCTCTCCATAACCTTGGCATCCCATCATCTCACTGCCTCTTCAACGATCTTCTTCCGTGGTTTCCCCCTGCCTTTCTTTCCCATAATCTTGCCTTCGAACAAGTTCTTTATGAAATCATTATGTCTGAGAATGTGACCAAAAACTGACGCTTTTCTCCTTTTTTATTGTTGTTATTAAATGTCTCTGGGTGTTTATTTCTCTAAGCACTGCTTCATTAGTTTTCTTTTCAATCCAGCTAGTTCTTGTCATCTTCCTCCATAGCCATATTTCCACTGCCTCTAGTCGTTTCACGTCCTCCTTCAAGAGTCCATCCTTCACAGCCATATAGTAGCACACTCCAAATGAATGTTTTGATATATTCTTTTGTTCAGTATCTAAGGATTTATTAATTAAGAGCTGCTGCTTCTCCTCAAAGGCTTTCTTACAGAGGGAAATTCTTATTTTTATTTCCACAGTGCATCTGTTGTCATCGGTAATAACTGATCCTAAGTAGCAGAACTTGTGCACCTGTTTTATTAAAATGTTTCCAATTCTGAGATGTACTGTATCTAACAGTATCTAAATTAAATTATGGCAACGTATTGTAGAATTCTGGTAATAAGAAGCAGATTCACAAACTGGATACACTCCCCGGGGTCTTAAAAGAAAAACGTTTTTATTAAATAGGTCTGAAATAACATTGTATTCGGCAGATGGTGGGTTGGAATCCCATTATCGGCAGCCCTAAGGATGTATTTCCATTGTTTTCCATTTTCACGCCAGTTAAATGATGGGGCTGGAGCGCGGCCGCTACTTTCCAAATCCTAACCCTTTCTATCTCGAAGTTCTATTTTCAAACTGGCTAATACTTCATTCTCGAAAGACACGTGTTTCCCATCAACCCAGCTTTTGATAAAGCACATGACAAGTCCTTCAACAACGCAGACATTTCCCTCCGAGAGTCGGTATTTTCCCATCGACAGCAGAACAGTTGTAAGTTGCACAGAACGAGATTCAGAGAAAATGTAAAAGTTGCCATTCAAGTCAGTGGTGAACAGAGCCATATTCCAGGAAATGAGAAAGTTTTTTTCTTTTTTCAGAAATAATCTATTGTAGTGCAGATTCTTCCGTATAATTGTACAATGGAATCCTCTAAAGATTCTTATAAAAACCGATGATGTTAAGAGTCACGAAAAACTTTTTCTATCATTCTATCATTTTCCAATAAATGGGATGTTAAAGGGCTATAAATAAATCTGTTGCTTTTCCAACGGGTACTTCGCTAGTATTTGTCTGTTAAGCCCGGATGCAGGTTGGATCCTCAAATAGCATCACCAAAGGTTATAGGGAAACCGCAAAAATCGATGGCGGCGACATAGTGAGGCGTAATAGATATGATGAGAAGCGAATTAGTTTTGCCATTGCTTTTTTTTTCATTTGTACCGGGCGAGTTGGCCGTGCGGTTAGGGGCGTGCAGGTGTGAGCTTGCATCCGGGAAATAGTGGGTTCGAGCCCCAGTGTCGGCAGCCCTGAAGATGGTTTTGTCAGCCCTGAAAATGGTTTTCCGTGGTTTCCCATTTTCACACCAGGCAAATGCTGGGGCTGTACCTTAAATAAGGCCACGACCGCTTCCTTCCCACTCCTAGGTCTTTCCTATCCCATCGTCGCCATAAGACCTATCTGTGTCGGTGCGACGTAAAGCCAATCCTTCTTTCCTCATTTGACTAGAAAGTGATATTGTAGCATGACCGACCGTATGAACAATGTGTTCTGAATCATATCAGCTAATTTCGCAATACCACCCATGCCTCAGCAGCTTCCATATTGTCACAGCCATAAATGTGACCAAAATTTCAATCGAAGCAACATTTTGCTCTGGCTGTGCCAAGATACAGATGCAAGAATCAAGAAATAGAAATAGGCAGATACTAGCATGAATGTATTACTAGTTAATATATAATTGGCACATACTTTCATTCGGTCTTCAGGAAGGGAAAGGAAGCTTGTAGTGTAACGTACCGTAACGTAACTGTTGATATCATGATCACAGACAAAGATTCTCGTTTTACGTGGAATACGAACCAATGGGACGTGACTTTCCTTTCAAGAATCGCACATACATATACACGGGCCGAATTCGAAATGCTCCTGCCTTGGTAAATAATCAGTGACAGTGCCACTGGTAAACCCCTCCTCCAAGCTTTTCGCAAATTGATTTCTGCTTTTCTAGTAGTATTTGGGATTTACTTGTGATAAGATGAAATAAATCACTAAATTTGTGTTTCTGAATTTCACATTCCTGCTTCTGACACAAAATTCGTACGTAGTTACCGACAGTGAACCTGTTCGTGGGAATGGTAAGGATGATACTAGATTTAGGGTTTGAACGTTTATGATGGGAATGATTTTAATTGGAGATATAAACACGAATATATTTTTGAGATGTATTTGTATCGTGGATACGATGTTAGCAGACTGACGACGTGTAGACCTGTTGAGGGTTGGCGCTCTGGAATGCCAGGCTCGGACAGCCCGGCGCCTGTCTTACCTGGCCTGGGGCTGAACATGAGCAAACCGGGTCTTGTTGCCGGGGTGTCTGCTTCCTCGTAGCTCGCCCAACCCGGAAGTGACTCATCCCATCTCCAGCGTTTACACTACAAAATACACAATCACATTCAAGAATTGAATTTGAATACTGGAAAAAATAGTTATTAATACTTTTCGGACAAGGTAAAAGAACTTTTCCTGTCCACCAACAAAAATATTGTAGCCTACAGAAGAGTACTAGGGTGATGGTGGTGGTAGTGAATATTGTTTTTTAAAGGTATGTACGACGAGATTACCATCCTCGGATGAATGTTCGGTTCATTATTACGAAGAAATAATTAATTATTTCCTTTTAACCCCTCCATTGTGTTGTAAATATTGAATTATTTCATAAAGGTCACCTCAGGAATTCATTTCGGAAAGTTAAGAAGAAAACTGGGGAAAATAATCATATCATGGTGGACTACTTCTAGCTGATAAAGAATTATATTTTAAACCAATTTACCGAATTCGATAGCTGCAGTCGCTTAAGTGCGGCCAGTATCCAGTAATCGGGTGGGTGATCGTGGGTTCGAATCCCACTGTCGGCAGCCCTGAAGAAGTTTTTCCGTGGTTTCCCATTTTCACACCTTAATTAAGGCCACGGACGCTTCCTTTCCACTCCTAGCCCCTTCCTATCCCATCGTCGCCATAAGACCTATCTGTGTCGGTGCGACGTAACGCAATTTGAAAAAAAAAAATCACTTCTCTTTTCGGCCAACGGCCGTAGCCGTGTTGAAACACTGGATCCCGTGAGATCTCCGAAGTTAAGCAACATTGGGCGTGGTCAGGAGTTGGATGGGTTGCCACGCGCTGTTGGTTGGGTGTAAGGGAATGGAGGAGCGGAGAGGAACTGGCCACCCTACCGCACGTAAACTCCAGCTCAGGAACACCTCTGCGGAGGTTCGGACCTGCCTTCGGGCAGAATAACCCTTACCTTACCTTCTCTTTTCATTGCGGTTATCTGTGGTTGAATACATTCCGCGTTTTCTGGTACGATTCCCCCTTCTGCCAAGAATGTACGTTTGGCCACGATATTGGAATGGAATGTGATTCAGCCACAGATAACGGCACTGAAAACAGAAGAAAACAGGTTTAAAATATAATTCTTGATCAACTAGAAGTGGTTTTCATTAGTTTCCTACTTTACTGCAGATGTTACTTACATAGCCTATTCCTTCTCAGTCCTAGACTCAACCAAGTACAAATGCATACATCTGTAAAGACGTCAAATACGATAGATTTCTCACGCACTAATTGCTTCTAACTACGGATCGTTGTTAGTTACTATACTTTAGAAAATAGCAGCATTAGTAAAATACTGATCAATCCCGGAGAGCTTTGCCGTTCATGAGCTGTGTAATGATTACCACGGGACCCCAGCCGAGTCTATGATTGGTTCGACTTATCTGTATCACCGGGCGAGTTGGCCGTGCGCGTAGAGGCGCTCGGCTGTGAGCTTGCATCCGGGAGATAGTAGGTTCGAATCCCACTATCGGCAGCCCTGAAAATGGTTTTCCGTGGTTTCCCATTTTCACACCAGGCAAATGCTGGGGCTGTACCTTAAGGCCACGGCCGCTTCCTTCCAACTCCTAGGCCTTTCCTATGCCATCGTCGCCATAAGACCTATCTGTGTCGGTGCGACGTAAAGCCCCTAGCAAAAAAACTTATCTGTATCAGACTTCTTTCTTTCATCCTCTCCATCCGTTCTTCCTCGGTCAATTCTCGTTCTCTTGCGACTCTGGCGGTATTAAGTTTGTAAGATCTAGGGATCAATTTATTCCTTTAATGGCCATTCTCTTTCTGTTACTGATACCTTCGTTCAGTCATTTTTCGTATATAATAACTATTAAAAAGATCTGCTAATCCCATTATTTTGCCACTAAGCAACGGCCACTGTTGCCACCGCACTGAGTCGAAAAATCAAATGAATTATTTTGCTGCTGCCATAATCTAGAGCAACAGTGGACACAACTCAGTTGACGCCTATTACGCATCCAGTATCACAGTGTGGCAGGTTGGGAAGGGTTGATGGAGCAATGTAATTAGCGGGTAACTCACTTATACAAAAAAAACCAAACCCCATGGCACTACAGCCCTTGAAGGGCCTTGGCCTACCAAGCGACCGCTGCTCAGCCCGAAGGCCTGCAGATTACGAGGTGTCGAGTGGTCACCACGACGAATCCTCTCTGCCGTTATTCTTGGCTTTCGAGACCGGGGCCGCTATCTGACCGTCAGAAAGCTCCTCAATTCTAATCACGTAGGCTGAGTGGACCTCGAACCAGCCCTCAGGTCCAGGTAAAAATCCCTAACCTGGTCGGGAATTGAACCCGGGACCTCCGGGTAAGAGGCAGGCACGCTACCCCTACACCACGGGGCCGGCAACTCACTTATACAGTACATATCAAGTTCCTTCATACTTGGACGTTTTGGTTTTGTGTTGCGGGTGGTGACCGTGTTAGGGGCAGAGCGTTCCAACCAGGGAGTGCTCCGACGTCACTGATCACGGATATAATAACCAGTCAACATTTGTCCCCATCTAATCCAGAATTTTGGATATTAGCCTCGGAAACTGTACAATTCGCGTATCTGCCATCGAGAATATAAATAATGGAACGTTGTGGAACTAAAAGTTGAGAAGTCCATTCAAATACTCATATCTGCCTCGTACAAAATAATAACTGTAACTCCAGGCGAATACCAGAATGAGACAATATACTGGCTTATCCAATCTTCCTCATTCGATAACAAATATATAATTACGGAGACCACATAATTTAACTCCCACCGAGCTCGATAGCTGCAGTCGCTTAAGTGCGGCCAGAATCCAGTATTCGGGAGATAGTAGGTTCGAACCACACTGTCGGCAGCCCTGAAAATGGTTTTCCGTGGTTTCCCATTTTCACACCAGGCAAATGCTGGGGCTGTACCTTAATTAAGGCCACGGTCGCTTCCT
The DNA here is from genome assembly GCF_040414725.1 of Anabrus simplex. Classification (NCBI taxonomy): domain Eukaryota; kingdom Metazoa; phylum Arthropoda; class Insecta; order Orthoptera; family Tettigoniidae; genus Anabrus; species Anabrus simplex. Next base: position 210,648,500 of record NC_090269.1, on the reverse strand, counting down.
TCAGTCATTTTTCGTATATAAAAACTATTAAAAAGATCTGCTAATCCCATTATTTTGCCACTAAGCAACGGCCACTGTTGCCACCGCACTGAGTCGAAAAATCAAATGAATTATTTTGCTGCTGCCATAATCTAGAGCAACAGTGGACACAACTCCTAGCCCGTTCGTGTCCCATCGTCGCCATAAGACCTATCTGTGTCGGTGCGACGTAAAGTAACTAGCAAAACTTAACTCCCAGAGTACTCATACACGACGTCCATAAGGTTGTTGACCAACGGGGTTCCAAGATCCTAAAGCGATACGGCAATAATCGATGGATTTTCAGGTAGAATTGTAAATCTGCAGGAATGGAATTTAGTCCAGAAGCTTTTTAAAATAAAGTTGTGGTGTGCGGTTTGCTTGACCATACAACCAACCCATTTCTACAGTGTTATAGTAAAGGTCTCGAAGGTAGAGTACATATGTCGTAGCCCTTGCGACTCCCAGAACAACGGAGCGTATTTGAGCCTGACTGAGGATGGTGGTATTAGGATGTGTTTAAATGCTGCAACTTTATGATGTTTTTTTTAGACACATTAAAGAAAACATTCTGACATGTCCGTCGACGTCCCATAAAACTTAATTAGCAGCAACAAGTTGCTTTGCGTCGCACCGACAGAAATAGGTCTTACGGCGAAGATGGGATAGGAAAGGCCTAGAATTGGGAAGGAATCAGCCGTGGCCTTAACTAAGGTACAGCCCCAGCATTTACCTGGTGTGAAAATGGGAAACCACGGAAAACCATCTTCAGGGCTGCTGACAGTGGGGCTCGAACCCATTATCTCCCGGATGAAACCTCATAGCTCGCGCCCCTAACCGCACGGCCAACTCATCCGGCACTTAATTAGCAACTGATGGACGTTAAACATTTTTTTAACTCGTGGAGCGTGACTCCGCGACTGTATCAGATAGTTCCACATTTGGTCTCGCAATACCGTGTGAACCTCGTTCCAGCCTTCAGTCCAGATTTAAATTCCCCGGACTGGCTGAGAATTTATTCGATTTTCCGTTAATCGGAATAGATTTAATCCTACGGTAAGGGCTGGAACGTATTTCAGTCAGCATCGTGAGGTCAACTGAGGAGATGAACTGATAATATTGAGCTCATAATTCTACTTTTCTGAAATTTCAACTACAAGATGGAGTGCATCCATATTTTTATTGCAAGCTCATCTCGCGTTCTGTGGCATGCCAACTCACAGTGGCAGGCGACCCACAAAACATCGAACGAGGTCGGGACATTTCGGAAGACTTTGGGTAATTAATAATGGCATTATGGCTAATAACCCTCATTGTGAGAGATTTCGGCACTGTCATTAAGAAATAAATAATTAAGAATTTGCGAAATATTTGATGAAGCTCAATTTCACAGGGTGGAATTGTGTTTAATTAGGCTTGGAGAGAAGGTAGCATCTATCTTGGCCGAGAGGAACACATGTGTCAAGAACATACTGTCAAAATGCGCGGGAACCCTCGTGCATGACATTAATTACGCCCGTTAAAGAGACAGGAAAAATTAGCGAACAACACCATCGTGACTGGAAAATTAGGTGGAGCATCTGGGGTGAGTCTCAAAGAAATCGGTCCAGAGGTCATCAGATGGAATTATTGCACCGCAGTAGATAACGCCAAGCAAAGCGTCCGAAGAGAAGGCATAAATACCACCTCCTCAACCAAGAGAGTCAGTCATCATTCAATTGTCCGAAAGGGTGAACCTACGTCAGACGACATTAAGAAGAAGACTTAAAGTGGGCAAAGTAGACTTGAAGAATCTCTGAAGCCGGTTGGCTTGAGGGATGAGTACTTTACCAAGTGGTAATGGTGAGCGAAGACAATTTAGATACTGAAACATTGTACTTATGACATCCATCCCGGTCGGGGGGAAAATCACAAGTTAAATAATTGTAGGATTTCTGAACTTCTGTGTAGAGAGACAGCAGATTCATAGATAACTCTTTGAATGATTTCGGACAAGGTTATTTTTTCAATCGGTAGTCTGGCAGAGATAAGTTTTTGTCTCACGGTCATTCACATCTGTGGAACACCTGGAGGAAAGCAGTTGGAAATTTCCGCGAACTGCATCAGTTGAATTCTCGACACGAAGCTAGGCGGTTTAATTGTTGTATATGTGCACAGAATAAAATTTATTGTAAAAGTGTCATATAAGAAATTAATGTGCGCAGCTTCAAGACAAGTGCAGAATCAGTGTATTTACAAGGTAGTATTTAAGCGAAGAATGTGTCCTGCAATTATGAGGGATTAAGTCCAGAGGTGGCTGGGAAGATGAAGCCGAGATAATGCCACGCCAATCGGTGCAATTTCAGGTCTGTCTAATTTTAATATTATGTTTTTGTAGTTAGAGATGTAAATGCTTGTCCCTTTAAATTAATTAATATATACATCATAATATCGCGTTGTATATGTGGCGTGTGTAATTATGTTGCGATGACGATGAAGTGTATTGTCGTTATTCCATTGTGGAGGCGAGTTGTCTGTTATGTAGGTCAGCACGCAAGACTTTAAAACTGTATTTAAATTTCTTAAAAAAAGTGAAGTTAAATATTGCAATGAAAATCAACGAAATAATGCTCGGTCCGGTAAAAGTTACAATAGTGATAACGATAAAATAACCGTTATGAGTGTGATAAAGTCAAATAGCGACATATATAATAATAATAATAATAATAATAATAATAATAATAATAATAATAATAATAATAATAATAATAATAATAATCACGTCAGGATAAAATTGAGACATTAATGCGTTCAGCAGTTAGGTAAGCGAGATTTGCTGTTTATATCGAAATCCAGTGAGGTACGATAAAGTTTGGCATTTTGGGGAAATTTAAATTTTGTGACACCGTGTATTTGTGACATAGAAAATCACGACATTCTATTTTGTTCCTGAGGTCCGGAAAATTTCGAGAAATTAATTGTGAGGAGATTATAAAATTGTTTGGTCATGCGATCGCTTGTGTTCAAAAGTTTCAAGCAAGAAGAAAATGGATTGTAACGGAAATTAAATATTATGAGAACAATTAGGAAAATGTTAAAGGCGGAGTAAGCCTGCATTTTACGAGTGATGTAGAATAAGCAGGACGCCGTGGATAAGAGGCCCTGTAGTTCGATGGAGAGGAATTTTTGTAACATGGTGTATAGGTTGAAGTGTAATATTTCAGAGACAGGCAGTATAAGAGGAGCAATGTCCTGGAGCAATCCAGGAAGATTGAATAATGTAAGGGTTGTCAAATCTTAGTGAGCACGTTGTAACGCCTATTTTAAGTATAAGTTGATCTTCTCCCATGATTACTATGTAAGACCGTAGGTAACGGCAGTGAAGTCTAGGTGACGATTCAATTTGATACTAGCGAAGTGCATTTTGTGATAGCAAAACCTCACGAACAAAATACATTCTGACACACGGTAAAGATAATAATTATTGTAAACTGAATTCTATTTTGTATCTTTACGAGGCGAAAATGTCGCTGACTGGAAACATTGAGAGTGTGATAAATGAATTTTATTAGAATGAGAATTTAGTTTGCTTAGCTTGATGAGAAGTTACTTCGCTGGACAGTTCATGATGATACCTATTTGGAGTGTTGACATGGCAGCTCAGTTGAATCCTCACACTCGAGTTATGCTGTGAATATCGTGATGGTAGTGATTATTGTTTTTATTGATATTACGTAATATCAAATGAGAGTTAATTGTTATTTAGCGAAATTCGCCGCAGGTGCTTAAGTTGTAATGAGGCATAGATTAAACTATTCGAATATGTTGTTAATTTCGATTTTACGCTTTCTTGTTGGAAATAGACACTAATATTTCCAGGTTCGAGTTCATTTCTGTAGCGAATTTCACTTCGTGTGTTAGAATTTCAACAAGGATCAGATTTAAATATCCGGACAGTGTGTTAAAGTTTCGATTTCGCCTAATAGTACGAATTATGTGTAGATACCATAACGTTGGCTCAAAGATAGATTTAGAATGCCGCGTGTGTTCAAGTTCGATGAACTTACGTTTCTGTTTTCTTTTCTTTACTTTAAGATTTATTGTTCGGGTGTCCGGTATATTATGATAGTGCCGTGTGTTGACACTTAGTTGATTTCTGTAGGATTCACACTACGTATGCGGTTTCGATTCGTCAGCTGATTAGTATGTTTTATTTTCATTTTCGTTATTCAGATTATTTATGTGAGACGTTGATCTACCGATCACTTGTATTTGGTTTAATGGGACAAGTGTAGGTAGACAGATTTGTAATTCTAGTCGTAGTTATAGGAAGTTGGAAAGATTTCCTGTTGTTTGTTTTATATTGTGGACTTGTATTTTAACGAATTTAACGACACAACTGTTTCATAACCTGAAAGTTGGTTAGTAAGAATATTTTCAAGTGATTTATCACTTTTCTTTAACTTCAGTGTTTGACGTTTCTTCTAAATTCATAATGAATTCATGTTTTTCCTGCATTTCGCAGTTTTGTTCCTTCAGAATGATGTAACGTAAGATTCCATCGGATGAAGTGTTGTTGGTTCCTTCTGAACATCTGTTTAGAGTGATACATGTTTCAGCATCGGGATTCCTCTGTAACTTAAAAGTGTCATGAGATGGCAATACATGGTGGAATTTTATTTTTGATAGTAACAATTGCTGTTAACTTGTAATGAACACCATTCTTTCGAGTAATATTTCGCAACCTATTCAATGCAACTAATAGTTGATTTGGTTCGATTAAGGATCCATTCGGGGGATGTTCCAATATCCGATAGGATACTCGACTGGTGGATAACCTTAATTAAATGAAAATCTGGAATTCTACTTGTTGAAGCTCAGATTTTCCACGGATCGTGTGGGTTAACTCTTAGTTATCGTTTGGATCAATGGTGCCCGATTTTCAGGTTTTTTCTATTCTTGTTACTGGTTTTTGCTGTCCGTGAATTTTTACATTGCGTTTCCATACTTTGGAAGATAATTATAAACAATTTTGATATAACTTAACCACTCACGTATGCATTGTGACTGCGTTATAACATGTGAATTATTTAACTGACTTTTCTTGCCTATTTAATAAATAAATCATCGTGATTTGCATTGAATAAATATTTTCGTAAGCACATTTTTGCTTCTCATTTGAAGTAGTTGAACCCTATCGTTTGGTCGATGAAGTGACAGGAACAAAAACAAGCAACGACCCCAATATCCAAGAATAGAATATTGCTCTACCGAAGCAGCCGAGGCAGACGACCAATGATGGAACGGTAAGTTCAAGGGGTCAGTACCACGAGAGGGAGTGGACTCGGTGAAGAAAGTCAAAAAATACGGTTGGGGATTTCACGCTGACCACGTAAAACTTCAATAACTGCAAGCTTTCTTGTCCTCTGTAGTGAGACCGAATTCTACACAAAGAATAAATTACAAGCTTTTGAGATGTGCTGCTGACGACGTTTGGAGAATTAAGTGAGTTAGCGATAAACGACAGCTGATCAACTAGATCCAGCAGTTGAGGTCGTCGTAACTGGAGCATAGACTGCGATATAGTGGACTTATGATCGATGTCCTAGAGGGTTAAATACCTGAAGGAAACCCCTTTGGAAGGCCAAGAAATACACGAATTAAGCCATTCTTCACCGACGCATGCTTTAAGTCTAACGAAGATGCTCAAAGGACAGCCTAAGAGAGACTGACTCGGAGGAGACTGTTGTGATGATGATGATGATGATGATGATGATGATGATGATGATGATGATGATGATGCTTGTTGTTTTAAGGGGCCTAACATCGAAGGTCATCGGCCCAGGAGATTGTTGTAGAGAGAAATCAGTCGTAAGACTGAGCACACTTAATGATTATGATCTGTCATCTTGGTAGGCTAAATTACTTGATGAGATGTGTTGTCACAGTATATTTTTTTTAAATTTTTACGGTCCATCGTTTTGGTCGTTTTGTTAGGAACTGGCAGTTAAAATTTGTTAAAACTGTAGATTATAACAGCACTTCCGACATACTCTTATATTCAATAGTGAACGTAGTTACACGCTGCAGATGCGCTATCTCACAGCTTGTGATAGTAACTCGCCGAGAACTATCATGGAGATGAGAATTCGGGGTTCGAATACCTCTATCTTACTGTAGCTACTTCGGATTAGTATGAACCATGTATCCAGGATTAAATTCTGAATGCGAAATTTTGCAATAAACGGCAGAAAATTGCCAATATTTTAAGTCGTGTCCTGAAATTAAAGCATGTGTATCCCCATTCTTGTTAATTCATCGATTATGATTTTATTCTTTCAATATTCATTGCTTTCCTTGCTGAACTCGAAATTTTGAACCACTGCATACGGAATGTATATTCAGTGCGTTGAGTGTCGGCCTCTTCCAGCAGAATTTCTGCTAGCGCTGCAGTTAAGGCTTGTTTGATGTTTACCCATCGCTGTTTGGATTCGAATGTACAGTAGTAACGCTCGTTTACATTATTTGTCCTGTGTTCATTTAGAATGTGTTTCATATAGATCAACATATGGTATGGCCTGGATAACGTGAGAATTTCACATAACTTCTTCGTTCTTGTTGAGTATAATAATAATAATAATAATAATTGTTACCGTATTTTTGTGCTAGTTAGAGGTGAAAGAAGGTGCGGGCGTGAACGGGTCTCAAACTACGAAATTAAAGTTAATGTAAAATTTAACAAGGTTATATTTTCTTAGCAAAAAACAAGAAATAACAATAATGGCAGGTACAGACTAGCAAAACCACTAATCGAGAATGTACAATTACAGTATTTGGGCTCCGAGAGCCAGACACACAATTCTGAGCAATTAGCCCAACTTTACGATATACAGAATTCGACAAAGGGGCAGAAGACCCCAATCAAGCCCAGGAGCACTTGCTCCAAATTACACAGTAAAGCCTCCTCGAGGCATACAACACTCGGTTTTCAAAAAAGAGCCACTCGCTCTCAACTTTAAGCCTATCAAAGGCCACACCAAACTCCACCTTCAAGTTGTCCTCTAAGGACATATACACAGGGGTAACATACCCAACCTACTGAGGTCTATTAAGTGAGAAAAAGGTTAATTACTTGACCTCTAAAATAACAATTGAGAGGAGGCGATCAGCACTCCTAATACACTTGTTTAAAACCTACTTGGCACTAGGCCGTTAATGCAAGGGCTAATCCCATACTAAAGAGGTGACTTTTAGAAGGAAACAATTTACGTTACATTAGAAGGGAAGAAACGGTTGTGAAAATAAGTTCACCTCAAAACAATATGAGTGGGAGATCGAGAGGGTTAAGCACTCTCTATCCCAATATGTAGTTTTGAAAGAGAATAGAGGCTAAGAGTCTTTACATTTTAGGGAAAGTCACATGGTAGAAACGCTTCGGACCCGCCCCGAGAGTTAAACTGCTGAGCTAGCAAGAAAAGAAGTTATTAAAAGGCCATTACCTTGGTGTTGAACTGCTCCCCGAAGAAAGAGGCGCTTCCCGCCCCCTGCTATGTACTTTACACACTGAAAGATGGTACTGAAGTGGCACCGAGACCCGAAAATCAGCAGTTTATATACTCTCGCGGAAAGTTCGAGGCGTTTTTGGAATGAGAACACCCTCCCACAAGGATTTTATTGGTTCACCAAGAAACCCCCTACACAATACGAAGAAGAAACATATTATTGGTTGAAAATTAATTCGAGAAATTCGGGATTGGCTAAATTCAAAACAAGGGGAAAGAAAGGGTTAATATTGCCAACTTAAACAATAACTGAAAGAAGTTTAGCAAAGAACAAACTTTTGAAATTAAATTTTCTCAACAAAAACAGTTCTTTCACTTCGCACTAGGGTGCACCGTTGTAGTTCTTCAGTAGTGTCCTCTAGAAGAGAATGTTCACACTTCTTACTACAAGCAAAACAAAAATACATCGAATACAACACAGTTCAGAAACTTCAAAATTTCCAAGTAGTGGCATCTTCAGGGTAACTTGCAAATTAACACATAAGACAAGGTTCAGACTTCTCCCAGTAGGGGAGTTTCAACTGGCGCACGGTTTAAATAAGCGGCGTGGAGGTGTACTGCCCGGTACAATAATAATAATAATAATAATAATAATAATAATAATAATAATAATAATAATAATAATAATAATAATAATAATAATCATAATAATAAAATGTAAAGTACTTAGACCGGAGGCAGATTGGATGCCTAGCGATTCCACCATCGACGGTTATAGAATCCTCAAGCGACACTGAAGAGGCGTTGTAGGAAAATGAGTCGTAAGTTTATGATTTTGCCCTTCCTTCCCTTACTGAACCTAAAGGTGTTGTTTCTAGTGATGGGACATTCGATTCATTTTATTGAATCGATTCATTTGATTCCGTTCACGTTACTGGATCGATACAGTGATCCGATTCACGGCACATTAGAGTCACCGCTCCTACTGCATCTGTGTAGTATGTAATGGTAAGACAGCAGCAGCAGCATTCATTGTTCGCTGCTGCCATCTGGTCTTCATACTATGAACTCCCTTCATAGAAAAAATGCGTTACTCTAATACATCGAAGGTTTCCGGCTACGCAGTATGGGAAAGGTCCTGAATTAGGAAGGTAGCAGCCATGGCCTTAATTAAGGTACAGTCCCAGGATTTCCTGGTGTAGAAATGGGGAAACTACGGAAAACCATCTTAACGGTTGCCGACCCACCATCTCCCAAATGCAAGCGCATAGTTACGCGGTACTAACCGCACGTCCAACTCGCTAAGTCATTTTTGAAAATATGTACTGTAATTTTTTATCAGCGGAGGTTTTTTTTTTAAATCGTCATATTTTGTATAGGCTACCCGAGATGTACAGTAGCCCACTGGTTTTCTGATTCAACATACTGTTGGTTAAGTTATTGCGTCAGTCGGCACTTACTGTCCACATATTATTGAAGTCTTGTGCAACGATGTGACATACGAACTGAGAGAATACTGAGCCGTTCTTCCCAATATAAGACAGGTACTTTTGAATGGTCATGAGCATGACTCATAGTCATAGGGCAGGCCAGAGTCGAGTTTAATTAATTGTCAAATGTCAACTAAGTTATAATACTAAGATTCATTAAAATAATTAAAAGTATAACCTAATAGCCTACCTACTTACTAGCTACTTTAGAATTATGTTCTGACTACCTTTTTAACACTGAAAATAAATCCATCTATTATTATTTTAAACCTCCCTGTAAGAAGAGGACAGTGAATGCAAGTGGGTATTATTTTCAAATGAGCTGAGCTCGGGAGTCCATTTAGCGTAAGATTCTTTCAATATACCATGGCTCTGTATGTATTCCTTCAGAGGAAGCCCGGCTCTACGCCAGTGTCCACTGTCCAGTGTACCGATAAGGAGCCGTGTGTATCTTGTGTCTCACTGTGCCGTGCTCGTCCACGATTCTTTCTGTGTGCCATGGCTCACTGTATGTCTCGCTGCAGCGCAAACTCGGCTCTCCGCCACCCGCCAGTGTCCAGTGAGCCGATAAGGAGCCGTGTGTATCTTGTGTCTCACTGAGCAGCGCTCGTTCACGATTCTTTCGATGTGCCATGATTCACTGTCTCGCTGCAGCGGAAGCTCGGCTCCCCGTCAACGTCCAGTGAGTGCGCCACTCAGCACTCTCCGCTGGGAGTAAGCTGAATCGTGTGCCATGAACTCGCCGTTCCTGTGAATCGATTCACTCGGACACTTGAATGAATCGATACACTGCTTCAAATCATGCATTCAGTAGCCAACACTAGTTGTTTCATATCAGCCTGCCAAGCCATCTAAAACCTTCCTAAAACGTCAATGAGTACGAAAACAAAGCCAAGATAAAATGATTTCAAGGGGAAGGATGTTCCTTATTAAGCACATAACATGTTCATTCTAACGATTATATTGAACCTGAGAAAAAAAGTAATATTCTAAATGAAATGAGTATTTGAAGATTAATATGATTAATGTCCTTTTTGTTATAGATTTTAACACATTCTGCGCAATTATGTTTGGTCTTGTTTACGAACGAATGCAATTATAAGGCAAAGAAGACGGAATCGTTACTGTAGATACTGACTACTTATGGATTTCAACAATACGTTATTGTTGAATATAAAGTTTTGAAATGCGTTGTATTTCTCCAGAAATAACAGTATAACTTCAGACAGTGTTACTTGACAACAGGAGTGTAGACTGCAACATATCCAGTATAATGCACAGATTGAGAACACGGGAGTCAAAAATTACTTCTGTAGTTCAAGAAGTACAGGAGAGCAAGACTACAAACTGTGATATTGTTATTATAAGCTAACTAAAGTAGCTGTGAATGGAAAAAAATCGCATTCGACTAGAGTGAAATGTATCAGCTTTTAAAGGATGTCGGGGTGTCGGAATTTTGTCTAACAGGAGTTGTTTAACAAGCCGGAAACCAGCGACAATTAGTAGTCGTATTTAAACACCCACAAATTCTACCGACCTCAGGTGGTATCGAATATGCTGTGCTGGGAACAGACGTACAGCGACTAATGACATGATGATGATGATGATTGTTGTTGTTGTTTTATGGGATATAACATCGAGATCGTTAGCCCCAACTGGAAAGAACGATCGCAAGGTTATCCATGCAAACCACCTTTCGGCTAGGAACTCATACTTGGTTCACCCCATCTTCATTTACTACAAACCGTTAGTGAGGAAAAGAAATGCTCCAGTGACGCAGTTAAACAGGTGTGTCCAGAGAAAGTTCGTATAAGCACTTCATGCGGGAACCTATTTGATGAGCAGCGTACCGGTACTCAAATATTTAGATCGCGTTGTAGTATCATTCCAGATAATTTCCCAGAGAAAAAAATCATCTGAGTTTACTAACTTTTACCAAGAAGGAACTTGAAATTCGAAGCGAAGTGCGTTGAATTCTAAACTCTGCTACATACAGTGGTTATCCTGAGGATTCATAAAGACGTTGGAAATTTATTTTTCAAGCCATAGCGTTAGAATCATCGAATAAATAAAAAGAACCGTGAAATTGACACCGATGCAGACTAAATCAAAAGCGAATCAAATGCCTGCACTTGACAACGGTGGTTATCCTATTATTATTATTATTATTACCGAGCGAGTTGGTCGTGCGGTTAGATGCGCGCAGCTGTTAGCTTTCATTCGAGAGATAGTGGGTTCGAACTGCACTGTCGGCAGCCCTGAAGATGGTTTCCCGTGGTTTCCCAATTTCAAACCAAGTAAATGCTGGGGCTGTACCTTAATTGAGGCCATGGCCGCTTCCTTCCCACTCCTAGCCCTTTCCTATCCCGTGGTGGCCTATCTGTGTCGGTGCAAGGTAACGTAGATGGTAAAAAAAATATTAGGCCTATTATTATTATTATTATTATTATTATCATTATTATTATTATTATTATTATTCTGCTATTTTGCTTTACGTCGCTCCGACTCAGGTAGATCTTATGGTGATGATGGGATAGGAAAGGCCCTTGGGGAAAGTTCGAGACCTTTCATGAATAAACCAGCCACACCCTCTCACTTTTATTGGTTGACATCAAAAGTGACACTCAGAATCGAGGAAGAAGCCTGAGATAGGCTGAAAATTAATTATAGAAATTCGTGATTGGCTAAATTCGAAACTGGTGGAAAGAAAATATCAATATTGCCAACCCAAGAATGAATGAACATAATTTAGAAAAAAATAACTTATGAATACAAAACTCCTTCCAAAAAGGGTTCTTCTACTTCGCACCAGGCTGCATGATCATAGTTTATTAGCAGTGACATCTGTTGAAAAAGGTCCAAACTTCTTGATGACTGGTAAACAAAACACGTAGAAGTTCATACAGTACATGAAACTTCACAATAAGAAAATCACGTCCAATTACTGTAGTGACATCTTCTCAGTAAAGGTTGAAGTAGGACTAGTTTCAAGGTCACGATTTCTCCAGTAGAGGAGTTCTTTTAGGTGCAAGATTTAAATGTGCGGCGTAGAAGTGTACCTCCCGGTACAATTATTATTATTATTATTATTATTATTATTATTATTATTATTATTATTATTATTATTATTATTAATATTATTTTAACATCTCTGTTGCGTTCAACGGTATCATGTGAGAAAGACTTGAGCTCCCAAACGATCTTTGCATCGCTTTGTTTTATGACCTACTTACAGCAATGAAAATTAGATGAACTCAGGATTATTTATTATTTGTTTCAATTGGTAATAACAGACATGCACGTAGTGGGAATGATATGCTGTACAAACTTGGAGGAACAGTTGCTGGAGGGCATTCGCAATGAGCAGATAAGATCCAAGTTAGGGATGAACTCGATTGATGAAGCTGTGCATATGACGCGCCTTCAATGGTAGGCGAGGCCTCGGTGGTAAGGTAATAATAAATAACCGTACGGCTTCAGCTACCGTGTGCAGATATTTTCATTTGACGCCATCCAGGCTGCCTGCGCGTCAGTTTCGACGTTTCGTTTTATTCTATTTACTGGCAGAGTGAACACGATCCCTTCTGGGCGATCTATGGCTGAGTTTGAATTAATATCGGGTGAACATCAAATGTGTCACCAGAGATAGTTTACATGTGGACGGCGCACGACGTGGAGTGTCTAATGGAATATTTTCCACCCTTCAAAAATCCGACTGCCTTTTCCGCTATCTTGGGATCCAGAGGCAGCTGGTGGTAGGGTCGTGCGAGGCGAATGGAGGAAGATGGGTTACATAGGATAATAATGGCCTCGGCAAGAGAAGCAGACGGAGACCAAGGCCACGATGATTAGACTCAATTTTTTAAAGATTTGAAGGTAAGAGGTGTGGAACGATACAAGGCCTCAGACCAAGAGATTGTAGAGGTGCTTAATTCATTCACAGAGGCTTGAAGATTGAATGTAGAAAGGTATAACAGTTTATAATGGTGACATATTTATAAATAATAAATAAATAATACTATTGGCCGAGCGGAATGGTCGTGCGCATATTAACGCGCTGCGGATATGGGACCAAGCTCTGTATTCGGAAGACGCGTGGAGCTACTCAGCCCGGCCTATTTATTTAATTTATTTATTCAGTAGTAGATTTGTTGTTTTTGTTTTTGTTGTTGTTGTTGTAAGAGTGGAGGTAGGATTTTAATATTCACTGGAAGAACTCGAGGTTAATCTTCCTCAACTCGAAAAAAACCTAATAAAATTAGCATGACTTGTTAAGAAAATAACGACACCTTGTAATTATTTTGTAAAACAATCTTGTTGTGTGATAAACAATAAATAAACTCAAAGCTACTTGCTACGTTCTCAAAGAAACAATAACATGTGTTAGTAAGCTGTAATGAGACCGCTGTGCACGTCAGTAGTGCCATTAACACGCCACTAGTACATCATTCTCACGCAGTAAATTATCCGCTATTTTCTTTCAATATTCTGAACCAGTTCTCTAGTCAGTGGACGGTTATCACACTTTCTCTCTCCCTACGTAATCGCTCCTACAGGCTTTTTTAATGCTCATGTCAATAACCTGATATCGCAATTAATAACGTTTGACTTCAGGACCAGACCACGTCAACTCGTAGATATAAAAATCTGGAATGTAGCAGCTAGCAATGACACCTCCGCTTGCAAAACTCGGTTTAATGTCAGGAAATGTGACGACTCTTTCATTCGTCCAAAGTGCGAACAGTTGTTTCTGTAGAAAAGGAAAAGAAAGGAGCAAAGAACTTCAACAAGTGCAGAAAAGTTACAGCAAGAACGAAGACTTGGCAACTGAGGTCATTTTTATTTCTTCTTCTTCTCCTCCTCATCCGTCTTCTTCTTCTTCTTCTTCTTCTTCTTCTTCTTCTTATTATTATTATTATTATTATTATTATTATTATTATTATTATTATTATTATTATTCATGGTAATTTAAGTTTAAAAAAACCACAACGAGCAGGTATTTTGATACGACGCAATTTTTAGACTGCCTACTTCAATATTCCATTTTACATTTCTGTGAAATTGGAACTTTCTTGGAGGAACTAGTGTTTTGTTTGTTATATTTATTTTATTTGCCTTTTAGCCCTGTTATCCAACTATCAGACTATTGAACATTTACAATTTACACAATAATGTATAAAGATAAATGTATGAATAATATAAATTATATTTTAAGTCACTATTTCTCAGAAATTCAAGTGCTTTGTTTTAACTATTTAAGAAAAAATATACGTCAGTTAAATACAGAATGTGTCTGAACAAAGCTTTTGCAGGCCAACATCGTACGACGTGAAAGTACCGAATGGACATTTTTTCCACCGAACGAGTTAGCTGCGTGTTTCAGGCCGGGTAACTGTAAGCTTGCATTCGGGAGATAATGGGTTCGAATCCCATCATCGCGCTTTCCCATTTTCATACCAAGTAATTGGTGGGGCTGCACCTCAACCGCTTACTTCCCAGTCCTAATCTTTGCTTATACCATTGTCGCCGAAAATTATCAGAGTTGATGCGAATTTAAACCACTAGGCAAAAGAAAGATGACTTATTTTCGCTCTACAAAATCCGACTGTCTCTGCCGAGTTTGAACCTACGATCTTGGTATCCGGAGGCCGACGGTCTACCACTGATCCACAGATGGAGCTACCAAAGCCTGCAAATAAAGAAGAAATACGAAGAACGTTGCCCCTACTTCCATCCCCGGCTCCCGAAGGCGTCAGGTAAAAGTAAAAATGATCAGGTGCGTGTGAATTGATTACATAATACAGGTCGTATAGCGGTAAATTAGAGGTTCAGAATGGTGTGTTCTAACCCTACTATTGGCAATTTGAATACGATAATCCATGGTTTCCAGTTTTCACACCAGGTAAACGTATCTTAATTTCGAATACGGTTAATATATTTCCAATCCTAGCCCATTTCCACCCCAGTGACGCCGAAAATGTAGGCTTCCTATGTTACTGCAGTTCGAAAAGAAGCGGGGATGTGATGTTTGTACCGCTGGCCTGAGTGGCTCAGATGGTAGAGTGCTGCCTTTCTGAGACAATGTTGGAAGGTTCGATCCCGACTCTGTCCGGTATTATTTGAAGTGTTCAAAATTCTCAGCTTCGTATCAGTAGATTTACCCACATGTCAAAGAACGTATGTTAGGCAAAATTTGAGCGCATTAGCTTCTCCGAAGACCGTAAAAGAAGTTGGTAGTGGAAAGCAAAGCCAGTAATTATTATTATTATTATTATTATTATTATTATTATTATTATTATTATTATTATTATTATTATTATTATTATTATTATTATTATTACTTTTGCATCCATCTCTTGGCATAGGCCATAGGCCAGAGCAAAGTATAGCTTCCACTGAAGTCCCAGTCTCATCCATGGCTGTGACAATATGGAAGCTGCTGGGGTATGGGTGGTGCTGATTAATGACATTCAGAGCACAACCAGTGTGTCTGAGTGTCATGAAAGGTGTTGCTCATAGGGTTACTTGTGCTACAATAGCACTGTCTGGCCCAGTGAGGAAAGCAATGGCAAACTACCTCACTCCTCATCTTGCCTAGTACGCCTCATTTTGGTACTGCCATTGGTTCTTATGGTTTACCTATAACTGCATAGCCTTTGGTGATGCTATTTGAGGATTCAACTAGCCTCTGGGCTGATGACCTAACAGACATTATTATTATTATTATTATTATTATTATTATTATTATTATTATTATTATTATTATTATTATTATTATTATTATTATTATTATCATCATCACTATGGAAGGCAATACCATGTCACTTTCGGTATGCAAGCCTTTGAGAATTAAAAGTAGATGCTATAGTATACTGTATTTGCCTCTTCTGGTCCCAACGCCTTTCAATCTCAGTATCGCAGCGAAAAACGGCCGTCTTACTAACTTCGTTCCTTACAGCTCTAGTCTGTAACAACGAATGTAATATAATGTATGTTCTATGTATGTATGTATGTATGTAAGTGACATAATCCACCTGATAGCCGCCCCTATTAGGGAATTGGATGATCAGCCTCGTAATCAGTTCATATGAACAATTTTTCATATATCTATTGTATGAGTGTACAAAGCTGTTTGTTAAAATTCGTCGATAGTGTAAAATAAACTTATTTATTTACTTATTCGTTCGTTCGTAATCTGTTTACCCTCCAGGTTCGGTTTTTCCCTCGGTCTCAGCGAGGGATCCCACCTCTACCGGCTCAAGGGCAGTGTCCTGGAGTTTCAGACTCTCTGTCGGAGGATACAACTGGGGAGGATGACCAGTACCTCGCCCAGGCGGCCTCACCTGCTATGCTGAACAGGGGCCTTGTAGGGGGGATGGGAAGTTTGGAAGGGATAGACAAGGAAGAGGGAAGGAAGCGACCGTGGCCTTAAATTAGGTACCATCGCGGCATTTGCCTGGAGGAGAAGTGGGAAACCACGGAAAATCACTTCCAGGATGGCCGAGGAGGGAATCGAACCCCCCTCTACTCAGTTGACCTCCTGAGGCTGAGTGGACACCGTTCCAGCCCTCATACCACTTTTCAAATTTCGTGGCAGAGCCGGGAATCGAACCCGGGCCTCTGGGGGTGGCAGCTAATCACACCCACCACTACAGCACAGAGGCGGACTAATTATTTATTTATTTATTTATTTATTTATTTGTTTGTTTGTTTGTTTGTTTGTTTGTTTGTTTGTTTGTTTGTTTGTTTATTTATTGCATGCAATACAAGTTATCGACCTCTCATAATTCCTGTTTATAGGTCACAATAACCGGATGTGTAGCTTCATCACGCATTGATGCGGGTTGTTACAATGTAAATAATTTATGTAAAGAGTTGTATGACAATAATTTGCCGCCCATCTAATACTTATTCACAAGTAATGAGGTTACGTGATGCTGCGTAGAACCAATTAATTCTACGAAAACCACCTGTCGTTGGTTTATTTTATGAGTGTAGGAATTATGCAGCCAATATTTTTCTATTCTCTATTCCTGCATGTGAGGATATAGGCCGTTAGCATGTGATGCATTAATGTTCAGATTGCTCTGGTAAATTCTGCTGTAATGTTATTTGAGGCTGGGTCTCGGAGAAGTGCCAAGTAAGGTAAGTTGAAGAACCATCGCAATATTACCTTGGGGTGAGTGGTGGAAAGCTCGCATTCTTCTTTCCTCAGGGGATTACAATTTGAGCTTGGTGATCGCGAGGTTTTGAGACAGGCGTTTCTTCCACTTCGTTGAGCTAATATCCTCTATTTGAGAGGGGCCGATGAGTTCGATGTTGACCCATTAAAATAACTTTCATCATTATCACCCTTGAAGTATCAGCCGGATGAATTCTGTCGCCTTCTGGTTTCAAATTTACGGGATCGAATTCCGACACAGTTGGGTGACATGAAAATTGCTTAGATGCAAAAGACTCGGTGGCTTGACCTCCTTTTCAGGGCAAAATTCCGGCACTCCAGCGTCTTTCAAAACCGATGGTAATTAAAAAATACGTTAATTATATAATTGTTATTTTTGTTGTTATCTGACAGCCTTTTGTCCGAAGCACCGGGTTCAATTCAAGGTTCGTCAAGGAATTTAATCTTGACCTCAGGACTGAAACTGAATTTACTCGGTCTCATGAGGTCAACCAGGTTGTTTTATATAGAGGGCATGTAAGTCCTCAACTAAAGTATGGTTCCAGCGTATGGCACCCTCACCAGGATTAAGCCTACTTGATTGAAGAACTGGAAAAAAATCCAAAGAAAAGCCGCTCGATTTGTTATCGGTGATTTCCGACAAAAGAGACGCGTTACAAAAATGTTGCAAAGTTTGGGCTGAGAAGACTTGGGAGAAAGGAGACGAGCTGCTCGACTAAGTGGTATGTTCCGAGCTCTCAGTGGAGAGATGGCGTGAAATGACATCAATAGACGAATAAGTTTGAGTGGTGTCTTTAAAAGTAGGAAAGATCACAATATGAAAATAAAGCTGGAATTCAAAGAGGACAAATTGGGGCAAATATTCGTTTATATGGTCCAGTTTCTTTGCAATCATTTAAGAAACGGCTAGGAAAACAACAGATATGGAATCTGCCACCTGGGCGATTGCCCTAAATGCAGATATTGATTGATTGATTGATTGATTGATTGATTGATTGATTGATTGATTGATTGATTGATTGATTGATTGATTGATTGATTGATTGATTGATTGATTGATTGATTGATTGATTGATTGATTGATTGACGTGTGTGAACGGTGCATATTGAAAATTGCATGTTAGTGTGGTGGAAGATAGTGTACATTTTAGGAATGCTCAAAACAGCGTAGGAACCAATCCCCGAACCAAGGGAAATTGTTAACGATTAAAATCCCACGACCCGACCGGGATTCATACCTAGCACCCCAAAGGCCAAACCGCTGACCAGTCAGTCCCGAAGCCGGACGGTGTAACGCAGGGCACGTGAGAATCTTCCATCCATTTGAAGCGTTCTATTTCGGGCCGTAGAGCGGCGCTCCTTCATCATTCCGGTATAACCTCCCTTAGTTAACTCTTATCTCTTCCGACTCCAACGGTATAAGATTTTTTGAGGCCTCTGAAATTCATTTTTCTCCATTTCATGACCTTGTTTCAGTTTCAGTAGATATCGTCCCTTAGATTTTAAATTCGGGTTTTATCTTAAAAATCTCAGTTTTATGGTAAAAGAAAACTTCATGCTACAATTGCACGCTCCTGCTGGCTATTTTAGCGAAGTAATAATATACAATGAATGTAATTTTACCTTGTAATCAGTACTGTTGTGTAGATCGTGAGAACAAGATTTGGTGCACTTGCGTTTTTTATGGCAATGAGTTGACCAAAGAAGGTTGAAGATCGAAGAAGAAAGAGAGTGGGAGAGTGATTTTCAGCAGTAAATGAATTCAAGTTGTGACTTCGCATTCGGCGAATACCAGGGGCGTAGCCAAGGGGATTATTGAGGATGACCCCCCCCCCCCCACTCATGGAATTTCTACAAAAAAATGAACATACGACTCAGTGAGTTGGCTCTTTTGAACATTGACAGAGACATAAATCAACAGGTCTCCTGAATCTATTTTCTAAGAAGCCTCGAAAGTTGTATTTTAGATCGTAATGTGAACATTCGATTCGCTGCAAAACTGTTAGCCTTGATCATATTGTTCTTGTTCTGTATATTAATGTAAGATTTGTTTAGTGTACTGCAATATGAATATCAAAATAATTCATGTGTATCAGTATCCTTATAATAACACTTACGCATGCGCGCACCACACACGCACAAGCAACTTTATTATGCTTTGTCATCATTTTTTTTTTTTTTTTTTTTTTGCTAGGGGCTTTACGTCGCACCGACACAGATAGGTCTTATGGCGACGATTGTCATCATTTTGTAACTATAACCTCCCCTATCGGTCGATCCTGGCTATACTACTGGCGAATACGATCCCTTGGGAAGGGACAATGTCGATGATGGAAGCACAAACATTAAGGCCATGGGCCCTGACATCTGAGTTAACACACAAGGTTGCGAGGGACGGTGGTAATGACTGTGATTGAGGTCTGCTATGCAGCAGATATGAGACGGAAAGATACGGAATCAGAAATGATAGTTCTACTCAGTTGCGTGCACACTTCCCATGTCGAGTTATCACAAACGACGGGTTGGGCTAGTGACACACTTGTTGATCAATCTTTGTTCAACATTCTATAGTTCAGCACGCCACCGTTGTGCAGGAACAAATACGCTCTTTAATAGAGCTTGGCCAGCTACCATTAAGTCGACACGTGGAAGTAGGTATCACGCGAACATGATATACGATACGATGTTATTTTTTCTATAAACTGTACAGTATGTACCACTTGAATCCCCGGTGTGTACACTTTGGCTGGATAATGTACATCGCATGCATGCAGGCAATTCACATGACCTTAAATCTACTCACCGCACGCAACGTGATCTACAATTTTACCTGGATTTTTGTTTGTTCATTTTCGAATCTATGATGATGATTATTATTATCATTATTATTTTATTATTAAAAGGCGAAGTAACCAAGCGTTTAGTCTTTTTTTTTTGCTAGGGGCTTTACGTCGCACCGACACAGATAGGTCTTATGGCGACGATGGGATAGGAAAGGCCTAGGAGTTGGAAGGAAGCAGCCGTGGCCTTAATTAAGGTACATCCCCAGCATTTGCCTGGTGTGAAAATGGGAAACCACGGAAACACATTTTCAGGGCTGCCGATAGTGGGGTTCGAACCTACTATCTCCCGGATGCAAGCTCACAGCCGCGCGCCTCTACGCGCACGGCCAACTCGCCCGGTAGCGTTTAGTCTTACGTGACTGTTTATAACGACAGCACAGCTACCAAGACCTCCAGTTTTACATGGAATCCGAACTAAAGGAAGGCCACATTTCGTGTTTAAAATTCTGCATGCCTTGATAGGAATTCGATCCGTCTAGGTGAGAATCCAGAGACAAGTCAACTCCACAATAATGCCCCCGGCTTCTTCTTCTTCTTCTTCTTCTTCTTCTTATTATTATTATTATTATTATTATTATTATTATTATTACCGGGATTTCGTGGATTACAGGAATGAAAGAAGATGCGGGCATGAATGGGTCGATATACGACAATCAGGAGATTAATTTAAAACTATAAAATTAGAGCTCTATTTCTTTTCTCTGCTATTTCTGGTTTCTTTTCAGATGTTAAATTTTACAAACAATTTGCTTAGCGAAAACAAAATTTCAGTTACAGAATTAGCTCGTTAGTTTAGGTACAATTTAGAAAAATCAGAATAATCAACAAACTGCCAATTAACAATCGGGGCTTCAAGCACCCAATTTACAAGTATGACTTGAGCATTACTGCTCCATTCACTCCATAATCAAGGAGATGGATCTCCCAATTTATTTTACATCACAAGGAGACAGATTATTCAAAATATGCAATCTTCCAAGAGCTCCTTTTGCTCCACAAAATTATCTAGGGAGACTACTTTCCAAACATTATACCATACCAGCCTTCCAAAGGCACCATTCAACCATTTTACATTAAGATAATAGACAGAGCATCTGTGCTCTATAAAATTTACACTTAACATCTAGGCCTATCAAAGGCGCAACCTATATTTTATAATTTCGAGCATTTACTGTCTTGTATGCTTAACATAAAAGGAATGAAATCGAATTTCACAGGGGTGTTGAAAACCCATTCTTTTTTTTTTCTTTTCTATTTGCTTTACGTCGCACCAACACAGGTATGTCTTACGGCGACGATGGGATAGGAAAGGCCTAGGAAATGGAAGGAAGCGGCCGTGGCCTTAATTAAGGTACAGCCCCGGCATTTGCCTGGTGTGAAAATGGGAAACCACCGAAAACCATCTTCAGGGCTGCCGACAGTGGGGCTCGAACCCACTATCTCCCGATTACTGGATACTGGGCGCACTTAAGCGACTGCAGCTATCGAGCTCGGTAAAAAAAAAACATTCTACCGGGCCTTACAGGCCCAAAAATCAAAATTGTGTGGAGACGGACACTTGAGCTCCTTGAAATTTGCAATGAAAAGCTTAAAACCGTACTTGGGCTAATGGCCCGAAGTTACAGAGGCTAATCCTATGCTACTGAGGTGACTAGATGGAGAAAATATTTAAGGTGCCAGGTTACAAACCGAAACGGTTACAAAGTCAGTCACCTCAAAATTGAGTTTATAGGGAACCCGAGAGGGTAGCACACTCTCTATTCCCTGATTACGTATAACTTCCTTTGGCTGGTTTTGAAATTTACATTAGAAGTTTTGAAATATTACATTTTAGAAAATTGAAGTTACATTATTAAAGATCGGGAACGTTCTCCTCGAGCTAGCTGCCAAAACCTATCACTTAGTTATACCAGGACTGCCATTACCTTCAGCTGACGGACTACTCGATGATGGAAGAGGCACCTCCGCCTCCCTTCGTCAACACACACACTAGACTGGACCGATGAATAAGACCACCTGGTCGAAACTGTGCCAGCTTTTATACCCGAGAGGAAGGTTCTAGAGAGCTCTGGGCTAAGGCCTGACACAACCCCAATTCTTATTCGGTAATTAAATAAATACTAGACATAGTTTGATTGGCTGAAAAATAAATATACAAAATGTTCTATTGGCCAACATCTTAAGTTGGCGGGAAGAGATCGAAGCGCTGTAAAGTGTTGTAAGGTCACAAAAAGGCAAGATCAACATCTGATTCTGAAGACTCTTCGTCCCATTTCGAACGGCGCTTGCCTATTGCTGGCGCTAATCCAGTGCTTGATGCTCTTCCTCCAGTTTGTAATTGAGAGATTCTGGTAGTTTCTTGAAAATAACCCCTTTATTTTTTTCATTAGCAACTCGATTGTCCTTCAAAATCAACTTTTTCTTGGGGTTGTTTTCAGGTTTGCCCAAAGACGTAGAGAAAGCTCCTTTGTGTGATATTCTACTGATAATAGGTTAGCCTATATTTAAACCAACTTTACCAACCCGTATTTGGACTTATTGTGTGAGCACAATTTCAGATACTTTAGGCATTACTAATTAATTGTATTTGTTTCTAGTTGCTTTACGTCGTATCGACACAGATAGGTCTTGTGGCTTAATTGTATTTAGTTAATTATTTTTGCTAAAAATATCTTACTGTAACAGGCATGTGGTGTAACCTTTAAAAAGCACTTACTTCCACAGATACGTGCATATAACAGGAAATAAACATAACTGAAAAAAAAATCAATGTGATAAAGAAATCGGAATCACACATTATATACTCGTAACAATGCGTCTGAACTACTTTACTGCTAGCGGCCAACTGCTTCTGTCTATTTTCTTTGTTTCAGAGCAACAATTTCGCGTTATTTCCACCAGGCTACAGCAACCACCAAAATGGTACTGACCCCTCCTCCTGTGTTATTATTATTATTATTATTATTATTATTATTATTATTATTATTATTATTATTACACTGACTGACAGAGCAAATGCAACACCAAGAAGGAGTGGTCAGAACTTTATGCCAATTGCAGGGTAGACTGACGTCACTGAGGTATGCTCATGATGTGAAATACGCCGCTGTGCTGCGCACGTAGCGAACGATAAATGGGACACGGCGTTGGCGAATGGCCCACTTCGTACCGTGATTTCTCAGCCGACAGTCATTGTAGAACGTGTTGTCGTGTGCCACAGGACACGTGTATAGCTAAGAATGCCAGGCCGCCGTCAACGGAGGCATTTCCAGCAGACAGACGACTTTACGAGGGGTATGGTGATCGGGCTGAGAAGGGCAGGTTGGTCGCTTCGTCAAATCGCAGCCGATACCCATAGGGATGTGTCCACGGTGCAGCGCCTGTGGCGAAGATGGTTGGCGCAGGGACATGTGGCACGTGCGAGGGGTCCAGGCGCAGCCCGAGTGACGTCAGAACGCGAGGATCGGCGCATCCGCCGCCAAGCGGTGGCAGCCCCGCACGCCACGTCAACCGCCATTCTTCAGCATGTGCAAGACACCCTGACTGTTCCAATATCGACCAGAACAATTTCCCGTCGATTGGTTGAAGGAGGCCTGCACTCCCGGCGTCCGCTCAGAAGACTACCATTGACTCCACAGCATAGACGTGCACGCCTGGCATGGTGCCGGGCTAGAGCGACTTGGATGAGGGAATGGCGGAACGTCGTGTTCTCCGATGAGTCACGCTTCTGTTCTGTCAGTGATAGTCACCGCAGACGAGTGTGGCGTCGGCGTGGAGAAAGGTCAAATCCGGCAGTAACTGTGGAGCGCCCTACCGCTAGACTACGCGGCATCATGGTTTGGGGCGCTATTGCGTATGATTCCACGTCACCTCTAGTGCGTATTCAAGGCACGTTAAATGCCCACCGCTACGTGCAGCATGTGCTGCGGCCGGTGGCACTCCCGTACCTTCAGGGGCTGCCCAATGCTCTGTTTCAGCAGAATAATGCCCGCCCACACACTGCTCGCATCTCCCAACAGGCTCTACGAGGTGTACAGATGCTTCCGTGGCCAGCGTACTCTCCGGATCTCTCACCAATCGAACACGTGTGGGATCTCATTGGACGCCGTTTGCAAACTCTGCCCCAGCCTCGTACGGACGACCAACTGTGGCAAATGGTTGACAGAGAATGGAGAACCATCCCTCAGGACACCATCCGCACTCTTATTGACTCTGTACCTCGACGTGTTTCTGCGTGCATCGCCGCTCGCGGTGGTCCTACATCCTACTGAGTCGATGCCATGCGCATTGTGTAACCTGCATATCGGTTTGAAATAAACATCAATTATTCGTCCGTGCCGTCTCTGTTTTTTCCCCAACTTTCATCCCTTTCGAACCACTCCTTCTTGGTGTTGCATTTGCTCTGTCAGTCAGTGTATTATTCATGTTAAAAGAATACGATGAAGTATTTGTAATTTTTTAGTTAATCGAAAGACAAGTCTCGTTCGCCGCCCTTCACGTTAGATCATTTTCATAACATGCAGGGATTTTAACTTCTTAGCTTGTCCATCCATAGCACTCGATATCTGCCGTGCCATTGGACAGTGGTTTCTCTACTCAAAAGTTGGTCGGTAGCACGCGAGGTATGCGATATGACACCTGTCACTGAAGTACTTAATGACACCTCACAGACCAGGTTATTAGAAGCGCTCCGTCAGGAATGTGGTCTGGCAGAGTTTCCGCCAGCGCCGACCATTACGACCTGCCAATAACATACCTAATAACGACAATCTAAGTGCAGCAGTTCTGTAGCCGAACGGAGGACAAAGAGGTCACTTAGTCTCCTTAGAAAGGTACTTTAATGGGACGGTTTTAGGGATAACAGTTTGGATTGAGCCATAATTAGTCGTTGTTAATGAAATAATAATAATAATAATACGTTCTACGGGAGATCGTGGAATGAAAGTCCCATGGTTTCCCATTTTTATACTAGGCGAATGGTGGGATTGAACCGCAAATGAGGCCGATCCTAGCCGTCTTCTGTTCCAATAATTATTTTATTTTCTTGCCGGACTGAGTGGCTCAGACGGTTGAGGCGCTAGCCTTTCGACCCCTACTTGGCATGTTCGATCCTGGCTCAGTCCGGTGGTATTTGAAGGTACTCAAGTACGTCAGCCTTGTATCGGTAGATTTACTGGCACATAAATGATCTCCTGCGGGACTAAAATCTGGCACCTCTGCGTCTCCGAAAAACGTAAAAGTAGTTGGTGGGACGTAAAGCCAATAACAGCATTATTATTTTCTGTTCTTTCATTTTCTTTTCTTTTCTTTTCTTTTCTTTTCTTTTCTTTTCTTTTCTTTTCTTTTGTTGTTTCAATATCTTCTCAAGGCAAGAACAACAATTTTAACAAATAGTAACAAGCGAAGTAACAATGTAGAAAGGGATATTCACAATCATAAGCTCTAGAGCTTAATCAGCAATAGTTAACAGGGGAGAAATAGCTCCCATTTTACAAGACCAGACTTGCTAGAAAAGGCTGTCTTCGGTTTGACAAAATACGTTGTCTTTATCAGCAAACAAGAAGCTAGAGCTTCCACTGACAATTGTTACCCATCAGGGGCTAATCGAACCCTCAGTTTCTATTTTATTTCAATTGGCTTTACGTCGCAGATAGATCCATCAAGTACAGTATTTATAGGGGCGAGCTGGGCGCTGATTGATTGTTTTGAATATAACTGACTGAAGTTGCAACTTAGAAACACATGACTTAAGTTCTCGGGTGCCAACTCACAAATAGGTATAATACTCTACTGATACTCATACATTCCAAGTCCCTAGGTGGCACTCAAAATCAAAGGTAGTGACTTCTACTAACCAAGTAGAAAAATAAGTATATTATCATAAGGTTCTGCCTGTCTCAGAGAGACCACATGACCCTCAGGCTTTAAAAGTGTTGCCTATCACTAGGGAGAGACTGTACTGATGTTACAATTTATTCAGTGTAACAACCGAAATCGATGAAATGTTGGTTGTTAATTTAGAAGTATTGTCCTCGTGGTCAAGCAGTTAGAAAAATAGATATTTGCTCAGTAAGCCCAGCTTCGATTCCTGGTTCGGTTACGAATTTGAGAAAGTTTGAGAAATTGGATATGAATATTGGGAACCCAACTCAGAAGAGAAGCGAATTAAAATCCCAACCTCGATCATTTTTTAAATATTTCTGCTTGGTTTTTGCATTGAAGTCTTGGCAAACGCCAAGATAGTGCCGCCTATAAAGGACACGTACTTCTCACGCCTAGCCTCAGTAATTGAAAAATCACACCAGAACAGATACTTCAATAAAACAAATCACCTGAAAATATTTATCAGGTCTACGGGTTCGAGTCATCATCGAACCTTTCTTTCTTTCGCTGATGGACCTTGGTCTACCAAGTGAACCCTGCCCAGCCCTGAAGGTTTGCAGGTTATGAGTTGACAAGTGTTCAGCGCGATTAATCTTCTCGGTCGTTAATAGCTTTCTAGACCGATATCGCTATGTCTCCGCCAGATAGCTCTTCAGTTGTTCTCAATTAGGCTGAGTTGACCTCAAATCAGCCTTCAGATCCAAGTAAAAGTCCCTGAACTGGCCGGGAATCGAACTCGGGGCCTCCAGTAAGCGGCAGACTCGGTAGCCATAGACCGCGGGACCGTTGATTAAATATTATAATTTAAAAAGGACGTATGAAAAATATATTAGTTAAAAATAAAAATAGAGAGTAAAAGTAACTTTAAAATTAAACAAAATGTGCCTTGATGGAACCTTATATTACGGAGTCAGCGTTATGACCACTATTCTACTACAAAGCTTCGCTGAATGATGGTTTATGTGAATGACCTGTAACTGGTGCTTGAAAAGTGAAACGATAAAATCTCGAAAAGGCCATTTTCAAAGAATTTCCAAACAAGTTTAGATTTGTAATAGTGAATATTTACGACGCGAAAGCTCGACAAAATCGAAGTCCGCCACACTATAGACTCTTCTTGTAAACACACGAAACGGTTGACTACCATAACCCAAGCGCCTTTTTAATTAGAAAAACAATTAAAATCTACAGCCTGTTTCTAGTCATTTGACTGGGTCAGGAATGGTATGAATGAAGGCCCCATCTAGCGGCGAGGATATGAACTGTGCCGGCTACCGGAGCCTGTCGCCCTCCTCTGGGACAATGATTAATGACTGACAGATGAAGAAATGATAGTGAAGAGTGTTGCTTGAATGAGAGATGACAGGGAAAACAGGAGTACCCGGAGAAAAACCTGCCCCGCCTCCGCTTTGTGACCGGGATTTGAACCACGGAACCCAGTGGTGAGAGGCCGGCGTGGCACCGCCTGAGCCACGGAGGCTCTTTTTCATTAGAACAAAGGCAAAATTATTCTGAACGTGTTTTGAGTCAAATGTTTTTCTAGAAGTCTATCGACTCCATTCGCACCTACTAGGTGTAAAGAACCGGAGATAAAACCCAGATGTGTTGAACATGAGCGATAGAAAGTACAACACAGAGAGAGATTAGCGGGAAATTCGGTTGGCCTGCTTTTTCCTCAGCGGTGGGTGTTGACCTCGAAGCAATAATCACGACCCGTATGAGCAACTCCTTTGTAGACCTAGATACATAGAAACTGCATTAAATTGTAAATAACAGCGTGAGGTAGGCAGGCAGCCCAGAGGCGAAGCTGGCGCCAACTTGACAAGGGAGCCGAGAGATCAGGTTACTCGGTAGGTACTGTACAGTCACAACTATAGATGAAGTCTTCTACACCGTTTTGTAGAATTGAATGATGCTGTTGTGCAATGATGATAATAATAATAATAATAATAGTAATAATAATAATAATAATAATAATAATAACTCAGCTTCCATAGTCCCTTTTCAGTCCTCTAACAGGGTCTCACGGTGTTATTCAGAATTATTTTGAATAGTTTCGGAAAAAATTCGGATTACCTCAATCTTTACGAGATGAAATTGTCACAGTGGTGCTGAAGAAATCGTGCCGAATTTTGGTCCATCACCTATATAAATTAAAATGTGTACATTGTAAAAAAAAGAACTTTGAAAGTATACTGAGTCCGATGGGACTATCTCCAATGGGAGACAGTTTTCAAATAAATAAATAAATAAATAAATAAAATAAATAAATAAATAAATAAATAAATAAATAAATAAATAATATTGGAATCCGTTGGTGGATGGTTGCCCAGTATTACTTCCTTTTAAAACAATAATCACCACCACCACCAGTCTATTGGGGTCGGCACTTGATGTGGTCCAGTTTTACGGCCGTATGCCTTTCTTAAAGCCAACCCTCTGTGTAGTGATTTATACACTAAAGTGCGTTTCTGGTGTGTGTGTGTGTGTATGTGTGTGTGTGTGTGTGTGTGTGTGTGTGTGTGTGAAGTATATTAAGACGAACGCAAACATCCAATCTCGGAAGCAGAAGAAGAATTAATCGTACGCAGTTAAATTCCTAGGTCCAGTCGGGATTCGAATCGGGGCCCTCTGAATCGAAGACCAGTACGCTGACCACTCAAGCAACGGGTCGGAAGTGTGTGTAATCTTCCCTATCTGACTGTAAATTTCTTCTCAATCTATATTGTTCTTCGACTCTATTTGGCTCCAATATTATTATTATTATTATTATTATTATTGCTAGTGAGATGTATTAGATAACTACACAAAATATATTCCCTTTTAAAATAGGAATTAGAAATTATAAGTCACTCTTCCTGTTGTCCACCTCCGTAGTGTAATGGAAAGAGTTATTAGCCTCCGTCCTCGGAGGCCAGGGTCGATTCCCGGCACTACCAGAAATTCAAGGTAGGCAGGAGGCCCGATATGTTGTTGAAAAGATACGTGTTGCTCACGTTCTTTGGAGATATACCTTAAAAGAGCTGCACCACCTCGGGACGAGGACACCGATCTACAATTTTTAAAATTTTTATGACGATTAATGTATGTCTTTAAAGTCTCTTAAACTACTGACAGTCTTAATAGACGCCCGAGTACCGCAGTTATGTCCTTAAAAGTGTCAAGGATTCCAATCATAGAGAAATTCTCAGGGGTGGCAGTCTCAGTTAATAATTTCAAAACCTCTCAATTCCTTCGTCTCTCATATACCGGTACATGTCTTGAGATGTGTGTCCATGAAGGCCTGTTTTAGAAATATTACGAAGACTCACTTACAGACCCGTTGACCTCGTGAAGTTTTGCAGTACTGTATTCTTTTATTTTCTTTCTTATTTTTATGGTCACCAAAAATGCATGCACGCGTTTTTGTAGCATTATTCTCGACTTACTCAAACGGCCGAGAAAATCCTTATTAACTTTGAACAACAGCTGTGTTCTGTGGTTTCATGTGAAGTAACTGGTCAGATGTCCGTGACAAGCTTGCTTGTAATGTATGCATGTACAGAGTATTGTTAGACATGCACACATTACTTGTTGCCATACTTTCGAAGATAAACAGAGTACAACCACATGCATTGTGTTGGCGTAGCAAGGTCAGCAAGAAGAATACAACTCAACTAGTTGGTGACTAACTGTCTGGAAGAGACTGCTGGATTTAAATGGTGTTCAGTCAAAGCGTGCAGTATGGTATTTCGTTGGATGGTAGTCCCAAACACAATCGAGGCGGATCTTAACACGTTGTTGTTGGTGGTGGTGGCGGGGGTGGTGGGGGTGGTGAATATTGTTTAAACCAGGGGGTTTCCAAAAATACTAGCAGTTTCCCGCTGGCTCCGTCCGCAATGTACAATATATGGTGTTGTTCGTTACTATCCTCACGGATGTATTTGCAAAGTTATGACTTAATGAAATAAAGCACATGATCTGCTGCAGTAATAGAATGTAATATTGTGTCAAGAAAACGCTTGAAAATACATTACACAAAGAGATTGAATTAAACGTTCCTTGGAACAACACTACGCGCCGAACTATTAAAAAGTCCTTCAAAGATCTTCGTCATGGAGACAAATGTACTCATAACTATTCTCATAATCTACCAATGTAAGTAGTTATTATCTCAAAAGAAAGCGCTTGATCCACTGAGCGTTTTTAGACCAAAACGAACTGCGTACCTCAATTAGAACGAAATAAATGATTGGTTCAATGAGAAAAAATGTTGAAGAAATGAGACGTCAAATTTAATGTGCACTTATAACTTTGCTCAGAATGAACCAATTTGAATAGTTAAGAGCTGAAATGAAAGAACCTGATCCACTGAGTGCTCTTAGGCCAAAACGAACTCCGTACCTCAATTAGAACCAAAGATATGATTGCTTCAAAGATACAAAAAATTGAAAAAATTAAATAATTTGAGGAAGGTGGAAGTTAAGTGATTTATAGTACCAGATGACAAATTTGTGCATGAATACCTTTAAATTAAAACAAAAATGAAGGGAATCGACCGGAAAGAATAGCCGGATTGACTGACTGACTGACTGACTTCAGTTTTCAATTTTTTTTAAAATATATAGATTAGCAGTTTCCCGCTGGCTCCGCCCGCAATGTGCAAAGTATGGTGTTGTTCGTTACCCTCCTCACGGATGTATTTGCAAAGTTCCGACGTAATGAAATAAAGCACATGATCTGCTGCGGTAATGGAATGTAATATTATGTCAACAAAACACTTGAAAATACATCACACAAAGAAATTGAATTAAACGTTCCTTGGAACAACACTACGCGCCGAACTATTAAAAAGTCCTTGAAAGATCTTCGTCATGGAGACAAATGTACTCATAACTTTTCTCAGAATCTAGCAATTTAAGTAGTTATTATTTCAAAAGAAAGCGCTTGATCCACTGAGTATTTTTTGATCAAAACGAACTGCGTACCTCAATTAGAACGAAAGATTTAATTGCTTCAATGAGAAAAAAATGTTGAAGAAATGGGACGTCAAATTCAATGTGCACTCATAACTTTCCTCAGAATCAACCAATTTGAATAGTTAAGAGGTGAAATGAAATATCTTGATCCACTGAGTGTTCTTAGGTTAAAACAAACTCCGTACCTCAATTAGAGCCAAAGATATGATAGCTTCAAAGAGTCAAAAAAATTGAAAAATCAAATAATTTGAGGAAGGCGAAAGTTAAGTGATTTATAGTGCCTGATGACAAATCTGTGCATGAATACCTTTCAGTTAAAAAATTAAGGAAATCGACCGGATAGAATGGCCGTACTGACTGACTTTAGTTTTCATCAATATAGACTATAGATATTTTTTAAGGAAATTTGAAGAAAATGTACCAAAATATTTCATAGCTCGTTCAAAAAAATATCTCAAGTCAGAAGTAATTCATTATTTAATATTATTCCCTGTTGTTAAGTATTCACTTGTTCTAAATAGATTATTTTATTATTTTTAAAATTGTAAAACCCTAATTCTTGCCAGAGCATATATTTTCGTATGGATATCATTTTCACTTGCATGTGTATCTGCCGGGATTGCTAAAAGAAAATGGCGTAACATGTCCAATGATCCACTGTTTCACTCACCAGGGAGCGTTTTGTGGGAAATCAGTTAAGAAAACGGAAGTTTTTGAACTTGTGGTTACAATTATTAATGTGTTAAGAGTTGGAAATCGAGCCCTTTTGCATAGAAAATTCAAACAGTTTCTGCTGCAAATTGACGCAGAATATGGAGACTTGCTGCTGTACCGTCATGTAAGGTGGCTGAGTGCAGAGAAGTGCCTTCAACGTTTTTTTCTGCAATTCGCAAGAAAATCCCCGAATTTCTTTATAAGTTTGTCTCGTCAGATACCGCAGAACTAGAAGAGAAAATTCAAAGCCCAGAGTTTTTAAAGCAGTTAGCTTTCCTAACAGACATGACAAATCACCTTAACACCTTCAAACAGAATCTTCAAGGAAGAAACCACGGGGTGTTAGATATGGTGGGAACTGTTAATGGATTTTGAAACATATTGAAAATTTTCAAATGTTCTTTAGAAAATAATGAGTTGACTCAGTTCCCCTGCTGCCTACAATTAGCGGCGGAGAAGGACCAAGAAACCATACCTTTTTCAGATTTCAGTTCACACATTCAAGAGATCATTGAAGAATTCAACACACGATTCAAGGAAACTGAAATTCTGAAAAGCAATATACAGAATCCTCTTGGTGCTGCAATCGAGGAACAAGAACGACAACTACAACTTGAGATGTGTATTCTACAAGCCGATACGTTCCTACAGACAAGACAAGAAAAGGGATCACATTTTTTTAAACTGCTAAACAGCGAAAACTACCCAAAGTTAAGACAATTTGGACTAAAAATGACTTCAATGTTTGGGAGCACGTACATATGTGAAAGTGTTTTCTCCTCTATGAAATTAATTAAAAATCAATACAGATGTCGACTTTCAGATTCTTCCTTGCTGCATCTTTTGTGATTAGCAACAACAGAGCTGCAGGTGGATGCAGCTGATCGACCACACTACTAAATTGTCCTTCTCTAAGTTTTTTTGACTACATTAATAATTTTAGTTATTCTTAAGGCATTTTTTTCTGTTTTGTCATTCGTCAAATATTAATTCAAATGAACTGTCATTGTTGGATGCTCTTCTTCAGGTCCTGGGTATAATAGTGTTAAATTTTTTATTTCACTCCGTTATGTTGAAGTGCAATAGTGTTTTAAGCAATTAAAATAATCAAAACTGCATTTCAATTGAACTATGAACATTATTTCATACTGATACCTCTGTTCTATTTGTAGAATTTTACGAAAATTGGCCTATTATTAAAGTGCGGCCCACGATCATACCTAAGGTTTCCAATGTGGCCCTCGAGCCCTTAAAAATTGGAAACTCCTGGTTTAAACAGAAAGTACAACTGGCCAAATATTCAAGGAATCCGACACTTCGAAAAATAAAGGTATCGGCCAAAGAAAGACAAGGGCCACGATGGGCGTGAAAATGAGACTCCTTAAGCCTCGTAAACCTAATAACGTCGGGGTCAGAAAGGAAGAGTTACCAAGGGAAGTAGGATAGGATAGGATAGGATAGGATAGGATAGGATAGGATAGGATAGGATAGGATAGGATAGATAAAAGAGAGGAGTGTGGCGTGGAAGCAATGCCAAGACTTAGCTAAGGGCCCCGTTTAGTCGCCTCTTTCGACAGGCAGTTACACATTCAGCACGTATGATACAGCATAGACGTGCCTGCCTGTTGGTCATTATCGTTAAAGTGTCAGGTCTCTATGGACGGACACCATGGTTAGCTGGTTCGAGTCCTGTTAGTGAAAGAACCACTATCAGAATGTTGGCCGACAGGATAGGAAAAGTGGTGGTATGCAATTTCTAATCTCTACATTGCGTACCAAAAACCTGAGTTCAATATTCCAAACCTCTCCGCGGCGTTCATATGGAGTGAGGGCACATGACGGTATTGATGGTGATTCGTCCGTCGGATGGAAACGTTAAGCCTTAAGCAGACCCCTTAGTGTTATTCAACAGAAGTGGCAACACCTCTTCCATCAAAAACATCACAGAAGAAAGAACTGGACCAGGCATCTCCGAAGGCCACATCATATCAGCGTACAAGCCATCCTATGTTTCATTCGCTTTGCTTTCTATCCTAACTGAGGGTGAAATGTAATCAGGGGGAGCACTTTAACTATGAAAGTTCGTTTGCACAGTCAAAATGTTTATTTCCCGTAACGTCGTATTTGTTGATTGACTTGTATTTGATGTTCATGACTGTATTCGCCACCGTTCCTAAATCTATAAACCGGTTCCCGTCAGATTCCGAAAGTATTTTCGAATTGAATATTGTAATAATAATAATAATAATAATAATAATAATAATAATAATAATAATAATAATAATAATAATAATGAAACCGAGTGAGTTGGCCATGTGGTTAGGGTGTGTCTGTGTGGGTTTTAGTGCGACGTTAAACAAATAGCAAAATAATAATAATAATAATAATAATAATAATAATAATAATAATAATTTCCTTTGGCTATTGCTAGCCTTGTGCAGCCCTTGTGAGGCAGACCCTTCGACGAGAGTGGGCGGACCGAGTGAGTTGGCCGTGCGCTTAGGTTCGCGCAACTGTGAGCTTGCATTCGGGAGATGGTGGGTTCGAATCCCACCATCGGCAGCCCTGAAGATATTTACCGTAGTTTCCCATTTTTCACTCCAGGCAAATGCTGGGGCTGTAACTTAATTAAGGCCACGGTGGGTACCTTCCCAATCCTAGCCCTTTCCCAACTTCCGTTGCCAAAATCCTTCGATATGTTAGTATGACGTTAAACAAGTAGCAAAAGAAGAAGAGTGGGTGGCATCTCCTGTGTACAGGAAACTGCGTGTTAGTATGGGG
This sequence comes from Anabrus simplex, assembly GCF_040414725.1. Classification (NCBI taxonomy): domain Eukaryota; kingdom Metazoa; phylum Arthropoda; class Insecta; order Orthoptera; family Tettigoniidae; genus Anabrus; species Anabrus simplex. The sequence goes on along the minus strand of NC_090269.1, from coordinate 210,614,150 downwards.
GAGGATGTGTTGTGTATGGGTTGCAGCAATGTTGAGGAATGTACACACACACCCAGACTCCGAGCCAACGGAATTAACCATTTAAAATTGAGATCTCCAACCTGGCCTGTAATCGAACCCGGGGCCCTCTGAACCGAAGGCCTCTACTCTGATCATTCAGCCAAGGAGCTGGCCAATCGTGGGATTAGGATGTTAAAGAACGGCAGTACCACGGCGAACGAACTGAGGTATCCATCACGCCCGTGATCACTGCTGATGTGTGGAGCCGCCACATGGAATGTACATCGATAAGGGCTTATCAGTGATCTAGATATGGTATATAAAAAAAGCGCAAAATTCGTACGTAGCAATGTCAGTCCTAGAAGTAGTGTAACGAGAATGGAGGAACTAGGAATAGAATATATCCATATACAGGGTGAAGCGAAATTTGCGCACTCGGGCGTCGCAGCACGACTCCTCACATGCCAGCCATAAAAAAAAGGTCTCTCACAAAAGTTCGTCCTGCGATTATATCCGGCAGGAAAAGAACGTTGAAGAATGACAATCTGGCAATATTGTAACCACATGCAGGGTAACTACCACTGTGAGGACATTTTAGTCGTGCTGTGCAGTTGGTGCGGTGGGTGGAGTTTTGGATTAGAATGCAGAAGGTCGAGGGTTCGATCCTGGGTTGAGGCGCACTTTTTTTTCTTTTTTTTTTTTTTTTTTTTTTGCGAATTTCTATCGGACATAACATACTGTAATACAGTAATACACCGTTTCTTAGGTCAAATGTATCCTACATTTACAAAATTTAGTAACGCTGAATACGTTGTAACGCATCTAGTAGATGGAGTGGTGCTATTAAATTCACGCCCACGACGTGGAAAGGGCGTTTTTCAAAGCTGACCAATGAAAACGAATGTTCGTCCATTTCTAGGATTGTAGTATGTAAGTGCAAATGGTTTCTAGAGGACCCGCTGCAATCGCTGTTGACGATTAAGATGTCATACCACCTGGACTGTCCGCCTCTGTGGTGTAGTGGTTAGCGTGATTAGCTGCCACACCCGGAGGTCCGGGTTCGATTCCCGGCTCTGCCACGAAATTTGAAAAGTGGTACGAGGGCTGGAACGGGGTCCACTCTGCCTCGGGAGGTCAACTGAGTAGAAGTGGGTTCGGTTCCCACCTCAGCCATCCTGGAAGTGGTTTTCCGTGGTTTCCCACTTCTCCTCCAGGCGAATGCCGGGATGGTACCTAACTTAAGGCCACGGCCGTTTCCTTCCCTCTTCCTTGCCTATCCCTTCCAATCTTCCCATCCCTCCACAAGGCCCCTGTTCAGCATAGCAGGTGAGGCCGCCTGGGCGAGGTACTGGTCATCCTCCCCAGTTGTATCCCCCGACCAAGAGTCTGAAGCTCCAGGACACTGCCCTTGAGGCGGTAGAGGTGGGATCCCTCGCTCAGTCCGAGGGAAAAACCGAACCTGGAGGGTAAACAGATGATGATGATGATGATGATGATGACCACCTGGACTACACTTACGAAATAAAAAACATATGCCTCAAACCAGGATCGACCCCCTCGACCTCCTGCATGCTAACCCAAAACTCTATCCACTGCACCAACTGTACAGCACGGCTAATATGTGCTTCAACGTCCTTTTTCTCCTGGATATACTCGCAGGACGAACTTTTGTGAAAGACATTTTTTTATTGCTGGCATGTGAGGAGTCGCGCTGCGACGCCGGAGTGCGCGAATTTCGCTTCACCTTGTATACAGAATATATATAATTATATGCATGTCGTAAGAGGCTACTAAAAGGAGTGACTCCCTAGGAGCTTTCAACGTGGGAGTGTTGGTTAGCGGTAGCTGAGTCTGGCATTATTTCCGCTTATTTGTGCCAAGATCCTCGCTTTAATATTTCTTATGTAACGTTCCTTTGTCAACGAGGTATTAGTTTTGTGAGGCCTAGAGAAGCTCGTTTCCACGTTCTTCGATGACCTTTCCCTTTCATTATCCACTGCCTCCCTTCATGGAAAGGTCGGACATCTACCTTTTTCTCTTCAGATTACACTTGTTGAACTTCAACATCTAAGGACACAAAACAAATATGTCCCCAAACTTACCGATTGTGAGACTTGTCATCTAATACATAGAAATCAGAAAATAAATATAGGGAAAATATTAAATAAGGATGAGTATTTCTGGGCGTGATAGCTGAGTTGCATTGTCACAGGCTTCTTACAAAGCTAGCCCCGGTTCGAACTCTAGCCAATACATGGCAGACTTTTTAAGTTATAATTCATGCCCTTGTGTTTGGATCCCAGATAAAACTGAAGGCCCCGTGGCCATAATCATGATATCAACAGTCACGTAAAAAATGCAAATTTGCTTGCAAGTTTCAATGAATATTTCATAATAGGAGAATGTCCTAACAAGAGATACTAAATAGGAGCACGTGGATCATTTAAAGTAATTGGGTTGTGCATTCTCTCAGGAGTGAGAGAGAGAGAGAGAGAGAGAGAGAGAGAGAGAAACAGCACTGAGCGGTTGTCGGTGCGGTTCACGTCGTTTAGATGTTAGTTTGCATTCGGAAGATGGCGGGATCTAACCTCACTGTCGGCAGCACTGAAGATTGATTTCCATATTACCTTAATTATGGACATGGTGGATTCCTTCGTAGACATATCCCTGTCCTATCCCATCGTCACCATAAGACATTTATCGAATGATATTTTGTGAGGCACTCTACATTGTGTAGTTGGTTGAACGTTCGTCTAATGTGCTCAATGTTATGGGAACGAATCTCACAGAGTCCACTTAGCGTTTTACAAGAACTACAATATAGGAGATTCATGTCAGTAGAATACTAGAATGTCAAAATTTTCTTTGAAAGTAAAATTTCACCTCTCCATCGCTGATTTTTGTTTCTATTTGCTTTACGTCGCACCGACATATATATGTCTTATGGCGACGATGGGTTAGGAAAGACCTAGGGAGTGGAAGGAAGCGGCCGTGGCCTTAATTAAGGTACAGCCCCAGCATTTGCCTGGTGTGAAAATGGGAAACCACGGAAAACCATCTTCAGGACTGCCAACAGTGGGGCTCGAACCCACTATCTCCCGATTACTGGATACTGGCCGCACTTAAGCGACTGCAGCTATCGAGCTTGGTCGCTGAATATATAAAGGGTTATTATTATTATTATTATTATTATTATTATTATTATTATTATTATTATTATTATTATTATTATTTGGTAACAGGTTAAATAGGGGCTGCCTGGCCGAGGCGGTAAAGGCGTGCTCGGTTCGCCCGGAAGGACGTGGGTTCGAATCCCCGTCAGGAAGTCGTAAAATTTAAGAAACGAGATTTCCACTTCCGGAGGTGCATATGGCCCTGAGGTTCACTCAGCCTACACCAAAAATGAGTACCAGGTTAATTCCTGGGGGCAAAGGCGGCCGGGCGTAGAGCTAACCACTCTACCCCATCACGTGCCTCGATTAACAATGGTGGAAACCTTTACCTTCCACTCCTCCAAGGGCCTTCATGGCCTGTACGGAGGAGGAAAAAAACAAAAAAGCACGTTAAATAATTTGGAGAGCCTTAGAGTGTTTGCTTTGTAAAGAATGAGTTTTCGTACTTATCGTTTCTTAAATTTTACGACATCCTGACGGGGATTCGAACCCACGTCCTTCCGGGCGAACCGAGCACGCCTTTACCGCCTCGGCCAGGCAGCCCCTATTTAACCTGTTACCAAATAATAATAATAATAATAATAATAATAATAATAATAATAATAATAAGAGGAACATGCTTTCGCTGGATCCTTCACATTTTAATGAGTTCTGATCAAATTTGACAAATTACAGAAAGCTTCTTCTTGCCACAGAACATTCTTTAGCACATAAGAGGTCAAAGTTCTGCAATACCTGCGATGACAACTGGACTGAGCTTGCTTAGTTCGGACCGGTTCCAGAGACTGTGGCGCCAAAGACCGGCGCCTCTGCAGCAAGTTGCCCCGGAAGAGATGTGAACTGAACCCCGTGAGAATGAGTGTACATTTGTCATTAATCCAGGTTAGGTCAAAACACTCGTAAAATATGTTATTCCCTCCGTTATTTCTAGCTCAGCAGAACTAAAATGTTGTCAGGTAGGCTCTAATAATATGTTAAAATGTTAGTTACATGCGAAGAAGTGCTAGTCACAATCTTGTAGCGGCCATCGACCAAATATATCAGATTTGTTAACATTTATAATGCCAGTCTCGTAGAACAGGAACAGGGCAGGGCCGTAATTGGACTGTATGTGCTACAAGAGTTCATATGTATATTATAGTGCTTGTCTTTTGCCTGAAGACCTTGGGTTTGATTCCCGACCAGTCTAACTAATTTATTCACGTCTCAGGGCTGGAACGGTGTCATTCAGCCTCATGAGACCTACTGGGGAGCTGCCTGGTATGAAAAGCAACGGACCTGGTCATGAAAACCAAACATGCAGCTGAAGATGTCACCACGCTGACCACATGGCATTCCATTATCAGCAAGCAGTCTGATTGGGTGGCAGTCATCTTGGCAGGACAAAGACTTTATTGAGCTGTATGGGCCGCGGGAGATTAATATTTACAATATCATAGTCCCTCTTAACGAACTCATTGAACTTTAGAGAGAAAATGTCTTATTCAGAGTCTCGAGACTACAAAGCCGAGGGTTCAGGGTTAGATTCCTGACTGTCCTACAGAAGGTAAATCCGATAAAGACAAAGAAAAGTGGAAGTGAATGTTTACTCCAAAAGGAGACGAAATTAATTATGAACCGAAGTTGTTCCTCTTTCCCATGTGATTAATAAGAGGGATGATAATTCCGTTCTTCTTTCGTTTGAAATCATCACTACCACCACCTCTTCTCATCATTTAACACTATTCTTACAAACTCACGTTGACATCTCGCCCATCGTACAAAATTTTGATCCTGTTACTTCTTATTCTTATTCTTCTTTTTGTTTCTTGCCTTTTTCCCAGAAGACAAATTCTATCAGGAAACTAGATGGTTGACGGGAAAATCATATCGCATGTGTGCAGCAAGAGAGTGAATATAAGAAAGAAGGTGGGTGATGATGAGAGCCTCTGTGTTTGACAATAATCGCTACATTAATTTCCTGGAGTGAGTGAAGGAAGAAAACTAGGAAAATGTGCAATCGGGGCGGAGAGTGTCGATTCTCGGTTCACGAGAACAATTGCAACTTTTCCTGTCAAGATCTCCTGTGGTCTGTAGTACGTGACTGGTGTGAGGTCTAGGTTTCGGAAGTCTGACGTGTAGATTGTCTACTATCATTTGTGATAATGGACAGCGACCGCTCCTACTCTGGCGGAAGTGTGGTAGCAACATTCCTCAGCAGCGCAGTGGCCCCTGTGGCGATGACGCACACACAGCACCAGTTAGCCCAGGCTCCTGAGTATGGCACAGCCAACAAGGAGCGGCAGTACACCTGTATCGAACCCTAGATTAGAAACGAGCTGTCCTTCAGCTATCACACCCCCAGACACCAAGCTAGAAGACAAGAGAATCACCCCTTTAGTAGGAAAATTAGTGGAATATTTGGCAGAAATTAACAGTCGTATAGCCCACAATCATTGTTTAAGATGTACCCATAAGTCTTAGTACTGACGTGAAGTATGAATATCACCGAGCTTTGAGATGATTCTAGCAATATTACATCATTGGCTTCTCACTAAGCCAATCACGGTTCGATTCCAGCCAATGGATGAGAAACTTTTGAAATGAAAAATCACACGCATGTGGTTAGAATTCCAAGTCAAGCTAGAGGTGCCGATCTGAGTAGCTCAGGCAATAGGGCACTGGTCTTCTGAGCCAAAGGTGGCGGGTTCGATCCCCACTCAATCCGGTGGCATTTCAAGGTGCTCAGATATGCCAGCCTTGTGTCGGTAGATTTACTAGCACGTAAAAGAAACTCCTGCGGGTCAAAATTCCGATACAGCGGTGTCTCCGAAATCGTAAAAGTAGTTAGTAGAACGTAATACCAATAATATGATTATTAAAACTGGAAGTTCCATCGCTGTGATCACGATATCAAATGTCACGTGTAAAAACTGCAAGTTTGATTTGTTAACGTTGTTTTGCACTTACCTTTGATTATGACAGGCGACAGTAGACCTCTTCTCTGGGACTACAAGTGTCCTAACCACGTTCGGTGCACAACAGTCCTTCTTTTCCCCATTTCTCCAGTGCTGAAACACTTTTATTTTCCGTAAAACTCTTTAAAGAATTTTCATTTAAATTATTAGTGATCGATATACTAGAACTATACGCGGTATATGTTGCCCATTATTACACATAGTGAAAAACAGTTGGCCATATTACCGTGAATGAGCTTGCTCACAATATTACACTTTTCATGTTGATATAGCCTACTGCCCGGAGCGCAGCACACGACAAGCAGAGCACAGCATCAAACTAAGCTTCTATCAACAGACGGAAGAAACCAGCTTTTCATAACATCAGAGCATATATTCTGTGGTGTAGTGGTTAGCGTGATTAGCTGCCACACCCGGAGGCCCGGGTTCGATTCCCGGCTCTGCCACGACATTTGAAAAATGGTACGAGGGCTGGAACGGGGTCCACTCTGCCTCGGGAGGTCAACTGAGTAGAGGTGGGTTCGATTCCCACCTCAGCCATCCTGGAAGTGGTTTTCCGTGGTTTCCCACTTCTCCTCCAGGCGAATGCCGGGATGGTACCTAACTTAAGGCCACGGCCGCTTCCTTCCCTCTTCCTTGCCTATCCCTTCCAATCTTCCCATCTCTCCACAAGGCCCCTGTTCAGCATAGCAGGTGAGGCCGCCTGGGCGAGGTACTGGTCATACTCCCCAGTTGTATCCCCCGACCAAGAGTCTGAAGCTCCAGGACACTGCCCTTGAGGCGGTAGGGGTGGGATCCCTCGCTCAGTCCGAGGGAAAAACCGAACCTGGAGGATAAACAGATGATGCTGATGCTGCATATATTATTTGTTGATGTTTAATACATTGTAGTATTTGTTATTTAAATGACGTGCGATTTAACAATCTATTACAAAGTTTACAAAACAGCAAAATACGCTCATCTTTTAACAACAAAAATCGTTGTTTTTCCGCGATACCTTCCAACCTTGCATTTCACTCAAGAACAACATGACCAACTGCTGAAATGCTGCCACTCGTGAAAGGAAACACCCAAAAGCAAAAGAGCTTTACGCTGCTGATATTTTCCGGGGTTCCCCTATACTCGGTGTTAGCTAACGTTGGTCCCTAAGGAAGGAAACCTTACAATTTCGACCCCCATAACTGCTGAAGCCAGTGAATAAGTTATTTTCTAACCGTTGGATTGCATTCTGTGTTTTCACCCATACAGTGTCCGGCTCCATAGCTAAATGGTTAGCGTGCTGGCCTTTGGTCACAGGGGTCCCGGGTTCGATTCCCGGCAGGGTCTGTAATTTTAACCATCATTGGTTAATTTCGCTGGCACGGGGGCTGGGTGTATGTGTTGTCTTCATCATCATTTCATGTTCATCACGACGCGCAGGTCGCCTACGGGTGTCAGATTGAAAGACCTGTACCTGGCGAGCCGAACATGTCCTCGGACACTCCCGGCACCAGAAGCCATACGCCATTTCATTTACCCGTACAGTGAAGAGAGACTGCTTGTCGCAACATCTTGCAGTCATCTTTTAACTCGCATGTTGGCATTTTGTAGAAGCTGAACTCTTACCAACGTCCGTATTGCCGTATTGTTAAAGTCACTAATGGTATATTCCAGTGCGTAATTTATTATATTATATTATATTATATTATATTATATTATATTATATTATATTATATTATATTATATTATATTATATTATATTATATTTAAGATTTTATGGCTATTTAGATATCAGGAAAGCAGAATAGTGGCTTTTACGAATAATTTATTTAATAAGCTAATCGGTATAGGAGTACATCGTAAGTTTCAAGAATAATATACTCATGAAAGTGAATCTCAGTTATTGCTACTGACATTGTTATACTTCTTATTTTCGTAATGACTGGAAATTTTTCGTAACTATTCTAGTTGACAGCAATGATGGATCTTTCTACGGTCTTTCATATTTGTTTTTTTCTGGATTCATTTTACATGATATCAATAATACATTGTACATCATGTTATAAATCTACTTGTATTAATAGAAATTAATTATGAACAAAACAATCCATAACTGAATAAATACCTAGGAAAGAGGACATTGAGCTGTGGAAATTAAACAAACAATTCGGTCTAATATGTTAATGATGAACACCAAATACAGCGAAGGCCTACATTTCAGTCAATTAGGCTACTAAAATTTTAACAATGACGCGAAGAATTAGAAAATAAATACGTAACAGCACATATTTCTCATGGGCTGGGGGCTAAAAGCTCTCAGGGGGTCTATCCTCATTTTGAGATATCACATGTACTCATCGGATTAAGTTTGGTAGGAATTATTTATGCCGGCCCCCGTGGTGTAGGGGTAGCGTGTCTGCCCCTCACCCGGAGGCCCCGGGTTCGATTCCCGGTCAGGTCAGGGATTTTTACCTGGACCTGAGGGCTGGTTCGAGGTCCACTCAGCCTACGTGATTAGAATTGAGGAGCTATCTGACGGTGAGATAGCGGCCCCGGTCCTGAAAGCCAAGAATAACGGCCGAGAGGAGTCGTCGTGATGACCACACGATACCTCGTAATCTGCAGGCCTTCGGGCTGAGCAGCGGTCGCTTGGTACATCAAGGGCTGTAGTACAATAGGATTTGGTTTGATTTTAGGAATTATTTATAAATCTTTCAGATGTTATAAATGTTTTGTAGCTTTTAATTTATTTGTTTAATTAATTGTAATTAATTTGTTTTCCAGTATTGTTTAAATTTGTAGATCTAGTTCCAGAGTCATTTTTAATTTTTAGAATTCTTTATGAACTACTGATTTTAAAAATAAAATATTCACTGTATTGTGTATTCTTTGTCTTCGGGCAGCCTCCAGGTGGAGAAGAACTTATAATAATAACGTCGAAGTTATCTTCACAGGTGTGGAACAACACTTTCCGCATTATTTGCACGTCCAGGAAGGGAAGAGACATTCCGAAAACAAATGAGAGTAAACACAATGTCTGTGCGATTTGCTCAAATCGTGCAAAGGCCCGTACAGTCAATCTTACTCGATGCGGCATAATGATATCGAGATTTAAGCTTCATCTGTTCTTTCTCCGTACATCCGGTATTTTGTCACATTGAAAACGGGTTCAATAATCGATTCCTAGCCTATCGCTTCGTTTAAACAGACATGCTTACGGCTTTAAACCCAACTTCTTCTGGGCCGTAAACGCCATAATTCCCCAACTGTAATCCAAGGACACCAATGGTTACTTGTATCAGCGACTTCCGAAACAAAGGAACCTTCTCTCCATTTGAACTTAAAAGAAATGAGGGTGAATCCATCACACACAAGGTTTCTAAAAGATGGACAAGCCGAGGAAGATCGTGTAGAAAGTAGTCTTGTGAATTATACTTCACAAAGGCTACGGTAGTTTATTGTCCTGAAACCGCTTTCTCCAATCACACCTTCAAGGAAACGACTCACATCCGATGGGTTATTGTTCCTTCTTCTGAGAAACTCACAATAGTCAAGTTTCATTTCAAGAACAATGAAATATCCACACATCATTTTAGAAACAAGTAGAAAGGAGCCACCAAGTGTCTCAGTGACCGAATTGTCTTTTAAGGCAGCAGATTTTGCTAAGCCACAGTTACGACTCAATTATTTACAGTGGTATGAATAACAACAGATTTTTATTCATATCCAGATTATGACAGAAAAGATGGAGATATCCTTTAATTTATCCTAAAATGTCCAGTTTCAACTTACGCCGTTTGAAATTACTTCATATTTTTTTTTTTTTTTTGCTAGGGACTTTACGTCGCCCCGACACAGATAGGTCTTATGGCGACGATGGGATAGGAAAGGCCTAGGAGTTGGAAGGAAGCGGCCGTGGCCTTAATTAAGGTACAGTCCCAGCATTTGCCTGGTGTGAAAATGGGAAACCACGGAAAATCATTTTCAGGGCTGCCGATAGTGGGATTCGAACCTACTATCTCCCGGATGCAAGCTCACAGCCGCGCGCCTCTACGCGCACGGCCAACTCGCCCGGTCTTCATAAAATTTAACAAAGAAAGAGTTATGGGGATTTTCTGAGAAAATAAATGGCGAATAATAATAATAATAATAATAATAATAATAATAATAATAATAATAATAATAATAATAATAATAATACATGGGATCGAGATTGTAAGGTTTCCTTCCTTAGATATATTATTATAATACGTCCCGGTAATATTTTTTTTTCTGTTTTCGCCGAGGTGGCGGAAATTTTGTTCCGTACGAATTCTTTGAGTGCCTTCAAATACTCACGGAATGAGTCACTTAAAAGAAAATATCTAGAGGGAAAAATGTTGCATTTTATAAATGTTAGCGTTGTCGTGGGGACACTTAGAAAAGAACAGAAACATCTTGACCACTGCATCACAGGGTCGGTTGGTGCATGCATTTCAGTGGGCTTGGCAGGCTGATATGCAGTAGCAACGCTTGGCTCGGTGAGGAAAGCAACGGGAAACTACCTCACTTCTCATTTCCTTAGTACGCCTCTTCAGTGATGCCTAGGCCATCTGTTGATAGCTTTCAGTGGAACTGTGGAGGATCAAACCAGCCTTCGGGCTGAATACCCAACATGCATACTGCATCACACAGAAAACTATGGCACAGAGAGAGAGAGAGGATGGAGGGACAATGGGCAAAAATCATGCAGGACAGCCGTCTAGTCACCCTCGTCTGGGATAAAACTATCTACCCAGTGCCTCGCAGCATTTAAAATGCGACGATCATTGAGCGCCGAAATTCCTTTGATCAACTCTTATTCTTTTCTCACTCTGGCGGTGTTACGTTTCCAAGGCTTAAGGAGAACAATTTTAAACATTTCGTGGTCCGTTCTCTTATTTACCAAAGAACACTTTTTCTTTTTTTCTTTTTGAGAAATCGGAATTCTTCTTCAGTTACAGTACTATGTTTTGATCTCAATGTTATTGCCCCTTTTAGCGAATTATCAATCTTGGCATACTGGTCCTCTTAAAGTGTATGCTCTTAGCATGCACACCTGTTGAGGTACAGTATGTATGACTACAATAGTCTTTTGGCAGGTTCAAATACATTTTAACTGGAGAAAATATTGTCGCAATATAAGTACAATAACTTTAGCATTGACCTAAGGAGCAATCATGAAACAGTTTTAGAAGTTCATGAAACAAAACAAAGAATCATCACGCCAGTATCTGTGACGATATGCTGCTTAGAAGAGACTCGTAAGTTTGCCTGCAATTCTTCTTTTATCGCTGACGAACCAACAGAATTAATCTACAGGAACTAGGCGCTTCCTGTATAGGACTGTCGGTTGACAGGAAGCGAAATTATAATTCCGCCGCTAAATAAGCCTTACAATGATAGCAGTTGAAGCAGGTGGAGGATATTGTTGTTTGAAGGGATAAAACAATGAGACTATCAGTCCTTAATTATATCCAAGGCAAGTCCCAGTCTTTCGAAGAAAGAAGCTACAGACCAAAGAAATGGAAGGGCCATGGAAAGTGGGAAAATGAAAACTTCCAAATCCTCGCAAATCTAATACTAATGGATCAGAAAGGATGAAACAGACTGGCAGACAGACTCGGGGAGGTGAGACAGGTAAGATGACAGGAGTAGTTTCGATGTGTGTGTGTGTGTGTGTGTGTGTGTGTGTGATAGCAATTGCAAACTCACCTACGAACTCGTGGTTGCCTCCCATGTCTCAAACAGTTGCGAGGTGTGGGTATTTCAAGTATAAGTGCAATTTCTGTATTGTTTATAGAAAGATTTCTATGTATTCAACCTCGAATGAAATTGTCAGAACGTTATGTCGTTAGCATTGTGAAATCCAAAAGACCTGGCAGTACAGATGCATAGTTTATAAAAGAATCGATTACACAATTACACAGAAAAAGCTATAACGAAATTATCGCCATAGTACATTAATTACCGTACCTTTACCGATTGGTCATTCGCTGTTCGTCATTCTGGCTCTCCATTTGCGTCGTTTCAAACACCATTTTGTAAATTAGGAGTAAAGTACCATTGCCATGTTTAAGAAACATCTTTCTCTGGATATATTTAGCATTCTCGCATACAAATGTGGATACTTTTGAAACGAGGGCTTGCAACTCAGTTGAAGTCTGAATCTGATAATTATTTGGCCCCCGGTTTGTGATGGACGACTTGAAACATGAAGTCAGATGGTTTTCCACATTTTTCTTGATGAAAATCGGAATATAATGGACGAAAAGCACACCAAGGAAGGTCAAACACTGCCGACTTTCAAACTTCAGCTCTACTAATGATGCAGCTTTAGAGTGCTCAGCTTTAGTCGTATGACAGTTCGTTGTTGGCGCACTCAGATTCGCACATACGCTTAACCTAAAGGACGCATATCATACTGACTGGCAACTTACAGACGAATCACCCTTCTTCAGAGATTTATTATCGTTCCCATAATATTTCAACGCGTCACATTTTTATGTTAATACTTCTGAGAATCCGATCTTGAGTTTAACAAGTCCAGTCTCAGTATGTTAGTGATTAGCCGTAGGCTTCTTGGTAAATCACTTCTAATAGGAAGTGAAAATTGTACGGCCAGGACATGAAACTCTGTTTAAATAGCGACAGTAAAGTCAATAAATCCACACAGATAGGGTGGTTTTAAATCAATAAATTTTAAACATATCAAACACATTCATTCTTATTTACGACTAGCATGTTGGGGACTGAGAGCTGATGATAATAATTGTTGTATATAAAGGTGGTGATTATTGTTTTAAGGAAAAGTTCAAGTAAGCAACGATCGTTTCTTGTCCGACTCTTTATCTGAATGGTCAGCGTACTGCCCTTCTATTCAGAGGGTCCCGAGTTCGATTTCCGACAGGGACGAGGATTTTAATCGCTTCTGATTCATTCTTCTGGCTCGGGGACTGGGTGTTTGTGTCTATTCCAACACTCTTCCCGTCATATTCTGACAACAAACCACACTACCAACCACCTCAGAAACACGCAATAGAGATTCATATAGGGTTGGCGTCAGGAAAGGCATCCGGCCGTAAAACAGGGCCAAATCGAACTGTGCTACGCAGTTCACGGGAAAAGCGGTAGAAGAAGAAAAGGCAACGATCCCTTTTTAACATTAATCAGTTGGAAGAAATGGAAGAGTTCCGACTCTTCGAAGCAATAGGGTGTCAGCAAACGGAAGGGCCATTGAGAGCGTGACAACGAGACTCCCTGGACTCGGAAACCTATCACTAAGAGAGATCGGATAGGAAAGATAAAAGTAAGGAGGCTGCCACAGGTGGAAGCAATGACAGAATCAGCTAATGGCCCTGTGATCACCAATCCAATTATTGATCCCGTAGGTCTCCAAAACGTCCAAGAAAAAGTCCTGACCAAGGAAGGTCAGAAAGCAAAAATAAGAGAGGACAAGCTAGTTGAAGCAATGTCAAACTCGTCGAGCTCCCATGGTTATCACGCAAAACATGACGAAAGAAGAGGATCTAATGAGCACTTATACAGGATTATACAAAAATAATGGTGCAAAAGTAAACCTGATTTATTTATTCAACTGACATACACGATCAATAATAGTATGCAATGATAGACGACCTTCATAAGTTTGTTGTTCATATTTTGATGTGTAGTATGCGTACTAGCACCAGGGGCGCTGATGTATCTAGCTTCGTACAAAATTGAGACCTCGCAACAAGATAAAGCGTTTTGTGTAATGGAATGTTCATGAACAGGGGCTGTTGTAAGAGTGCAGAAATACTTTCGAACCTATTTTAACAAGCACCCGCCACATAGATACTACCTATCTCATGGGTACAACAGTTCCAATCCACTGGATGTTTGTGGCCCGGAATGCCACCGTACCAGAATACTGGATCAGTCATGCCGGGAATCATGATTTGCCGATGCTGCTCTAGCCTCCGCGATCACCTGAGTTTACACCCTGCGATCTCTTTATGTGGCGATACGTTGCGTATGATCGCCCATTACGACAACAGCTGGACGATTTGAAGAACCGTATCTCTGGTGCAGTAGAACGGATAACCATTAATCGTTAGTGTATTTTGACGTTTTAAAGGCAAATAAGTTTATCATTGTGTTATGAAACGCTTGAAGAGAAATGGACTATCGTCTAAACATCTGTTGTGACACCCACTCTGTTCATACTCAAAAACTTGTAATGCCCATATGAACCGTATGAGCAACAGCAGACCGGACGAGTGGCCATGCGGTTAGGGGCGCGCAAATGTGAGCTTGCGTGTGGAATAAAGTGGGTTCGAACACCACTGTCGGCAGCCCTGAAACTGATTTCCGTGATTTCTCATTTTTCACACCAGGTAAATGCTGGAGCTATACCTTAATTAAGGCAGCTTCCTTTCCATTCCTAGGCCTTTCCTATCCCATCGTCGCCATAAGACCCACCTATGTCGGTGCGATTTAAAGCAACCTGTAAAAAACAGTAGCGCTTCGGGTGGCGAGTGCATACACTACACAGTCAGATGTGAAACTTACCTACGAACAACAAACTTAGGCCTACTCAGGTCGTTTGACATTGCATATCATTGTAAATCATGCATGTCAGTTCAATAATAAAGATTAAAGCAGTTTTACTTTTGCACCATCCTTTTTTAATAAACTTATATGACTTTGAGAGATTTAAGTGCCCTGATGTTTGAATGAATCTACATTTCATGGAGGTGAAAAATCTATAGTTTTTAAACGAAATCATTTGTAGCTTAATTTCACAAAAAGTATTTTTGAGTGAAAATTATTGAAAAATTATTGTATAAATCTCAATATAATAAATTATAATTAGTCATGCAACTTATGTCACATCGGTTTCTAAATTGATAATATGGATAGCTCTTTCTGAAATGAAGATTACTTTGAAGTGAGGAGGTAAATATAGTAGTTTGTTATTTTCATAAGAGGTATTTTCTGTATACAAGGGCAAGAAACTCCCAAGGAAATATTCAGAAATTGAAAGGATAATCAGGTGGGCCTCTTTGTCTGAAAGCAGAGAAAGGACAGTCCTGCAAAACATCTTCAATGAAAATGAAATGACGTGTGGCTTTTAGTGCCGGGAGTGCCCCAGGACAAGTTCGGCTCGCCAGATGCAAGTCTTTTGATTTGACTCTCGTAGGCGACTTGCGTGTCGTGATGAGGATGAAGTGATGATGAAGACAACACATACGCCCAGTCCCCGTGCCAGCGGAATTAACCAATTAAGGTTAAAATTCCCGACCCTGCCGGGAATCGAACCCGGGACCCCTGTGACCAAAGGCCAGCACGTTAACCACTTAGCCATGGAGCCGGACATCTTCAATGAAAATCACTGCTCTTAAATGTTAGATAAGTATAGGCCTATCTTCTTCTTGCGTTCCGGCCTTCTAAGGACTACGTTACAATTTCAATTCTTCCTCTTTAGTTGTTCTTTCCTTTTCTTCCAGTATTCTTTCATTGTTTCACTGTGCTTTTTTTTTCCTGTCTTCAGTCCACTTTGTGGCTGTTTTCTTTTCCTTCCTCCCTTGGAATCCTACCATTTGTAAGAATTTCTTCCTAAAAATCGTTCTTTCCAATAATTCTTCTTCTCGTATGTTGTTCCTTTCCAGGTCTTTCTCGACTTCTTGAATCCAGGTGGTGGTTGATTTCTTTTCCCGAAGGTACTTGACGATTCGTTTAGTTAGTCTGTCATCCATTCTATAAATGTGTCCAAGAAATAGCAGTCTCGTTTTTCTTATTGTTTCTGATATGTTTTCTATGTTCTGGTAAATTTCATTGTTACTTCTTAATTTCCAAAACTCTGCAATTCTTAGAGCACCTAATATTTTCCTTATAATTCTTCTTTTAATATTTCTAATTTATCAGGCTTGTAGTTCAGTGCTAGACATTCGCTGGCATACAGGCATTCTGGTTTCACTACTGTGTTGTAGTGCTTTATTTTAAGTTTTGTTGATAAGCACTTTTTGTTGTAAGTATTCTTAGTTATACCGTAAGCTCTTTCCATCTTTTGTATCCTCTATAGCAGATTTTTCTAAACCATTTTCTTGAATTGTCTCACCCAAATATTTGAATTTCTCTACCTTTTCTATTTGACCAATATCCGTTACTAAACACTTCGGGGCATTTTTTAATATTCGTCAAAATTTTGTTTTCTCGGCAGAGACTCTCAAGCCTGACATGTTGGCTGTCTTTTCAAGGAGAATGACATTGTATTACTGCATCTGCAAGGCTTTCTGAAAGTATGGCAAAGTCATCTGCAAATGCAAGCAATTTATTGCAACACCTTTGTTCTTTTTCCCCAGCACGAGTGGCAATATTTTGGATCTTTCATTATAGGCCTATCATTTTTATATTGATCGAGAACTCTATTGCGATTGTATTAGTGGCTAATAAATTATTCCAAATCCTCCATAATAGCAAAAGATAATGCACGATTGAGCCACTTGTTTTAACAATAGAAAGATTCAAAAATGCACCTTTGACTTATTTTCTCAAAATAGGAAAATATACCTATACTTTCTAAAGGCAACAGCGTCCGTCTCCATGGCTAAGTGGTTAGTCCCGGGTTCGATTCCCGGCAGGGTCGGGAATTTTAACCTTCATTGGTTAATTTCGCTGGCACGGGGGCTGGGTGTATGTGTCGTCATCATCATCATCATTTCATCCTCATCACAACGCGCAGGTCACCTACGGGTGTCAAATCAAAAGACCTGCATCTGGCGAGCCGAACGTGTCCTCGGACACTCCCGGCACTAAAAGCCATACGCCATTTCATTTTAATTTAATTTAATTTAATTTAATTTAATTTCATTTCATTTCATTTCATTTTAAAGGCAACAGCATCTAAAATCATATTCTAAAAGATCTGAACTTATTTCACATCCATTTACAACCACTTCTGAATTTTATTACATTCCATTGTAATTTTGAAATGTAAACCCCCAGTTAGTAAAATGTTTCATCCTTAAGTTTTGCACACGCAGTGATTGTGTATTTGGTACTGTACCAATCTGACTTGTATGGTGCTTGTCACTGGATTTCCTTAAGGGATCCTGAGTGGAAAAAGAACAGTAACCCCACGTCTATAATTTATTATTAGAGATGTTAGATTTTCGCAGTCGCAATAAATGTGAAACGCGGACAAATGTGGAAATGTTAGTGTATTTGACGTTTAAAAGGCAAATAAGTTATCAATGTGTTTTAATCCGCAATAATCCGCCTCCTTAGCGCAACGGTTATCACTATTAGCCGCCGTCTTCGGAGGCCCGTGCTCGATTCTCGGTAGTCAGAGATTTAAGAATGTTAGGAGTCTGGAGTATGATTAAAATGTGCCTGAAAATAGCTGCATCACCTCGGGACGATGACATGAATTTATTTTACAGGCGTCAATTCGAAAGACCTGCACTAGGCCTTTCTGGAGGCCATGCGTCATATTTTATTTTTTATTTTTGTTTTTTCTAGTTGAGCCTCTATGGACTGCATGGTAACAACCAATTTCATTTAAGTGTGGATCTTGCTCTTCTTCCGGCTTTGATATCCTGCCAGTATTTTTTGAGCCCATCAGCCAGCGCTTTCTTGTGCTGTTCAGGTCCATCTTTTGGGTTTTGATTCCATCTGAAAACTTCGATAGCTCTTAACTAGCTGTCTGAATTTGACCCTATCATTAATTTTACCTTCTGGGATACCGATTTGTCTCAGATTCTATTCACATTCCTGGAATTACCTCAGCCTTGTTGACCTCGGCTTGATGAAATCCCATATTCCTTTTGTTAGCCGGATGTGTCTGTAGTTAGCAGTCTTTTCTTGATGGTGTGATTGGTTCGATATTGCTGTACCTTTTCATTACATCTCAATCGTATCTGTCCATCGACCCTTTTCTTACCTAGGATCCTAAATATCCTGTGTTCCCTATTTTTCAGTAGACTGGCTTGTTCCTGCACACACTGGCCAAGGTTTCTGATGCATGTAATCCCTTCGTTTTAACAATCGTGTTGTAGTGTTGGAACTTGCCTCCTATACTGATTATCGTTTTGTTGTACCAGTACGTGTTCTTCGTGAGATGGTATGCCCGGTATAACTTCCATATCCTAACGTTAGTAGCTTCCTCTTTTAACCCATTCTGTTGGATCACCGCACCCAGGTACCGGTACTGTATCTGAAACGTTTGACTCGTTTATTCTTCCCATACTTAGTGATCATCCAGTCTGGTCTATCATTTAATGTTCATGTCTTCTCAAAGGAAATCTGCATTTCTCCTTTCTGGGCTATTTCTTATAACCTGTTGATCTTATTGATTGCTGAATCAATGTTATTACGGTAGCAAAAATAACCAAGTCATCCGCAAAGGCTTGGCAGTCAGTGTACACCCCTTTGAGTTCGGGACCAAGGCAATTGATTTTGGTTTGTTTCTTCTAGGCTCAACATTTTCCTTCACTTTCGAATGAGCTTTTCCAGAACACGGTTAAAGAGGTGTGTCCTCCTTGTCTGAGGTCTGTTTTGATCGAGAACTATTCCGATATATCACCTATGAATTCCACTTTCGACACTGTGTTGGGGAGCGTCTGTTTGATCAGGTTTCTGGACGTGTCATCCACCCCAAACCCTTCCAGAACATTAATTAGCGATTCCTGGTCGATAGAGTCGCGTGCTTTCTTGAAATCAATAAACATGACCATACGCGATTATTACTATAACCTGCAATATAATGTGAAATTGGGTACAGAGTGCGAAATGTAACTTACGTTTTCCCGCGAAATAAAAGCGAAATTATATTTTCACGAGACGTTCTCACACGTCAGAAAATAACCATGATTAGTGTGTGTGCTTGTCTGTATTAAACTTTCAACTGACTGGCCATCCCACCATGATTTGTCTTGTTACCGGTACCTTCTTGCACATGAACTGAAATAATTTGTAATAGGTTTATTCAAATGACAAAATAAAATTATGTATTGCCGTGAGCCTACTGAGTTCTTGGTACATGTAGATACATCTGGTTGTTAATGCCCACAAGTTAATTTTAATTTCTTGAATTCAAAATGGAAAATGTACAAAATCCAGTAGTTGATGGATTGATATTTTAACAATCCAATTCTCCATTCAAAAATATTACTTTCATCATAAAACATTGCAAAAATGCAAAGATTAAATATTCTAGAAAATACTAGATTCAATTTTTGAAATATGGTAGGTACTAAATTCTTAGTTCTAAAATTCTAAAATCTAACTACTCCTAATTCATCACTGTAGTGTTAGCCTACTAATTTCGGCCCTGTATTGGTCCTAAAAGAATTGTTCATTATCTATTTATTTATCTACTTAAAAGTAAGCGAAGAGGAAGTGATTGCCAGTGCTGGGAAGGTTTCTTAAAATAGCGCAATAGCCTACTAATGAACTTGTTGTTATTGTAAAATGTAATATGAGCTGAGAGATACTTTGGAAACGACGGATAACTTCATGATTTAAATGTAAAAGGCATAAAAGATTAGAATCGAAATGTTTAGCTGTGATTTTAGGTTCATAAATGCTCTTAGTTTATTCTCAGTGCTTTGTAAACTGAAAACTAAAAACCATAAGCCTGGAAAGTAGAATGCACATTCGGCACGTTTGATGAATGATTGTAATAGCAAGCTGAATAAAGTAAAAGGACATTGCATTTCAAAGGATGAACATCCATTAGGGGCAAAAATTAGAGACTCAGCCTTCAAAATCTAAGAGCATTGCAGTCATTAGAAAAGAGTTCATTGATGAAGAGATGGGGTGTGGGATTTAGGCAAATGGAAGGCAAATTCACCTACCCGGATAGCAAGTTGAGAGATCATGATGAATCATATTAAAATGCTTTCTTTCTTGTTTGTGTTAGGATTATTTTATCTTCTCTCATTGTACATTGCATAGTGTAGTTGTTGTAAATGACTGTACATTGCATAGTGTAGTTGTTGTAAATGACTGTGTCTAATGAATCTCTTCTCTTTTTTTTTTCCTTTCAGAAGAGCCATTCACCATCTTTGCACCACGGAATAACAAAAGCACTGCCACCAAAGTTGATAAGCTGATGACTCATCCAGATATGGTGAAGAAAATGCTACTTGACCATATAGTGCTGGGTATAAAGATGAACCTCAACCTCAGCTCCGATTTCACGTTCACCACACTGGGTGGTCGGACAGTGAATGTGCGCCGTATCAATGGTGAGAGCAGGAATCAGGTTTTTTTTTTGTGGTTGAGTACTCTCATCACATTCCCTTTTTTTGAGAAATGTATTCATATGTGAACGATAGTATCAAGTAGTACTACTGTGTAGGATGAGAGATACTTCCAGACAACATGGTGACCTGCTGGCATTAGCTGCTCCTCTCCATCACCTCAGTTCAATAATCTTTCACTAACCAGAAACTACGGTAACCATTATGGATCAATTGTGATAAATACAAACATACACCTAAATGTAGCTTAACCTCATTTTCCTCCTGTAAGCAGAATAAAAAATCTGTTGTTTTCAAACATTTTACCTAGCATGAGTAGAGTAGCAGTACAAAAATGTTCCAAAGTTTGGGCTGGGAAGACTGGGAAGTAAAGAGATGAGGTACTTGACTCAATGGAATGTCAAAGTTTATAACTTTCATGTTCCGTTTGATGACAGTATAATTATTGTAGATAAACAAGGTACCATAATCCACCTGATCAATAAAATCAGTACCTACTTCAATTTATTTTAATCATGGTACTAGTTTTGGTGTATTGATATTAGGCCATCATCAACCATAACACTTAAAAGTGATTATAATTTATTGAATTATACCAACAGATCATAAGAATTTGAAGTGATGTGTTACATCCTCAAGACATTGACCTATTTTAATGTATAGTGAATATTAGATCAGAACTATTTTCAAGTGGCTGATGATGGCATAATATCAATAGGCCAAAACTAGTACCATAGTTAAAATAAATGTAAGTACTAATTTTATATTAAATGATTAGGCAGATTACATAATTTATCTACAATAATTAAGCAGAATGTTTCAAGCTGTCAGTGGAGAGATGCCTTGGAATGAAATTTGTAGATGAATAAGTTTGAGTAGAGTTTTCAATGTAGAAAAGATCATAAAATGTAAGTTGGAATTCAAAAGGACAAATTGAGGCAAATATTCATTTTTAGGAAGAGGAATTAAAGATTGGAATAATTTATCAAGGGAGATTTTTGATAAGTTTCCAACTTCTTTGAAATCATTGAAGAATAGGTAAAGAACTTATAGGGAATCTGCCACGTGGGCCACAGCCCTGAATTCAGATCAATGGTGATTGCTGGTGAATAACATTTCAAAACGAACGAAAAACTCTGGTTCTTGTAAATATCCAACTTCTATACATAGATACAGTATACCTACCTATGTTTACAGTCTTCTCATGTCAGTTATAACAGCCATTGCTTCCTAAATTTTGTACTTAAGAAAGTACACTATCTACCAAAAAGTACTTGGACATTTACTTAACTTAAATATTTGTCCAGGGGTACTGTGAAATCACTTCTTGCTGCTATAATAGCAGCCACTCTGTCAGGCAAGCCCTTGACTAGCTGGTGCAGGATGCCCACTAGAATCTGAGGCCATTCCTCTTGTAATATTTCACTGTTAGACAATCAAGTAATAAAAGTTGGCCACATCTCCCAAGACATCACTTGCTCATCCAAATTCATCCCAAAGCTTGTTTGATGAGACTGAGATTGGGACTCTGAGCAGGCCAGTCCAATCTCTGCAAAGTAGCCATTTGTGACATTTGGCAACGTCATTGTGGAAATAACAGGGATTCATTCTGTAAAAAATCCCACACGTCAAAGGCATTTCATGATCTAAATGCCAACTGAGTCCATGCTTCCATGACCAACCACCTGTTGTCCCAGTTGTATTAAATTCATGGGTGACTTCAACCATACAAGCAGAAATGTGAAAGCCGTTCTTATCAAACTCACAACCCTGCCTACACTAGGAAAGTTTTAAATAAAATTTGAAATGGGAGGATTTGCATTCTGAAGGCATCTGAAATATATGTGATACCCAGAATATTTTGGTTTTTTGTTAGTCTGTGTGGGTCCACCAAGAAGTACACTGACTGACAGAGTAAATGCAACACCAAGGAGGAGTGGTTCGAAAGGGATGAAAGTTGGGGAAAAAACAGAGACGGCACGGACGAATAATTGATGTTTATTTCAAACCGATATGCAGGTTACACATATGCGCACGGCATCGACTCAGTAGGATGTAGGACCACCGCGAGCGGCGATGCACGCAGAAACACGTCGAGGTACAGAGTCAATAAGAGTGCGGATGGTGTACTGAGGGATGGTTCTCCATGCTCTGTCAACCATTTGCCACAGTTGGTCGTCCGTACGAGGCTGGGGCAGAGTTTGCAAACGGCGTCCAATGAGATCCCACACGTGTTCGATTGGTGAGAGATCCGGAGAGTACGCTGGCCACGGAAGCATCTGTACACCTCGTAGAGCCTGTTGGGAGATGCGAGCAGTGTGTGGGCGGGCATTATCCTGCTGAAACAGAGCATTGGGCAGCCCCTGAAGGTACGGGAGTGCCACCGGCCGCAACACATGCTGCACGTAGCGGTGGGCATTTAACGTGCCTTGAATACGCACTAGAGGTGACGTGAAATCATACGCAATAGCGCCCCAAACCATGATGCCGCGTTGTCTAGCGGTAGGGCGCTCCACAGTTACGGCCGGATTTGACCTTTCTCCACGCCGACGCCACACGCGTCTGCGGTGACTATCACTGACAGAACAGAAGCGTGACTCATCGGAGAACACGACGTTCCGCCATTCCCTCATCCAAGTCGCTCTAGCCCGGCACCGTGCCAGGCGTGCACGTCTATGCTGTGGAGTCAATGGTAGTCTTCTGAGCGGACGCCGGGAGTGCAGGCCTCCTTCAACCAATCGACGGGAAATTGTTCTGGTCGATATTGGAACAGCCAGGGTGTCTTGCACATGCTGAAGAATGGTGGTTGACATGGCGTGCGGGGCTGCCACCGCTTGGCGGCGGATGCGCCGATCCTCGCGTGCTGACGTCGCTCGGGCTGCGCCTGGACCCCTCGCACGTGCCACATGTCCCTGCGCCAACCATCTTCGCCACAGGCGCTGCACCGTGGACACATCCCTATGGATATCGGCTGCGATTTGACGAAGCGACCAACCTGCCCTTCTCAGCCCGATCACCATACCCCTCGTAAAGTCGTCTGTCTGCTGGAAATGCCTCCGTTGACGGCGGCCTGGCATTCTTAGCTATACACGTGTCCTGTGGCACACGACAACACGTTCTACAATGACTGTCGGCTGAGAAATCACGGTACGAAGTGGGCCATTCGCCAACGCCGTGTCCCATTTATCGTTCGCTACGTGCGCAGCACAGCGGCGCATTTCACATCATGAGCATACCTCAGTGACGTCAGTCTACCCTGCAATTGGCATAAAGTTCTGACCACTCCTTCTTGGTGTTGCATTTGCTCTGTCAGTCAGTGTATTAATACATTTGTGTAGCATATTCAGTGGGGCACATGTGAATGAAATCATTTTCATAAAGCGTTTTTACCTTAAGAATTGAATTTAGTGCTTCAGATTGAAGCATATACATACATACATACATTATCATTATAGACTGTTATGCCTTTCAGCGTTCAGTCTGCAAGCCTCTGAGAATTTACTAAACGTTGCCACAATCCTCAATTTGCAAATACTGTTGTGGCCTCATTTAGTTCCATACCTCTTATCTTTAAATCGTTAGAAACCGAGTCTAGCCATCGTCGTCTTGGTCTACCTCTACTTCTCTTACCCTCCACAGCAGAGTCCATTATTCTCCTAGGTAACCTATCCTCCTCCATTCGCCTCACATGACCCCACCACCAAAGCCGGTTTATCATCCATTGAGTTCATTCCTAAATTAGCCTTTATCTCCTCATTCCGAGTACCCTCCTGCCATTGTTCCCACCTGTTTGTACCAGCAATCATCTAAAATAAATTTATAAATTCTATGGATTCATAAATTTCATTCTTCCTTAATAATGATATGATGAATATGGCTCTGCAATTATACAATCTTTAAGGCTGCAAACACCAAGTCCTAACTTCTGATAACCTTTGACTCCCCTCTGCCCACACTTACAGCTGGTCAAGCTTTCCCACTTAAGACCTGCAATTTGTCACAATATTTTTGTATCGTTAAGTGTTTCCTACTGATTAAAGTGGCCGAAGTAACCTGTGTATAATAATAACTTTGTCTTCCATATTAAACTTACTCTGGCTAAAGTTACCCCAAAACTGGGGAAACTTCACTTTGGACCCAGTTTATTTTTCTTTAAACCAGCTAATGGTGTGCAATGAATTTCTGTCGGTTTGTTCACTTGAAGAACGCCTGTGTCACATTTAATTCACTTCATCTAAATTCATTTATATTGTTATTTTCATCTCAGAATTTCTAATAAACTGTGAAATGTGGTTGAAGTTATACCAATTTACAGTACTATACCATTTCAACATCTGAGCTTTATTCACCTTCATACAATGCAGCTTATGTGGTGCTGTACTTCCAGTATAGGTATCTGAAATGGTGGACATGTGTTTGCAATGTTCCAATGGAAAGACACACTTACTGCTGCCTGTAATGCTTGTCTGATGTACCTTGTCTTTGACAATTTCAGGTCTCAGCATTTTACAATGTTCATTGATCTTATTTTTTGGTCGTACAAAATGGTCACCATTGTCGTAATGTCCATACATCTTAGTAAAAATTAATGCCACAGTTCATTTTAGCCTGTTTAACTTTACAGTTATTACCCTGCTGGACAACCTACCGAGCCCACAATTATATCACCTTTGAAGTCCAATAGCAGTGCACCATGCACGATCTCCTTTCCAGGGACATAGCCTACCACAGAGAGTCAAATTATCCTCTAAATTATCTATGGCATAGTAGCTCAAATAACTTTTTATTAGTTAGTGTATCATAAAAAGGGTGAGCAGGTTGGTCCTTGGCATTAAAAATACTCATCCTCTCCTAACTATTCTTGGACTCTACTCAGGTATAGTTTATAAATATTATCCTTTATCAGCATTTCACGGCTGAAGTGGCTAGGACATGTTAACCGGATGCAGGCAACTCGAACACCAAGGAAGTATTTTGAAAAGATCGTTCTAGGATGAAGACCAATAATTGGACGCCCTAGAAAAAGATGGTTAGACCAGATAAGAGAAGACCTAGAGAAGAGAGGAGAAACATGGGATGCCCCAGAGAGAAAAGAAGCATACCAGGACTGTAATAAATGGAGGCACATCATTCTTAAACATCGTACCCAGCTCACTGGAAGGACTTGATGATGATGATGATGATGATGATGATGATGATGATGATGACAATGACAATGATCACTAGCATTTTCAGTAGGTTCCCTCATTCAGAATTTTCACACAAAGTTAAAACATTTCTATGTGCAATTGTAGGGAGGTGGAGGGAATTACAACTCTGTTTCATAATATAACTGTTAACATCAGTCAATTTTGTACAGTAGTGTTTGTTTGTCTTTTCTAGTGTATGCTGATCGCTGAACTTCCACTCTTATGAAATCAACTACATTGTGTATAAGCAGTGGAGTAATATAAAGAAAAGTTCATCGATAGAGTACATTCAGTATGAAACATACTTGAATTTTAAAACTTAATCACACTAAACTACCTCAAGCTCTTGCTGCTGCTGCTGCTGCTGCTGCTTCTTCCTTTTCTTTAGCTTCCATCATAACTTTATTGCATAGTGGCACTGTGAGCTGGATTCAATTTCTGCAAAAATGCACTCCAGTAAATAATGCAGGGTTTATCAGAACTATACCGACAAAAAAAAAATCAGGGATGCTCTTCGCGTTATGTTAAGAACGATGGTGTAATCGGATTGGCAGAAAAAATATTTCTAACCGGGCTAGTTGGCCTTGCGGTTAGGGGCGCGTGGCTGTGAGCTTGCATCTGGGAGAGAGTGAGTTCCAATCCCTCTGTCGGCAGCTCTGAAGATGGTTTTCTGTGGCTTTCCATTTTCACACCAGGCAAATGCTGGGGCTTTACCTTAATTAAGGCCATGGCTGCTTCCTTCGAACTTCTAGGCCTTCCCTATCCTGTTGTTGCCAAAAGACCTATCTGTGTCGGTGCAACATAAAGCCACTAGCAAAAAAAAAAAAAAGTTTCTTTTCAAGAAAATTGGGTTACTTTGTTACTTCTGGGCATGCAATTCAAATTGACAAACTTGCCGTATTTGTTAAGCCAGAGAGCCAGCCACTGCCTGTTGCTGTGCGTCAGAGGAGGGAAGAGAAGGGGTGGTAAGTGGGAGACAGAGGTAATGCTTGCTGCGAATGCACAAGTTTCTCGTTCGTTTTGCATTGTCACTTCCCAGCCCCGGTAACCAATGTACAGTTCGTTCTGCATAAATTGACCACTATTCGAAACCCATAGAAAGAAAAGATGTACCAAGAACACAGACAGCTTTCCAGGTCATGCACGACACATCACACATCCTGAACAGAATCCATCACCATTGTGAATTGTGCATCGAAGTAGGAGAGGGCCATATAGAACATCTGCTGTAATCAAACCATTGGGCATATTGTTTGCATCGTTCAGTATTTCATTCCATTTACAATGTTGTGAGTGAAGGAATACACAATTGTGGGGCAGCAACGTTACATCTTCAAGCATGTTAAATAATAAAGAATATTACTGCGACCAACAGACGAGAGGAGAAACAATCTGGTGCATCCTTTGACTGATATGTGTGTCTTAATTACAGCGTGTTCTTGTACTCTGTGTGCAGTTACAGCTGTTTAATAAATGAACTATGGATATTGCCTGTAAGAGACAAGGACAATCCTATGTGAGTCGAATGAAGAAACTTGTGCATACATGTGGAGAATTATCTTTGTCTCCATCATACACCTGGCTTCCTCTCCCTTCCTTCCTCTTCCCTGAAGTACGGCAGCGCTTTGTGCTCTGGCATAGCAAATACGGCAAATTCGTCAGTTTGAATCGCGCGTCCAGAAGTAATAAAGTAACCTCATTTTCTCGAAAAGAACAATTTCCCCCACCAATCCAATCGTACCATCACTCTTAACACGAATTTTTTCTTTGTCGGTATAGCTCTGATATACCCTGTATTCATGCAATACCTTTAAAAAGATATTATTAAATAACTCTTCTAACTTGAGTGCTGCTTAGCATATTCCCACTGAATTTAAGGCTGTTACAAAGTTCTTGTACCATAAACATTTAACCAGTCTCTTTCATGATATAGATGTTGATTCCCATAGGGAAACTGAAATATTTGTCCTGAATGAGTAAATTTATAATACCAATATAAACGGTCCGTTATTGGACATTATCAATTTTCCAGCTAACTCATTCCTGGTCTATCCATCTTCTGTGAGCTCTTCCATGCGGCCTGATTCCATTTACTTTTCCTTGCACAACTAGTATTTCAAGGATTCTCGATCTAACAAAAGTTGAGAGTCGATTCAGAATACCGAGGAATTATATCTTTTCTCCGTCCAAGGTATTCGTAACGTCCTCCGCCAGCACCACACCACATTTCATATGCGTAGATGCACTTTTTGTCCTTGGTCTTCGCTGTCCATGATTTAATTTAATTTTTTAATTTCGTGTGGCTATTTCTAGCCGAGTGCAGCCCTTGTAAGGCAGACCCTCCGATGAAGGTGGGCGGCATCTGCCATGTGGAGGTAACTGCGTGTTATTGTGGTGTAGGATAGTGTTATGTGTGGTGTGTGAGTTGCAGGGATGTTGGGGACAGCACAAACACCCAGCTCCCGAGCCATTGGAATTAACCAATGAAGGTTAAAATCCCCGACCCGGCCAGGAATCGAACCCGGGACCCTCTGAACCGAAGGCCAGTACGCTGACCATTCAGCCAACGAGTCGGACGCTGTCCATGATTCACAGAAGAAGACTGAAAATACTAAGACACAAACCAGCAAGTTTCTTTGTGTTTTTACCGATTGTTCGGTTGTGCCATATCATTCGGTGCTTATCCATAGCATCTTTTCCAAGAGCAATTCTTCTTCTATCCTTCTTGCAGCTGCCAATGTTGTTCAGCAAGGTGGTAAGATAAACAAATTCATTAATAGCATCTAGGCCTACTAGATGATCATTAAATTGGAGCTTCTTTCCTCTATCAACAACCATCACATTGGTTTTGCTGCAGTTCACTTTGAATCCAAGTTGAAGACTTTCATTTTCTACCCAATGCAAGTTCATCTTCACTGCTAATAATGATGTTATTTGTTTTACGTTCTGCTAACTACTCTTTTACGGTTTTCGGAGACGCCGAGGTGCTGGAATTGAGTCCCGCGGGAGTTCTTTTATGTGCCAGTAAATCTACCGACACGAGGCTGACGTATTTGAGCACCTTCAAATACCACCGGACTGAGCCAGGATCGAACCTGCCAAGTTGGGGTCAGAAGGCCAGCGCCTTAACCGTCTGAGCCACTCAGCCCGGCCATCTTCACTGCTTGCCAATAGAATAGTATCATATAAAAGATGCAGATTCTGTAATATCCTTCCTCCACTTGACACTCCACTATGCCAGCTGTCTAAGCCCTTTCACATGATGTATTCCCCGTATATATTGAACAACAGTGGGGGACAGACTACAACCTGGTCTCACTCCTTTTGATACTTTGAAGGCCTCTGATAAGCCACAGTCCAGGTTAACTTGGGTGGTGGTGTTTTCATATAAGCTTTTTATCAAAGCAGTAAGATGAGGAGAAACGCCCATTTCATGCAATACTTCCAAAAGCTTACACTTACGAACACTGTAAACTACTTTCTTGTAATCTGGAAACCAAATTAGCATTGGTATGTTGAATTCATACATTTTTTCAATGAGTTTTTGCATGTTAAGTGTCTACTGCCATCTGCCTCGGCCTTGAACAAAACCTTCCTGTTCTGAAGGATTTTAAATGTTTATGACTCAAGAACTTTGTAGCATTAATTTCACTGTAGGTAGTTACACTGGTCAATTAGAGTATGGTTCTATCGTCGCCATAAGACCTATCTGTGTCGGTGCGACGTAAAGCCCCTAGCAAAAAAAAAAAAAAAAGTATGGTTCTAGTGTATGGGACCCTCACCAAGATTACTTGATTCGAGAACTGGAGGAGATCCAAAGGAAAGCAGCATGAATTGTTCTGGACGATTTCTGAAAAATGAGCAGTGTTATGAAAATATTGCAAACTTTGGGCTGCAAAGACTTGGAAGTAAGGGCATGAACAGCTCTACTAAGCAGACTGTTCCAAGCTGTCAGTTAAGAGATGGCTTGGAATGACATTAATAGATGAATAAGGTTGAGTGGTTTTTAAAAGGAGGAAAGGTCACAAAATGAAGATAAAGTTGGAATTCAAGAGGACAAATTGGGGAATATATTTGTTTATAGGAAGAGGAATTAGAGATTGGAATAATTTGAATGTTTGATACATTTCCAACTTCTTTGATCATTTAAGAAAGTAGGTAAATGAACTATAGGGATAGATTACTGCACTTTTGTGCATACAATCATGTGCTGTGGATACCTGCTGTAGAGTCTCAATACTTTGTGTTGAGTGGGACCAACACTAACTCATGTTTTCAGAAACTTGGATTATATGCACAAGCGGAAAATTTCAAAAATTAGCATAATACTATGTCCACAAATTAGTCAAAAGCCAAACTAGGTGTATTTTTTAAACCAAATTATAATTTAAACACTTGGGCTAAATCATAGGAAAAGAAATTGAACATGTTCTACAAACAACTTGACTGAAATTCCTATGAGTTCAGACAAATTGAGAAGGGTTTAAATGAAACTGACCAACATTCTTTAGTTCTCCAACTCATTATTGATGATAAAGGACTCGTGGCCAGTCAACTGTCATCCTACTGTTATAATAACATTACATACAGGGAATGGAGTGTCAATGAATTTTCAGGTCTTTATTATTACCTTATATTGACAAGATACAGTTGATTAATAGTAGTTCGACATATTTCATGTAGTTTATTTTTCAAATGATTGTAAACCTGTGATATTTCTTGTTGGTTGGTCCATACAACACACCCTCTTTCCTATAAATGCACAGTGTAAATAAAGATAGTTTCTTTGCAGGTACACAGTATGCTAACGGTGCCAAGGTGGAGATGTCCATGGTGGAAGTTCCGCATGGCATCTTGGTTGTGCTTGATGACTACTTGTTCCCACAGGATCTTGACATAGGGAACCTCTCGCCACTGCCTTCTGCAAGTCCTGCATCACTAGTGAAGATTAGTGTACCAAGTGGGCCTGGACATGACAATTCAACATTTGTGGAGAATGTCAGCCAGGTTTTGTCCTTCCTCAAGAGTGGTGTGAGAGTGTTCAGAGACTTCTTGTCGCGCTCCAATGTATCCCATCTTATTGAGAATGGTAAGTACTGAGAACCTTCAAACAATGGGAATTATTGTAGAAAAAAAAAATGCTCAGTATTTGAATTCTGCAGAAAGAAGGAAAGTTTTGGTGTTCAGTATTGAGTTACTAGTTGCTATCAGTGTATGGCGCAGCATAAATAAAAGAAACACAGGTGAAAGACAGTGAAGTATTAGGTAGGAACATGGTTGAAAGCACATGTACCCACTAGATTAAGCATTAGAGATGAACGAAAAAGCCTCCTGCTCCACCTACCTGGCTGGCAAGTACAGTGAGCTTGTTTCACCAGTCTTGACACAATCAGGTCCAGCTCACACACCTGACTCACAAAATTTAACTACGCTCTCTTGCATAGTGGAGTTTATCCAACTAACATAGGAATAACTAGAGGGAAGAACAGAAAATCTTATGAGTGTAGTGTGAGGGATCAAAGATTTTGCATGGAGTTTTCTTATCCCTTTTTGGGACTACCTACTTACCTGTAGGTGTGAGCAAACCTTTTCTATGTGGAAGTTCACAAAATCAAAGTATCATCATATTGAGGTTTTAAGACCAGATGACCTTCCTGACATCAACTTCATCAGAGGAGTTAATGAGGTGAAATTAATGGTGTGATATATTTTGCATGCCAGGGAATAAGAGTAAACAGTAAGTCATGTAATATTGGGTCCTCATAGTACAAGTCACTGATTTAATTTCAAACAGTTAGCAGAAGGAAATTACGGTATTATTAAAAAATGAAAACACAATTTTCTGAAATACGTATGTTGATGTACTCAATCAATCAATCAATCAATCAATCAATCAATCAATCAATCAATCAATCAATCAATCAATCAATCAATCAATCAATCAATCACCACTGATCTTCATTTAGGATAGACTTCCTATCAGTCATTTACCTAGTTTTTTCTTCAATAATTTCATAGAATTTGGAAATTTATCGAATACTTCCCTTCTCCCCCAATTTATTCTCTTGAAATCCAACTTTATCTTCATATTGTGATCTTTCTTTCTTTTAAAAACACCACTTGGACTTGTTCGTCTATTAAAGTCATCCATACCATCTATCCATTGACAACTTCGAACATACCACTTAGTTGAGCAGCTCATCTCCTTTTTCCCAAGTCTCCCCAGACCAAACTTTGC
The DNA here is from genome assembly GCF_040414725.1 of Anabrus simplex. NCBI lineage: Eukaryota > Metazoa > Arthropoda > Insecta > Orthoptera > Tettigoniidae > Anabrus > Anabrus simplex. Next base: position 210,582,347 of record NC_090269.1, on the reverse strand, counting down.
AACATTTTGGAAACACCACTCTTTTTTCAGAAGTCATCCTGAACAAATCAAGCTGCTTTTCTTTGGATTCTTTCCAGTTCTTTAATCAAGTAATCCTTGTGAGGGAACCATACTTTAATTGTGGTCTTACCAGAGACTAACATGCCCTCTCCTTTACATCCTTATTATAGCACCTAAATACTCTCATAACCATATGAAGAGATCTGTAACTTTTATTTACAATCCTATTTATGCGATTGCCAACCATCATTTAAAAAAGCTCAATCAATTTTTATTGGTTTATATTCATATTGTGCTGTGTAAGCTATGAATCATCCTTTAATCCTCAGGACTTAGTACTATTATAGGTACTAGTAGCTGAAGTACCCATTGTTGATGGGTTAATTACTTAGCACGTGCGTAATTATTAATATATTTTTTGTTCTTAAGTTTATTTATTGTCGCTTTAGCTTAGAAAGTCATATTGTGACATTCATAATTATACATAGAGGAATAATTACATTGATTACATAGTTACAATTGCAAAAATAACAATAGTACATATTGATCAGATAGTGATTGCATGTCATTGAATGGGTTTGTTTGTCTAAAAAACTTAATGATTGTTTTGACACTGAGTATCTTTGTTCAAGATGTCACATACACTATTATTCTGGTTTAAGTTACACAAATGTCATTGTTGATCGTATAGATGGCATTCTAGTAAAACATGATCAACAGTTTTTCTTTTTTGACAGGTGTCACGTATTGGTGGAGGTTTCTTAGAGAAGATAATTATGTGCATGAGTCAGTTTGCTATGGCCTATACGTATTCTAGTAATGAGCACTTGTTCTCGACACTGGAGGAATGAAACATCAAATTTTTCTGTAGATCCATGCCTGATATCATGGAGTCTTGTGGGTTGTTTCCGTGTCCAGTCAGTTAACCATTGTCTTCGGTTCTTTGTAGTAAGAAAAGGAGCAACATCTGTGTGGGGAATTAAGAAAGTTTGGATCATGTAGAGGAAGACATGTTGCTTCTTTAGCTGATATGTCAGCTTGTTCATTGCCTTTCATGCCCTTTTGTGAGGGAATCCATATTATGGTAACTTCCTTTCCTTTATTTTTCACAGTATTGTAAGTCTACAGTGTGTCTTTGACTAGTGTATTCGAGAATGATGCATTTTGAATGAGTTTTGCTGTTGATAAAGAATCACTAAGGATTAAAAAAGGTTCTTTTTTGGGGGAACTCTTTATGGATTCCATAGCTTTTAGGATAGCATACAGTTCACATGTAAATATGGAACATGTAGTTGGTAGTGTATACTTCATTGTGCGATCGGGGTGGACAACAGCACAGCCACTACCGTATTCGGTTATAGAGCCATCAGTGTGTATATAGGAGTGTGTCTGGGCAGACTTTCACACTTTTCAGATAGCATTTTTTTAAATACGGTACTGTCGGTTGCTTCTTTATTGAATTCACTTAAATCTAATATTATTGGTGGTGGTTCAGCTTTCCTTGGAGAAAATGTGATGTCTCTTTTAGTTCTTGAAGCAATCGGGGGGACTGAAGAATTTATTTCCTGTATGTATTGCGTAAACCTAATGTCGAAGGTTATATGAGGCGGTCCGTTCCAAAACTCGTCTTATCCATCATAAGTAATTTTCAGGAAAAGCGAAAAACCTGTAATTTTTGTAAAATAAGTCTCACTTGTTTAAATATATTACGACGCGTTCAAGTCCAAAGTCATAGGGTCGTCTTACTGAAGAATTATAAATATAATTAGTAGAACGTCAATAAATTATATTTGTATTTTGGATAAGACGAGTTTTGGAGCACCCAAAAAAATTCAAAATATATTACCTCACACAACTTATTTTTAAACAAGAAAAGTGAAAGGATTGAGAATATAATGTTGTAATAAAACTCACCAGTACACTCATGCACCTTTTTTGCTATCAGTATAATGATATTCACAAATAAATTAAACACAGCAGTAGAATTCTTCCTTTATAGGCTACACTGCATTCACAATAGAAGTAACTTGAACAATAAAACATCACTTTGTTGTAAATCAAACTCCCAAATCTGTTCCCTCCTCTTGAGATCCATCACAAAGAACTTCTGTTTCTTCAACAAGATTGTTTTTGTCTACAGAAATTGAGGTGAACAGATTCTTATAAAAAGAAAGCAACTCATTCCTATCCCAATCCATTCCAAAATGCTTTTCAAGCAAACTTTTTACGTCCTTTACTTTGGCGGGATTCAAGTTTACTCCTGGCAATAATTCAGGTGGCATTAGTATATCTCGCAGGCGTTTTCCCTTTTTCATTACAGATTTTCCTAAACCGATGTCTGAGTTGTAATGAGGTTCTCCCCATAAGGGTGACATTTCCCAGTGAGTCTTTGCTGATAACAAATCGTTTCACTGAAGAAAATTCAAAGTGCCAAGATGCAGGCATTTTCATCATATTTTCAGAAAGCATTTTCCAATAGTTCACCGAGCAGTCTCTGCCAGACTTGAAGACTTCATCATGTTTGCTAAAGATGTCTTCATATTCTGCTGGATTACAGATTATAGGGCATTTCCGTATCTCTCTCTCTCTCCCCCCCTCCTCTCTCTCTCCCCCCCCCCCCCCTCTCTCTCTCTCTCTCTCTCTAGACTTGAGCAAATACCCTGTCAGAGGGCAGATATGAGTGGCCTGTCATAGGAGAGCTGTGTGTGTCAAGAAATATGAGCACATTGCAATCATTGTAGATTTGCGGTTCTGTCCTCCGCAGCCATCCGCACTAATTCATATAGTAGTGAAGTTTGACAAATCAGTTTGTGATAATCGATGGTAAACTGCAGATGACGTTTCATTAGACCCCTTGTTGAATTCATGCTCCATCCATGTGTATGTAAAAACATTCACCTATGTCAACTTGGCATGTGATGTACCGCTCACAATGGTAAAATTATAGGTGTACAATTGGCGACTGTAATAGGCAATTTGATCTGGAACTTTTGGATTCACAAGATTCTTTTGGCAGTCAAATGAAAATATTGCCATGCTGTCCCTTTCTTCTTGGAGCTTTTTGAAAAAAGCTGCAGCGCTTAGTTTGTGTACTCTAAGTTCCAAGATTAAATAATTCTTCAGTGATACCTTCGAACTTTAAAGTTTAATTTTCTCCTTGAGCTCTATGCACTTTGAGCAAGCATCAGTAACTGGTGTTCCAAATCCTATGTTGTAGCAACGCATAAAAAATTCACGGAAGAACCACCGCTTCACCCTGAGTTCTTCAGGCGATTTGTTGTTATACATTTTGTAAAGCTTAGCGATGCTTAAATTTCCGGGTAGATACTGTCTGACCGGTGACTTTCCGCGGCAATAGTGACTTTCACAACACTGCAAACTTTCAATGAAATGTTTCACGGAGTGCCTCTTTTCAGTGTACTCTGGTTTGATCCTAGCTCCTCCCCTCTTTTCTGTTGGAAGTTTCCCTGTTGTGAAGTGATTTCTGGCAATCCTCTGAACCTGATCTTTGCTGACATGTAATACATTCAAGAATGTCTTTTGGCAGACCTGAATGTTAAACTGTTCTGTATTAGCAAGTTTTATATACCTTCCACAACAAGAGCAATATTTTCGGTCATCTTAATACACTCTATTCACAGCACAAAACTGCATGAAAGACTAACACAGTTCAAGAATAACTCAAAGAGTGGAAAGACTGGCATAAAACGCGGGTAAATTGTAGCGTGAGTCACGTGCTGAAATTATCCGTTCCTATTGGTTGATTGTATATGGCGAGTTTTGGAATGGCAAGCGCCGTGGATAAGGCGAGTTATGGAACAATAGCCTAAGTTTGGTGACAGATTTCTATGGGAAAAGGCGAGTTTTGGTGCTTAATTTTGTGTTAGAACGATCACAAACATCACCAGGAAGGCAATGCTACCTCTAACTCATTTAAAAAAAAAAATGGATAAGACGAGTTTTGGAACGGACCGCCTCATATGTCTATTTTGTTGCAGGGAATAGCGTTGAAGCTGTTAGCATGGGAAAACATAAGCATGTGCTCTGGAGTGTGGAGAGGCTGCTATCTTTACTGCATAGTTGATAGTAAGTTGTTTTCTGCGAGTCCGAAGCGGGGGTTCATTAGCTTCCAATTAATATACTTCAGATCGCGCTACTTTTGAATGCTCTCAAGGCAATCCTGAAAGATGTGTTTTGAATCGGATCAAGCATTTCAGTGAAGATGCTATAGCTGAATTGTATATAATAGAACCATAATCCAGTTTGGCGCGAATCATGGATTTGTAAGTGCACATTAATACATGAAGATCTGCTCCCCAGTCGTTAGCTGCCAATGATTTGAGTACATTAATTCAATGTAGGCAATTTTTTTTTTTTTTTTTTTTACATGAGAGTTCCATGTTATTTTTCCATCAAAGGTCATTCCTAGTATTTTTATTTCATTTACTATCTCAATTTTATTTCCCTTGAGGTACAATTCTGGGCAGTTACTATCACTATTTTGTTTGGAAAATAAGATGCATTTAGTTTAGGTTGAAGAAAGGTAAAGCCGGTGTATTTTTCCCATTTAGCAGTATCTTCAAGAGAATTTTGTATAATTTTTTGGGTGGTTGACAGGTTGCAAACTCTGCAAAAAATAGTCATATCATCAGCAAAGAGGCAGGTCTTTACCGGAGGGTTAATGCATGACGTGATGCCATTTATAGCTACTAAGAATATAAATATCTAGGCAGACTGCAAGGAGATGTTGTCCGTAATGAAAGGCATCCAGGATTTCTGACTCTAATACTACTAAGGTGTCAGCTGTTGAGTGAAACTGTCAGAAGCCACACTGTTCTGCAGTGAAAAAATTCTGTTGTTCTAGAACCCATTTTAGTCTTTTATTTATTATTTTTTTCCATTAGCTTGCACATAGTGCAGGTTACAGCTATTGGTCAATAGTTATCTGGTAACATGTGGTCGCAGCCAGGCTTAGGTATTGGAATTACAGTACTATAGCTTTTCTCCAAGTGACTGGAAAGATTTTCTGTGACCAAATGAAATTAAATATGTCAGTGAGGAGGAAGTTCTTTCAAGAAGTCATATATAGGTAATATCATCAGGACCTGGGCTTGTACTTTGACAGCTATTGAGTTCAAGTAGTAGTTTTCAAGTAGTAGTTCAGTAATTCTGATTGTAGCATTGGTCAGCACTTAGATGGATATGTGACTGTAAACCAGGATAATTTTCATGAGAGGATAAAAAGAGGATAAAAATTCTTGTTTATAGTTGGAATCACTTTAAATTTTTGCAAAGTTCTCTCCTAATATATTTGCAATATCATGATGTGTAGTTGTAACTGATCCAGGCATTTTATTGAGGGCTATGATACGTGAGGGTTTTTTAAGACCTCTTATTTTTCATAGGTGTTTCCAAATTGTGTTTTGTGGAGACTGATGAGAAAGAGATGACACGTACGTCAGTCAAGATGCTTGTTTACTCTCTTTTATGACTTCTTGGGCTGTAGCACAACTTTCTTGGAACAGTAATTTGTTTTATCGCTTAAGTGCAGCCAGTATCCAGTTTTCTGGAGACAATGGGTTCGAACCTCACTGTCGGCATCCCTGAAGATGGTTTTCCATTGTTTTCCATTTTCACACCAGGTAAATGTTGGGGCTGTACCTTAATTAAGGCCACGGCCACTTTCTTCCATTTCCTAGCCCTTTCCTGTTCCATTATCATCATAAGACCTATCTCTGTTGGTGCAAAATAAAGCAACTTGCAAAAAGAAAGTGGGATGGTGTTTGTACTTGTAGAATGCTTGGTTTTTCTTTTTAATTGCATCTTTACAGGAAACATTCCACCAAGGAACTGATTTTCTGTAAGTTGTATTGTTGGTCCTTGGTACAGAATTTTCTGTGGTTTTAAGTAGGATATTGGTGAATTCTCTTACAATATAGTCAATGTTGTAATTTTTGAAATGGGTAGGTGGTGGTAATCTGTATAACTCTGCCTTAATTTTTTTTGTATTCTTGCCAATTGGCATGTTTTAGTATTCCATTTATTTGGGCATACATTTGGGTGGGGCTTGTTGTTTTCATTTATTTTGATAGGAAAATGATCACTTCCGAAAAGGATTTTGCTACCTGATGATGTATGTATCATTGCTGCATCTGGAGTACTCAGACATAGATCTATAGTACTAAGAATAATAATTTTGTGTGGCTATTTCTAGCTGAGTGCAGCCCTTGTAAGGCAGACCCTTCAATGAGGGTGGCCGGCATCTGCCATGTGTAGGACACTGCGTGTTATTGTGGTGGAGGATAGTATTATGTGTGGTGTGTGAGTTGCAGAGATGTTGGGGACAGCACAACACCCAGCCCCCGCGCCATTGGAATTAACCAATGAAGGTTAAAATCCCTGACCCGGGCGGGAATCGAACCCGGGACCCTCTGAACCAAAGGCCAGTACGCTGACTATTTAGCCAATGAGTCGGATATCTATAGTACTAAAAGTTCCATGTGGGATATTGTAGTGAGTAGGACCATTCGAGTCTATTAGGATTAAATTTTCAGAATCTAGCAACGATTCAATTATTCTTCCTCTTGTGTTAGAATAAAGTTGATGTTATGGAAGTTAAAATCGCCTAAGAGGAGGAGTGGTTTAGGAAGTTTATTTATCAGATTTACTAATTCATTTAAATCCATGTTCTGGCTTCTGGGCAAATAAACATTACAGATGCATAGGGAAAATGTTAGAAAGACTGTAACTACTACTGCTTCCAAATTGGTTTTCAGTGGTATTTCTCTTTGAGGAACATTGTCACATATGTAAGTAGCAACCCCTCCACTTGCATGAATGGGATTTTTACTGTTCTTGTGATATGCTGTGAAATGCCTCATATTAGCTACGTAGTTATTTCGAAAATTAGTTTCTTGTAAGCAAATTTTGGGTTGGTGTTCATTAATAAGTTGTTGTAGACATTCATATTGAGAGTAATATCCATTAATATTCCACTGCAGTATCCAAGAATTCATGATGGCTTTTAAGAGAGAAGTATTTACAAGATTTGATCCTTATCAGTTATTGGAATTGTCTAATCTGGGGCAGACCTATTGCTTTCTCTGTTCATGGCAGTGAGTAGTTTCTTTACAAGCCTTGTACTCTGGTTTATAATTTTTTTGTCTTGATAGCAGAGGTGTAGTTTATGCTGTGTCTCAATGAGGTCTTCAACATGGGAAGTATAAGATAATGCAATAGGTAAGATATTTGTTGCTGATTTTCCTTTTTTTCTTCTTCTTCTTTGCGTTTAGGCCATCTGTAGACCACGGTGCTTGTGTTCTAGCTGTGTTTTTGTCGTCGTCTGCCCCTTTTAGCATACTGGATTGTGTTCTGTGACTTTCCTAAATCTCTTACTAAATTTTACAAATATTATAAAACTGCATTTAACTTGAAAATTATGAAAATTAATATTCATTAAATAAAATACACACTCGTCGGACCTTGTACTCACACTTACTTGTTACCTGCTTACTTACACATACGTTATTTGAAGGGCGCCAGCTGCCACTCAGTGCAGCAATAATAGAATGAGACTCTTGACTATCTCTAGGGTGTGGGGTAATAAGCTTACTTTTGACAACATACCATATAAGTTCTGGGAAAAGGAGATTGGCATTCGGTTTCCCCATTAATTTTGAGGTTAAGATATTTTACTTTCATTGAAATAAAACCATGAATTAGTTTGATAGAACAATATATATTCTTTAAATAATATATCAAAAAATAGTGAGTCTTGTTGCGATAAAACAGATGAGAATATGAAATTATGACATTGCAACTGAAAGAAACTAGGCATGAATTTGAATTCTTCTTGACCGGATATTTAACAATTTATACGAAATATTTCCCTCACTGATTCACTTGACTGTACCTTCAACACTTTTAGTGTAATTACGACGTATTCCTTTGATCTGGTGTTTACTGTAGATGTGTCACGCCTAACTTGGTGATACATCCTTGTGACTGCTTCTTCTCCATATCATCTGACTTCTTTGTAAGTCAGTATGGTATTACCTCATTGCAGGTGGTATCCCTCTCTGACTCCATGGTAAGCCCTTGCGTCCGTGTCTTCCACTAAGTGACGGACCAACTTTGGCCTCACTCTCTCAATGACCAATAATTAATGGCTCACTGAGTCTTCTCCATCTCTCGTTCACACTCGTTGACTGACCGACTGAGGCCTCTTCATCTAGTAGACTTGTTCACTGTACTGCTTCCCTTTAAATAATGACTGACACTACAATATGCATCCACCTTTTATAGACGTTGGTTGACACAGCTACGTAATATCCAGAAATAACAATGACATACTCCCACAATGCGGCAAATATTACATACAGTTGTGAAACCGCCGCCAGCTCGTTGGGTTTCTCAAAGAAAGTGAGCTCAGTGCTAACTAAATACGATGACATAGCCATGGCGTAGCAATGACTTGGCAGAATCGCCAGTAGTATAACAACATAACGACGTCACATCCACATCTGATACATCGAAACTCTCACTGTACAGGTATTTAATGATAATCTACATATACGTATATATGCATACACTCAATTACAAATACGCATGCGACAAGCTTTGCGTACTGGAATTGAATAATAATTATAACAAAATAATAGTAATCTCACAGATGAAATAATAATACTGACATAATAATAATAATAATAATAATAATAATAATAATAATAATAATAATAATAATAATAATAATAAAATACAGATATCATCTTGTAACGGGATTTGAACCGTTACAGTTCTTAGTGGCCTCTTGAGCCTTCCTGTTGGCCCAGTATTCCTTCATTTTCTTGCTGAATTCTTTCCTGCGCTCCTCTGACCAATTCCCGGCTCCTTTGTGGCTAGCTGATGTAAGGGATGTTAGGAAATACCATTAAACGGTATGCATTTCTGTCAGTAATGGCGGCTTGATTAATATTAAGCTCTGCAAGATCTTTGTCCACTTGTTTGGTCCAGGGGAATCCAGTAGCTTTGCCTTTGTTAGCAACCTTGAAGATCTTATGGGATAATCTATTAGGATCCATTCTGTATAGGTGTCCATAGAAAATCAGACGTTTTCTCCTGATGGCATCTATGAGGTTTTCTTGATGCTGGTAGAGCTCATTGTTGGGTTTGTACCATCGCCTTCCATCTGGTAGGATCCTTGGCCCTATTATTCTTCTCAGGAATTTCCGTTCTCGCACTTCCAGGGCTCTCAGTGGGTTTTTTTTAGTTAGGGATAGGCATTCTGCTGCGTAGAGGACTGATGGTCTGACTACTGCATTATAGTGTCTCAGTTTTACATTCTTTGATAAATGCTTTGAGGCATACAGTTTTCTGCAGGCATGGTAGGCCTTGTCTAATTTGATTCTCATTTGTTCAAGTTCATATAGGTCCTCCGATATCCAATCTTCGAGGTACTTCACATTTTTAGCTCTCTTGATGTGTTTTGTATCACTGACTCCCATTGTTGTAGGGGCATCTTTGATGTTGTCATAAATTCGGTCTTTCCAATGTTGATCATGAGGCCCGCTTTAGCTGCTATAGAGTGCAGTGTTTGAAGCTGCATAGTGGCCTCATGCATGTCGTTTGCTAATAAAGTAAGGTCATCAGCAAAGGCCAGGCATGAAATCCTCAGGTTGTCTGATTTAAACCCCATTCTTAATCCGGTGTATGAAATTAAGGGATTAGCTTCTATTACTTCCTTAACAGGAAGAAGTTGTTCTTCAAGACCGAGGGGATTTAATACCATTAGTGTCTTCTTAGGCTGTTTAACATCTTGGGTTTTATGTGATCCTAGAACAGGAAATTCATCATCCTTTTTATCATCTCCCAAGATAGAAGAATTATCTAAGAAGGAATTATCTGCCTTGGAAGTGTTATTTGAAGAGTCACTTAGAGGCAAGGGTCGTTTTATTCCTTGAGGTTTAGTTATGAGTGATTCTTTATTTGCTTCATATATTGGGACTGAAGTGTTCAAGTTTAATGAGACGTCCTGTTGAGGGAGGTTTCTAGAGAAAAAAGATGTTATTAGAATGTTCAATAATTTTCTGAGGGTCAGTAGTTGGCTGAGGATTCATAGTTTCGTTTGCTGGGTTGGAGGTGTCCTCCTTGGAAGAAACTCAATGTTGATTAGGTGGCTGATTATTTTCTTCTAGAGTCTCAGGTAGTGAGGGACATACTCGGGCCAGGTGACCTCCTTCTTTGCAAATAAAACAGGTGGGAACATCTGAGGAAGTGTAGATCCAATAATGGATTCCTTCAAAATATATTTGCAGTGCATTCGGTAGTTTATTGAAATCATGAGATTTAACATATAGTTGTCAGCAGAAGCTAAGAATGTGTGTGGATCCTAGAATATTAATTCCAGCCTTTAGGCTGGATATAGATGACATTGGTTTGATACCCAGTTGTTGTAAGTGTTCTTCAGTGACTGTGTTGCGTAAAATAGGACATACATTGGATAGTATCACACTGTTATTTGCGACAATTAATGGTCTGAGAGTGAGATCAATATTACTGATTCTGATTACAGGGTGATTGAGTGACAATTCCTGAACAGTTTTCGTGTTTGATTGGAATGTGTAAATTCTTGAGTTTGAAATACGAGATATATAACGTATGTTAGCTGGATCTGTTATTTTTCCTACAGCAAGGACATAGTTTTGTATTGGGATTCTGTCGTGAGCATCACTAATAATAGCCTGTTTTTCTTTTTTTTTGGTGTTAACTGCATTACGGAAGCATAACTTATCTGAGACTGCTTAGATACATTATATATAGAACTGTTATAGAACTGTCAGTAAGGTAATGTACAGACTGATTTCCTTGGTAAGAAGCCATTTCTTTGAGTGTGGAAGGCTTCGAAGCCTCCCTGAATTACGATGTTCAACTGTTGGTTATTAATGTCCTAACGGTTTTCTACACATAGAACAGAAAATAATAAAGTTCACTCTAAGTAAATAAAATTATGTCGAGTCCAGTCCTTGAAGTTTACACTGAGTCGTAATACTCACATTTAGTCCAGTATTTGTGTTGAAAAAGGACTTGAAGTGTGTTTATTTAGATAAAAATCAGCACACATCAATAACATGTCTGTATTCATTCACTGTCACCTCGATCCTCTATATTTTTTGTCCGCCCTTCATGTTCTCCAGATTCTGAGGCACATAAGTGGGTATTCCTCTCCCTGTCTGCTTGTTCTGATGTACTCACTTCCTTCTTCTCTGTGGCCCTTTGCAGTTTAATATTGTTTTGTATTATTTCTGATCTTGATTTGATCTCTCTATTCCGGTATAAAAGTAAGCCAAGTATTGGGTTCCAATATTGTAGGCCTTCACATCTAGTTTTCTTCCGGCTCTGTGATATTAGGGCATCTAATGTAAAGGGAGTCCTTCATTCTTTCATGACTCCCTCTTGTTTTAACCCTCAAGCGATCGTTCCTTTAGGATGTTTTCTCATTTGTTACAATTATCTTCTCAATTTTCCGTGTCAATATGGACCAATGACCACCTTAAGAAACATGACAAAAAGCATTGTCATTTAACATTTGAACAATATTTCCATGTTAGCAATGCTTGGGTTTGATATGTACTGAGCATGGAAAGTCTAAATTCATGAATTCTTTTATCATAGTTGGTACGTTAAAACTGTATTAGACATAAATGTTCAGAAATTGTATTCTCTATAACTTTTTGTTATGTGGTACTTTTTGATAGGACCAATAAAATAGGTACCGTATTTAAAAATTAAATTTTAGGCAGCTTCCCCTAAAATACCATTTCATCCAGTGTGAATAAAATTATTTATAGCTAAGACTGTAGTGACTTATTCCTAACTTTGCATACCGGGTTTCATTAAATTCTGATCACCCATTTTCTCGTGGTTATGCATGCATACATACATACATACATACATACATACATACATGACGGAAAATTAAAAAGTGCAATAGATTATTACATTCATCAAGTCATAGTTGTGAAAAGGGAGAAAGAGGACAGCATGCACTTTGTGTCCAAATTGCAAAAGGAATGAAGGCCCTTTTGTGATTTTAGGATAACATTTACTATAAGTATTGTACCCTTTAAACTTAAAGAATATAGTTTTCCAAAAAACAAAAGTAATAAAGAACAAGCCACTGACAAGTGCTACAGTGTACAATATGTTGGTTAAACAAGGATGTAGGTTTGTGTGATTCATAGAAAAGAAAAAAACTGGCTGCATTTTAACAGAATAAGTGCAGTCTGTTATTACTGGTACTTGCCTCTGCCTACAGTCAGTTCTTCTTCTTTTTTTTTTTTTTTTTTTTTTTTTTTTTTTTTTTTTTTTTTTTTTTTTTTTAATTAAATGTATGCAGATATTATAACTTAACTTTCTATTAGGCAATCTATAAAGTAGGCATAGTTGTATGTTAAACAGTTAAATTTAGTTTTTTTTTTTTTAAACTGTTGCATTCTGAAATTGGAGATAATTACTACAGTGTTCTTGAAATTGTGGCCACTGTTTCCATTTACTCATTTTTAGTTACATACTACCACCTCCTTTAAAGCCACTTTAATCACTGCTCCTTTATGTTCATGCTATTTGAAGATACAGTCGATAAGAGATTGTAAAATGCTTACTTTCTGTGGTAAGAGAAATAGCTTAAGAAATTGTATTTCTCTGTTGTAGGTGAGGAATATACTGTGTTGGTCCCAACAGATCATGCCTTCCAACGCTGGCATCCCATTGACTGGGGATTTTACCCATTTTCTGTGCCAGAGTTTACAGAAATGATACTGACCAACCATTTCGTCCATGGCAACTTACGTCAAGATAACATCAAGGATGGTCAGAAAGCAGTCACATTGGGTGGAAAGGAGATAGAGTTCTCAAGGACAGGTTAGCTGTGTTCCATGCCCTGTGTTTTTATTTCTAGATATATATCCCCTTATGATAAAAAAAAAATTGTCTTTTTACATTGGGTTGTCTACATATATGAGCATTAACAACCTGGAGGTGAAAAATGCAGGAAAAGAACATTACTTTTGATGACTGGCATCTGATCGAGAAATCTTCGAGAATAGGATGTCACAGAAGAGTTAACTACTGTATTTCTTCAAGGCATTAGAGTCATCCTGTATTATCTATGACAGTAAAGTTCGTAATTTATGTGAAGAAAACATTTCTTGGTAAGTTGGATAGCATTTGTTACAGATGAGAACAGTGGACTATTGATATTTTCTATACAGTATCTATTTAGTTGCTGGTTAAGTTACTTTCAGTTCTGTTCCTCCATTGCACATTAGGTGAAAATTATTGATTTACTCTCTAATTAACAGAATATCTAAAAATGCACGCTTGCTACTAAATGGCGTGAATCCCAGACAAATATGATGGTGAAAATCTTACTAGAAAATTAATTTTAACAATATTTGTTGTACAATGCCATGAACCTTGGTACAAATAATTGCATTTTTCAGACAAGGCTGTGTTCCAGGTGAATGGTAATGTTGATCAACGTAACTGTCATTATTATGCAAAGAAAATCCTAAAATTATTGAAAAGAAGCATATGAAATGGGAATCAGTGACAGTTTGGACAATGATTGGATGGGAAGGATTCCTAGGGATGTGAATTTTGGTAGAGACAGTTAACGGTGAACAGCATTGTGAAATCCTCAATGAAGTTGTGGTGCCAGCGATGCAAAGTGCTCAGCACCAACGTTGTGTATTCCAGCAGGATGGTGCACCCCCTCACTACGCTATTGCAGGGAGGGAATTACCAACAGGTGGGTGGGAAGGAGAGGGCTGACAGGGGCTGACAGAATGGCCATCTCACTCTCCCAATCTCACAGCCTATGATTATTGGTTGTAGGGGCATTTGAAGGAGAAGGTTTATGCTCGAAAACCACGAGACATCGACATGCTCAATGAGGAAGAAATTCGTGCTGATGTTGATGTTTTTGTTGCATTGATCATGTCAGGCCTTGACTTTCTAATGGGGTCATTCTTTTTATCTGTAAGAGGGATAATTGAACATAAGCAATTAATCAAACAAATAGCTGTATTTCAGACTCACCTGTAAGAAATGAACAATAAATTTTTCCAGGTATGTCAGTCAGAACTAATTCTGCAAACTTACGATCATAAGATGGATCATAAAATGTCTGATTCCAGTCATAAGTTTACATCTATTGGACATAGGGTTGCCAGATTTCTGAATGGCAAATAAGGAACACTTCCATTTCACTGCCATATAACGCTAAATTATGGCACCATAGTCGTGATTAAGAGAAAAGAGCAGGGTTATATTAACAAGTAAATACCGGTAATAATATAACAGCGTCAGCATGAAATATATAGGTACTTAAACTAATAGTGCGTTAGTCTTTACATTGATGAACATTTCACAAAGTACTTGTCATTTGAAGAAGCAATTTGTAACAGTTTCTTATTCAACAAAACTTTCTTGAGAAATTCCTTACAATTCTCATCATAGTTGAAGTATACAAGAAGTCCATTTTTTATTAAATCTACTGAGCATCTGTTTCTGTCATCTCTCCATTGTATTGCCATTACTGAAAACACTCTTTCTGTATACCTAAGCATTCGATGGAAATATATTTAAGACAAACTTAAATACCATCAAAATGTTCTTCAGTTTTTCTGGGCCAATTAAACCGCTGATATATAAAATGGAGGAGATTCGTACTCTACATGCCCGCTAGTACCGCTAGAACACTGCCAGAGGCGCTGTTCTCAACTGTGATGGCTGATCATTGGTCAGGTCAGCATACAGAATATTTTGATCATAACCGTGCACTGTTTTTATACTATACTATTGTCTAAACCATGATATTTTTAAAAACGGAACCTTGGGCGTGCGGTTTAAAGGGTGCACCGTACGCGGAACAAAATGAGAAGAAACCGTATTGTTCCGGGCAAAACCGTACATCTGGCAACCCTAATTGGACAAGGTATGGTTATCTTAAAGGTCGCAGACAAAGGTTCTTTCCTGAACATTCTAGAAAATTGTTACATCCATGTAGAACAATATTCCAACCCCAACTAAAACCTTAATGAAATGTACAAAAAAATGTAATATTTAATTTAATGTAATCATCCCAATCTATAATGAGCATAAATCCATCATGAAAAAAAAAAAACTCCAACATTCCCACCAGCATCACATCACCCCTCCATTCCCCTCTCACTTCTCCTTCCCCACCTCTCCTCAAACCTATACTCAGTCTGTGTTTCAAGCTCGCACTCGGTGTGGCGCACATTACCGCCTGAAAGGATATCCATGACGCTGTAAGGTGGGGGGGGGACAGCTGATTCATATTGACAACTGTCTACTTTTCATCAGTTCCGATGGTACATAGTGGCCCCCTGAGCCAGCCTTTATAAGATTTGTAAAAATATTATATCTTAATAGAACTTGCTTATAATCCACTGAATTTCAAAAGTATGACTAATTGTTCCACACCTACAGTTTTGATAATGTGCCATTTGACTTTAAGAACATTTTAACTACTTCCATACAATTCATTTCCATATTTGTCAGCAAATCTTTGCAACCTAACGACTACCAAAGAGTCACGATCTTTTTAAAATGTTCTTGTTTCATCATATTTTAGTTGTACTGTATTTGTACTTTTTCAGTGTTTATTATATTTTTATTAACTTTTGCCAATTTTGTGTGACTGTGAATGGCTGAGGATGATCTTATTTTAAGGGTCAAAAGTCCCAAGATATTTTCAATGAAAATATACTGGCAGATTATATTAATTGTACCGGGAGGTACATCTCGACGCTGCGCATTCAAAACTAGCATCTAAAAGAACTCCTCTATCAATCAAAAGTGAAACCAATTATACAACAAGTTAGAACTTTAATCAGAAGATATCTCCACTGAAAACTTAAGTAATTATTTAGTCATAAAGTTTCCTAAACTGAATGAATTTCTCCTTGTTTTGTTTGCCATCCATCAATAAGTTTGGACATTCTTCCATAGATGACACTACCAAAATACTATGATCATGCACCCTGGTGCAAAGTGAACGAACTTATAATTTAAATAAGTTTTGTATTTCTAGGTTTTTTTTAACTGATTGATGTTCATTTATTTTTGAGTTGGCAATATTTCCTTTTGATTTCCACCAGTTTTGAATCTAGCCAATCCCTAATTTCTGTAATTAATTTTTCACTTATCACAGGCTTCTTGTTCGATTCTGAGTGTAACTTTGAAATTGACCATTTAAATGGAGAGGGTGTGGCTGGTTTAGTCTCGAACCTTCCATGAGAGTTTGTAAACTGTGGCTTTTCACGTTTCTTGGCCAATTGATCGTCATCTTTCTGAATGTGCGTGTTAAGCAGGAGGCGGGTGGCCTCTTCGTCGAGAGCCAGAACATCTAAAAGGTAATGGCCACATAGCTTAATTTTTTTCTTGCTACCTCCGCAGTTTAAACCGAGGGAAAGGTCCGAATCTTTTCCTATGTAACCTACTTTTCTAAAATGTAACTTCTTCTGGCTAATGTAAAAATTTCATAAATCTTTAATTGTAAATCGGGGATAGAGAGTGATGTACCCTCTCGAGCTCCCCTTCACCTTGGTTTGAGGTGACTACGTTTGTAACTTTTCTTCGGTAATGTGTTAAAGGCATCACTATACGAGTCACCTCAGTAGTTTGGGAATAGCCCCTGTTTCATCGGCCTAGAGCCCTTTAGGATTTTAAGGTTTCATTATCTGGAGCGCAGTGTTCGCCTCCATTCAGTTTGTGTTTCGGGCCGTTTACTTAACCTGTTCCTTTTATCAAAGGCCCCATAGGTTGGGTATTAAATACCTCTGTATAATTATTTTTCAAATTGTAAGTGGTGCCTTGAAATGCCAGAGATTGTAAGCTGATGTTGCCTTGAGTAGGCTTGAGAAATTGAGAGCCTATTAGATCTTTTCCAAAATGTTGTAAGAGTAATGAACGCCTCTTGAAGGCTAGATGTTGTGATTTAAGGAGGAAGTGCTCTTGAATCAGGGGATTTCTGCCCCTCATTAAATAATACCTCTTCCTTTTGTAAAGTTGTAAAACTAGGGGCTTTAAGCCCAAAGTGTTAAGGTTCTGAATCTTGGATTTTTCCCAATCTTATTTAATGATTGCTATTTGTACCTGAAATATCATTATGAAAAACTCTTAAGTTTGAAGTTCTAAAAGAAATATAAACTTTGTTAAAGTTTTAAATCAATTCTTGATCTCGTAGATAGATCCATTCACCCCGGCACCTTCTTTAACCTCTTTCTGCTCCACGGGTAACCCCGGAACATTAATCATTAAATGTCATATTGAATATGTGAACACAATTTATACCTCTTTATGTTATTTCATTTTTATTTTTAATATTTTCATTTTTAATATTTTCTTTTTTCACCCTCTTTCTCCTTCAATGCCGTCCAGCTCCATGGCTAAATGGTTAGCGCACTGGCCTTTGGCCACAGGAGTCCCGGGTTCAATTCCCGGTGGGGTCGGGAATTTTAACCATAATTGGTTAATTTCGCTGACACGGGGGCTGGGTGTATGTGTCGTATTCATCATCATTTCATCCTCATCACGACACGCAGGTCACCTACGGGTGTCAAATCAAAAGACCTGCATCTGGCGAGCCGAACTTGTCTCGGACACTCCCGGCACTAAAAGCCATACGCCATTACATTACATTATCTTCAATGCCAATGGAGAATTAAACATCATCCAGAGGGTCACTATTCATCTCAGCGACCCTGAAAACTATGGCTTCAACACTAATATAGGTCGTTTACAATTATTTCTGCATATTCCCTACCACTTCCTCCTGACGGGTATTAGGGTTGTCTTATCCCACTTCCCCTCACAGCATTTCTCTAGAGATAGTATTAAATCATGCTGTATGTGTACCAAGTTTGGTTTGCCTATAGATGCCTGCCATTTTAAATTCACTATCTAGGTCAAATGTTCCACCTGTTCAATACAAAATGAAAATCCACAACCTGTTTCCAGTCATTTGACTGGGTCAGGAATGGAATGAATGAATGAATGAATGAATGAATGAATGAATGAATGAATGAATGAATGAAGCCCCATCTAGCGGCGAGGATACGAATTGGAATTTTGCCGGCTGCCGAAAACTGTCGCACTCCTGTGGGGCAATGGTTAATGACTGACAGATAAAATGAAATGATATTGGAGAGTGTTTCTGGAATGATCAATACAAAGATATAAAATTTAAATCTTATATTTTACATATTACTTATATCATATGATGCCATTTTTATTCATTTAACTTCACCAATATCTCTATGTAAAGATATTGCTCCTTAACTATGTACAACCTGCTAAATTGTGCCTTTTAGTGACTTGATTTTATGATTCCTCAAAGTTGAACTTAGAAATCTATCAATATCTGATGATTCACCAGCAAGAATAAAAAACAATGAAGCAAATCGGTCCAGTAGAATGGCTGGACAGACTGGTCAAAACTCTTTTTAGTGAACACTTTTAATAGGTAGTTAACATACAACTGGTCAGAGGAATTATAAAAGTATTAAAGGCATCTAAAGCGTGAGTGATGCAGTATCATTTATAGATCACTAGCAAATGCCCACAGGGTTGCCCACGTTTATTAATTGAACCACGTTAGATTTTTTTAAACCATTTAATTAAATACAAAAGAAAAACTATATTTATAAACATACATCTTTTTCACTGTTAGTATTGGTAGTTTTCTACTATTTCACCCCCTTTCAACCCCTTCCCATAGGGGTGTCTTACCCTATAGTTTTCTTTCCCAAACAGTAAGTCATATGAGTATCATGTCTGGTTGAGAGCTATGCTGGAATATGCACACGTATATCCATGATCTCGGTCATTTTGGACATTCCTTTCATCCCTTCTAACTCCCATCCCAATTGCGAATGAACTTGGCTCAAACAGCATCCAGAGTGTCACAGTTCATTTCTGCTACCCCAAAGACTATGAACTTGCCACTAATATCGATCTTTCTTTTGTTTTCTTGTTTTGTACATTTCTCCCCTTCCTTTATGGCTGCTAGGGGTTTCTTGCCCCTTACAGTATTTTTTTCCAGATATTAAGTTATATGTGTTTAGTTGAGAGCTATGCTGAAACATACACACACATTCACCCGTAATCTCTGTCATTTTCAACATTTTCTTTCTTCACTCTTTTTCATCCTCTATGCCATGGGAACTGAATTTGGACTTTTCATTTTTATTGCTACATTTATTTCCTTATAACATTAATGTAACTTTAAGAGGGTTTTGAAGATGTCATGCTTATTTTTAAATAGAACCAAGTTTCCAATAACAAATAATTGCATCAATTCATTGAACTGATAATAGGGCTGTTATTATGGGGTTCTTAAATATTAGAAGAAGCAGAAGTAACATTTTAAGAAATACATCATAATCTTTACCAATGACATGAAAGATATAGACTGCTGAACACACCCGTTACAGCGCCCCTGGTTGAAGCAAAGTGAACTAACTGTTGCCTATAACTGTCATGATGACTGCCACTTCTTGGCCTTGATATTTAGCCGTATTATCAGTTCAATGAATTGATGCGATTATTTGTTATTGGAAATTAAGTTCTATTTAAAAATAAGCATGATATCTTGAAAACACTCTTAAAGTTACATTTATCTTACACTGAAATAAGCTTAGTGAATCTGGTAGGCATTTGTGTTTTTATAAGAATTACGTATGTAGAAGGATGGATAATTCGGCATCATACACTAACAAGAAAATCATGCACTACAAGAAGACATGTTATACCTGCAGCAGTTTATTCAGGAATTCACACGTGTTGAGGAAGATACCACTCCCTTTTAATTATGTACCTTCAGTTTCATTCTGGTATAATTTGTGAATTTTGCTCCTTGCTCAAGTTTGTTACGTTTTATGCATCTTGCTACTTATGGCTACTTTATGTGAACAACTGTGCAATAAACAGAATATATGTCCGCTAGTTGGGGCGTAGAATATCTCCACGGCATCCCCGCCTGTCGTAAGGAGCTACTAAGTGGGGTAACCCTAGGCTCTAAACTTGATACCACCGGACCCCCTGGCTGAGTCGGTCGGTCGGTTTTATCTTGTATGCCTTTTGAAAGACTGTAACAACATACAACAACTTCTCCAGGTCCTCTCTATGGTAAATTCAGAGGAAATAAGTGTTTGTTTTGCCTTCAAGTGTCATGGGTGCCAGTGGTTTCAAGTAGATTCAAAGATTCAGATTATAAGTCTATACTTTTCATTTCATTGCCTTTACATACTGCTGATAAGACAACCAGCTGATCAGAGTTGTCATGCAGTTTACGTACCTTCCCCTATTTTATTTTCTTTTTTTTTCCACCCTTCTCACCCCCTATGCGGAACTGCCCATCAGATTTCATTCAAACCAATTCCTAAACCCTGCCAAGGGTAATAAGAACAAATTATGTAATTTTCAGTGAAATTGGTCCAGTAGTTTTTTGAGCTTTTTTTTTTTTTTGCTTTACGGCGTGCTGACACAGATAGGTCTTATGGCGATGATGGGAAAGGAAAGGCCGAGGAATGAGAAGGAAGCTATTTGCTTTACGTTGCACTGACACAGATATGTCTTACAGTGACGATGGGATAGGAAAGGCCTAGGAATTGGAAGGAAGTGGCCATGGTCTTAATTAAGGTACAGCCCCTGCATTTGCCTGGTGTGAAAATGGGAAACCAGGGAAAACCATCTTCAGGGCTGCCGACAGTGGGGTTTGAACCCACTATCTCCTGATTACGGGATACTGGCTGCACTTAGGCGACTGCAGGTATCGAGCTTGGTAGTTTTTGAGTCTATTCGAGACATACAGACATACAAACATTCATTTTTATATCCATAGATTTTAAGTGCTTAAGTCTGAAATTTACTTGTTTAATGCATATCCCTTTTCTTGGTTTTGAATAACAATGAAAATCCAATGGAAAGGTGAAATATGAAAGTACCTGTAATTAAAATATTGTGTTTTACTTTAGGTTATTAGAGATTGGGGAAGGTCTGCCTTTTAATCAGAGATATTCAGTTCATACTTTGTTTCCTTAATGTTTCAGAAAATCCTCCTATTTTAACTGTGGAAGGTGCTGCTATTGTAAATGGGGACACTCCAGTAACTGGAGGAAACATCATGTTTATCGGAGAAGTGTTGTTCGTGAATGATGGAGTGGTTCAGAGATTGCATCAGGACAACAAAGACAAGGAGACACCTCCTCTCTTGGCATTCCCCTGGTTTGGTTCTCAGTTTTTGTCTCACGCCTTTCTTGCCTTGGAAGAAAATCCTCAGTTCACCCAAATCACTCGCTTTGTGAATCTTGCTGACCTGGCTCCTCATATTACAGGTTCTGGTGAGTAATCTTTTTCATTCTGCTGTAATAAAACAAGGTGATAATACCTTCAGGGTCAATATTTCAACAAGTACATCTTTGCAGATCATTATAATTTTTTCCAACATTTTCATTATCAATTGTTTGGATATTATTATTTATTACTGTATGTAAGCCTGCATTTGACAGTCTTAATTAGTAGGAAAAATGTAATTGGAAAATTGAAATGATGTTCATATTGTACGAAAAGAATTTACACTTTCCAAGCTACATACTTGTCAATTGTAGAAAAACAGACAGGTATTGTGAAATTTCCTCATGAACCACATTGAGTGTAAATGTAGATAAGAATTCTACTTTGATGCCTATGGATCTGTGAACTCTTTGAGAAAGCTACATATCATTGTCCATGGCTAAACACCAGGATGTAAAATTTTATTCCTACCAAAGTTTATCTTTGTGGCTTGTTGATTGTGACAGAGAAGGCTGTATTCAGAGGAAATTACCTTCGTTTGAAAATGAATGATATGCCAGATTCTCCAAATATATTCTTGGAATAAAATATGTTCTTCCTGAAGTTGAATCCATCAGAATGTCTGCATGAACAATATTTTTGTGTAGCTTTACCACAGTCAATCTCATTCTGATGCACAAACCAGCATTAGTATTTGCTATAGATTGTGAAGAAGAATATTAAGACATATCCAACTTCTGTATTTATCTTGTGAGGTGGCATGCCTGAAGGATGAAGAAAGTTAAGAAATTCAATGGGATAATGTACTACCTCATCAACATCGTTGTATTCTATGGAGTCAGTTGCAATATAAAGTTGCTCAAAAACGAAAAGCAAAGAAAAAGAAGAGTGCATTTAATATTTTATCATAACTTTATTTATTATCAAAACATAATTCATCTCCCACATACAAACCCTGTGAATATGAACAAACACAGTACTGTATTACCATTTTTGCCTAGTTCTCCATTGCTGAGCTTTAAAAACAATTTACATTTTAAAACCAATAATTATCTTAATTTTGGGCCAGAGAGAAGAATATTTTAAAATTGACTGAACAGGGGTCATGGACAGCATAGACATAAAATCTTCCTAGCAGTGACTTTTGAAGTTGTTTGAAGTGGTTTAAAACATCTGCAGCTAATTTGACTGTAATTTTTTATTTCCTGTCATTCATATGTAAATTTCTGATTTTCTTTCCAAAATTCATAGGTACCTTCCTTTTTGTTGCAACTCCTTTCAACGTCTCAATAAACTCAAATCTTTATATGGAATTCTCCTATTTGCTTTAAATGTCGTGAATTGATCAATAATGGACAGCAACTGATCTATAATGTTTTGGCTCAAGTAATATGGCAGCCACTTGTGTCCATTCGCTTCAACTCTTGTAGCACATTGACGATACATTCTGTCTTATTCTGTGCCCAGTGGCTGGCACTAGTGGTTTTGCTGACATGGTAATGGCACAAAACTCTTCTTCAGCAAGTAAATGAATTGCAGATTGGAGTATGTTTAGTCATCTCTACATTGTTCTGTGCTCTTTGGTATCCACTTACAATGAAGCTTAACCCCTCATTTCTTTGATATCACACTCTACGCACTAGAACTTCTAAGAAGGAAGTAGAACTTAGTTAAGTTTTATGACAATGGATGTTGTTAATACTGCTGTGTGTAAAAAAAATGAAAAATTCACCTGACTGAATGAGAGGCATTCCATCAAGAAAGAATAAAGTATGCAAAGAATGCTCAAATCATATCTCTACCATAGAAATACCTATAACGAAGTATCCATGGTCAAAAATTTGTTAGTTGTCACTCCCCAATCTCAGTGGTATTCTATCTTGTGCTTGTAGATGGAGATTAGTTGTAATTGCTTACAGCAGAATGGTAGATATGGTTTATTTACTTCACACAAAGAAGGTATTTTTCACTAAACAGCTATGATGCTCTTCATTGTGTTGTATTTATAACCTATATCTTGTGCCAGTTTCAACCTTCCAAACATTCTCATTTTCTCAAAATTGCTGTGGAGGGGTGACAGAACTCAAGGGTGGACATAATTGACCTCATGCATGTAAGTGACAATGTGTGTATCAACATGGCGAATTTGGCACAATCACTTCACTCAAAGCAACATAAGTATCTTTAAAAACTGCAAAATTCTTCGTTGTGAGAGTTTCATTGTATTTTTTGTGCAGAGGAGATATAACAGCCTATATCAGTCAATCAATCACTGTATTTAGGGTAGTCACCCAGGTGGCAGATTCCCTATCTGTTGTTTTCCTAGCCTTTTCTTAAATGATTGCAAAGAAATTGGAAATTTATTGAACATCTCCCTTGGTAAGTTACTCCAATCCCTAACTCCCCTTCCTATAAACAAATATTTGCCCCAATTTGTCCTCTTGAATTCCAGTTTTATCTTACATTGTGATCTTTCCTACTTTTAAAGACAACACTCAAACTTATTCGTCTACTAATGTCATTCCATGCCATCTTTCCATTGACATCTGGGAACATACCACTGGTATTAACGTTCCACTTAGTCGAGCAGCTTGTCTCCTTTCTTTCAAGTCCTCCCAGCCCAAATTTTACAACATTTTTGTAACGCTACTCTTTTGTCGGAAATCACCCATAACAAATTGAGCAGCTTTTGTTTGGATTTTCCCAGTTCTTGAATCGAGTAATCCTGGTGAGGGTCCCATACACTGGAATCATACTCCAGCTGGAGTCTTACCAGAAACTTATATACCCTCTCCTTTACATCCTTACTACAACCCCTAAATACCCTCATAACCATGTGCAGAGATCTGTACCCTTTATTTACAATCCCATTTATTTGATTACCCCAATGAAGATCTTTTCTTATATTAACACCTAGGTACTTACAATGATCCCCAAAAAGAACTTTACCGGGCAAGTTGGCCGTGCGCGTAGAGGCGCGCGGCTGTTTGCTTGCATCCGGGAGATAGTAGGTTCGAATCCCGCTATCGGCAGCCCTGAAGATGGTTTTCCATGGTTTCCCATTTTCACACCAGGCAAATGCTGGGGCTGTACCTTAATTAAGGCCACGGCCGCTTCCTTCCAACTCCTAGGCCTTTCCTATCCCATCGTCGCCATAAGACCTATCTGTGTCGGTGCGATGTAAAGCCCCTAGCAAAAAAAAAAAAAAAAAAAAAAAGAACTTTTTCACCCCATCAATGCAGTCATTAAAACTGAGAGGACTTTTCCTATTTGTGAAACTCACAACCTACTATCCATCTCACAATATTATAGAGGTCATTTTGCAGTTCCTCACAATCTTGTAACATATATTACTCTATACAGAAAAACATCATCTGCAAAAAGTCTTATCTCTGATTTCACTTCTTTACTCACATCATTTATATATATGAGTAAACATACAGGTCCATTAATACTGCCTTGAGGAATTCCCCTCTGGTGCCAATTTCAGCTCTTGAAATGATCTTGTTTTCTCAACATCACTGTGAAAGACAAACAGAATAGGGATTTTATATTTACCAGGTGGCCCTCCATCCCTGTACTTTCTTCATATTAGTCTCCTATATACACTAATGGTGAATGGGATGCTTAATTACTGGTTTACAGTGGAGTGCTACAAAGTTCTATCATCATCATCATCATCATCATCGTCATCATCATCATCATCATTTCCCTTCTATATTCTCTATTGCAAAAAAATAGCAGTCATATTATTACACACATTCTCTAATAGTGTGCATTTGTAAATATGTCAAAGGTGCAGAAAATGAATAAAGTTTAGATGATGATTTACCAGGTGTATGTATAAGTTTTTGCCAGTTTTTGTGGTAAAGAAAACACATAATTTTCAAGGGAAATTCATTTTTTGTTTATTCAAAATATTGGCCATCGGCTTCTGCACGCTTTACCCATCTTTCAAGTTATGAATAACATGCCAGAAAAACTGCTTGTCTTTAGGGCAAACCCTTTGTCAAGCTAATTTCCAACTTCAAAATTTCTGAAGTCCTGCTCTGTGAGCGCGTGCCCCATTGATGCGAAGAGTTGATAATCGGATGGCGCCAGGTCGGGTGAGTACGGCGGGTGCAGAAGGATGTCCCATCCAAGCGATTTCAAGGTGTTTTTCACTGGTTTTGCTGTGTGAGATGACATATTGTTGTGTAACAAAATCACTTTGCCATGTCTTCTGGCCCATTCCAGTCATCTTTCGATCAATGTGTGATTTAAATTAATAATTTGTTGGCGATAGCGTTGAGTTTGAATTGGGTCATCATCTGCCTTTCACACTGAAATCACCACATTTAAATTGTCAAAACCATGTCTCACATGTTCTAATTGATGGAGCGTGTTCACCATATGTTTCTACCAGCAAACAATGACTTTCCACAGCCTTTTTCTTTTGATTAAATAAGAAAAGCAATGCGTGCTGCAAATGTTCTCTTCCAGACGCAAACGTTGACACGATCACTGAACAATATAACACAGACACTAGTGTTTGGTGGACTCAACTTGTGTGTGTTGGTAGGTTAATGTCAGATGAACAAACTGATGTACTGTATGTGTCAAATTCATACACTGCATACTGTTCGCTGGTGCCATCTCTTAGTGAAACCAGAAAAGACTTATGCATACACCTGGTATACACTTTGTTGGTGAACAACACCAGCCATTGTTGATATCTTGACAGTAACTATAGTGTTGCTATACCAAATATCAGCATACTGCTATGAGTTCAAAAACGAAGCTTAATAACGCAAGCGGGTGCATAGGAGTTAGTGCTGAGGAACATGTAGCAAGCTGCTGTCCAGTTGTTATCTCTTTGTATTCTGATGAAACCCACCTACAGGCAGTAACATCCCTGTGAAAATCAGCTATTAGGCATCCTATTCATATTTGTTAGAAAGTAATTTGTAATGGTAACTAAATAAGATATTTCTCAGGTAAATGTAATTTAGCCCAATTACCTTTTTCTTGTACTATTCCCATCACTGATTACTGATCCATATTTCAAAGGAGATTTTATAGGATTTTCAATAAAATACTGAGGGTCAAATGTCACTTAAGCTGCAGTCTATTTTTAGTGGTGCCAGAGTGCCTGAATTTTTCCCTGGTAAAGAATTATTTAATGTATGGTAACAGTAAATATACTGATAGGAGTATCTCATATTTAAGCACTCCTCAATGCTAGTTGACAGTGTTAGGACTGCCAGTTCTTCAAGACGTTGATGTACAGATACTGCAGAACTGAATGATAAATTTTTGACCCAAGTTAAAATAATAAAGTTATGTCAAAGGTACCTAATATTTTCTTCTGTAATTGAATTTATTATTACAGAAGAATGAGAGAATTATTGATATTCTTCATGGAGATAGTTCCCCCCACCCCCTCATTCTTGGAACGCAATATCTATTGCCAACCTCTGTTCGAGAAAGTCCTACAAACAGTGGTTTTAGTCTCTATTTGTACTTATCTTAGAATTCTGGTTTATCAAAATTAATACTCTCTCTGTGGCTTCAATGATATTTTAATACAGACATGAGATAGAATTGTCTAGTTTTTTTTTTTTTTTTTTCTGTCAGTCCTCTATGTCATCCTCTTATCTTTCATGCATTTAATCAAAAATAAATTTGTGTATTGTATGATATTTTCTTTAGTGTGTGCAAATGAAATATAGTAGTACTGATCAACACTGAATTTTCAGGAATTTAATAGTATCAAAGACTCATCTTCCTTTCTTTTTATTTTCACAGAGTATACATTCTTTGTTCCTACCGATGATGCTTTCCGTAAACTGGGACTGGACTCTATGCCCAATAACTACCTGTCTAATGGAGAGGGTTTCCAGGTACTTCTGAACCACTTTGTGAAAGGCAGACTGTACAAGAGAGACCTGACTGATGGGAAAGTGTTACATACCCTGGGCAATAAAACAATACACATCAGGAGGCATGGAGGTAAGCTAGGCATCCATTGTGTGTATAATATGTTATACAGAGAGTCTGTTTGCATGAGAATGTGAGATCCAACTGCAGTTCTGTGTGAATTACATGGAAACGACAATGTTTTATGTCCTTTTTTGAACTTATTCATCTATTATACAGGATGTCCTTAACACATTGGAGACGCCGCTCATAGAAACTATGGGCACGCTATTTTGTTGCTGCTGATGGAGTTCGGAAAATGTACAGGAACGTTTTCACTGTAGCTAAAAAATAGTAGCTGCTGTTTCAGCGAGCTGTGACTTCACTACGATATTGTTGAATGCCTCTATAAGCATAAAATGTAATATTTATGAGCATAAGTCAGGAGCTCTTCTTTCAAGGCATTGATAACACAGCCACATTCCTACATAACCTGGGATTGCATCATTGTTGACTCTCAGCTGTGAAATGGGCAGGAAAGTATGTACAGTACATGCAGACAGGAAGAGTGCATGTTTGAGAGGCAGGCTTGTTTGTGTAATTCTTGTGAATATTTAGCATGTCTAATTCAAGTGTACAAAATTTGGACAATGAATCCATTATGGATGTTCTTATGAAAGACTAGAGTTCTGAAAATGAGGATAAGGATAACAATTACACACTAAGTAAACATGATGATTCTGGCACTTCAGGCAAGTAAATGTAGATAATGAGCTAATTTCATATTGGTGTGAAGTGTAACGTAGTTTTATACAGCTTCCTGAAGTGGGTTCTGTAATACTGTTTTATACCACTTCCTAAAAATGTGGGTGTTTACCGTGTACAGATGACAACCTGCAGCAACTCGATGCAACCCCGTCGTCAAACAACGAATAGTGGTAAAGCAAATTACTGGTCATAAACAAGAATACTGGTGCCAATTGACCAATTAGGTTAGAATCTGTATTAGTGTGTTTCAGTAGATGTGTCCACAATATTAGACATATTTTGAAATATTAACTGAACTGGTATCCATAGCTGTGTCCGATTTTTTTCGTTTGTAAAACATACTATTTTCATAAATTTTTATTTAAAAATCGCTGCACTGTTATGATAATTAAAGCTCATTTTTATGTACTAGAAAGTGTGATCTTTCTAAATATTTCTAAAGTAGTTATAATCATGGCTTACCGTAGCATTGCAAAAAATTTTAAAAACCGTTAAAAATCCTGCAATTTCTGGAGGGTAGCACATTCGAATATGCTCGTCTCCAATGTGTTAAAAAAAAGTTATATTTACAAAAGAAGGCAGCATGCAACAAACAAAGTAAAAACGGTTCTATAAACATTGGTTGCAAACCCAATATCTTCAGAGTTGACCATACCATCAAGATCACCGTGTCTTTGATCTACTCTTCACAACATGTGATCGATGCGACTTCCATCTGCAGCCTTCCATCCTACCGTATCTCGGATTCATTGGAACAACCTTGGTTGTTGCCGGATTGTATCACAAGCATTGAACATGCATTCTCGTAGTGTATCTACATCATTTATGGGGGCCACGTACACCATAATATTTACATGTCCCCAAAGCCAAAAATGAAATTGCGTATGGCCTTTAGTGCCGGTAGTGTCCGAGGACATGTTCGGCTCGCCAGGTGCAGGTCTTTTGATAGGCGACCTGCGCGTCATGATGAAGATGAAATGATGATGAAGACGACACATACACCCAGCCCCCATGGCTGCTAAATTAAACAATGACGGTTAAAATTCCCGACCCTCCCAGCAATCAAATCCCAGACCCCTGTGACCAAAGGCCAGCATGCTAACCATTTAGCCATGGAGTCAGAGAAAGTCAAAAATTTGAAGGGTTAAGGTCAGACCCTCCCCGACCAATCCATTGCTCATAGAAGATCCATGTTAGATGTCACCTAACCCAACAGTGGAAATGGACCAGTGCCCCATCATGCATGTACCATATTTACAGTCATTCTTGTAGTGGCACATTCTCCAGCAACACAGGTACGATACATGCGATTATTCAATCTGTTGTGTGCATAGTAGGGACCTATCAATCTGTCCCTGTGAATGCCTGCCTATATGTTGATACTAAATTATTTTGTTCTGATGTTCTCTCTTTTCCACTGCACTATGAAAATTTATGACACTGTCTCTCGTGAAACCCGCCTCGTCTGTAAATGAAACCTTTGTTGTGAAATGCAGATCATGGGTACATGTTTGGAGAAACCACTGGCAGAAGTGCAGTCTGGCAGACTGATCGTATGGCAGCATAGTTCGGATGCACTGCACATGGTATGGATAGAGCAACTGTTCATGGAGGACTATCCAGACAACACTTTTAGCAATACCTTCAGCTGTGGATATTCTCCGGACACATGTTCCAGGATTGTCCTCCACATGTTCTAATACCCGTTGCTCCATATCAAGTGAGGGAATTGTTTGTGGTGCAAAGGATCTCGTTTTCAAAAGGCACTGGAACAGGGGACTAAGTGATTATACAGATTGTGTGTGGTGTAAAAGATCATATTGGCCATTTCCTGTGTTAAATAATAGGCCTCCATTACTTGCTGTAAGGCCAAAGAAGAAAGACAAGAATACAAATTAGATTACTGCAGTGTCACTACAGAACATGTGTCATTTTAAGCACTACCGTACACATGACGAAACTAACCTACCTGATTGCAGGAGCAATATGGTCTGTAATACATAGTGGAATACTGTACGTTGGCTAGTGTGCTTTGTTCTAGCTAGATACAGTACAAATGCACACACACATAATGTACTACATCAATTGTCTACATATACCATGGTTTCACATTCATTTCATGACAGAGTGCTCGGAGTGAAAGATATACCCCTCTTACATAGTAAGACCATAATACAACATGCAAGTAGGTTTGCGACCAACGTTTAGGTAGGAACATGTTTCCATCTTTTGTTGCATATGATCCTCCGTAAATTATTGGAACATAGTGATCATTGATAGTAGTAGTAGTAGTAGTAGTAGTAGTAGTAGTAGTAGTAGTTGTTGTAGCTGACCATAACTCCGAAGATATTGGGTTTGCGACCTTTTTTCTTTCATTTGTTGCATGTTGCCTCCTCTGTAAATATTGGAACCTTTTCAGGGACACCCTGCATAACAAACAAGTGTCAAACCAAGTCAGAGAGAAAGAGAGAGGGGAATAAGAAAAGAACACATATAATGGGAATAACACATTAGCAGGTCAATGTGGAAAGAGAGAGCAACAGAAATAGAAGACAAGGACAAATATGGAAAGACAAAAGGACAAGGACAGTCTCCACGTGGTCATATACTGCCATCTTCAAATAGATAGGCTCTCTCTTCATCAATCCCAGTTCTTCCATATCCATCTCTTCCCTCCCTCCCCCCACCCTCCTGATGAGCTCATTTCTGATTCCCATCTTCATCAGAAGGGTGGGCATCAACACTCGCTTTGGGGCCATCTTGTCAGATCTTTTGTCTTTGTGTGGTAATAATGAAAAATAAGAAAAAAGCCGGATAAGTGCAGGAAAAGGGAAGAAACATGAAACAATGATAAATACGGGTGGTAAAAGAAAAAAAATAAAATAAAATAATAATAATAATAATAATAATAATAATACTTGAGGGAAATAAAATACCTCTCGCGGACCAAACACACACCCCCTGTGGGTGGGGGAGGCAGAGGAATAATACACCCACGGTATCCCCTGCCTGTCGTGAGGGTCGACTAAAAGGGGCGACCAAGGGCTGATTGTATTAGAACTATGAAACTACTTTTGATTAGTACCATCACGCGCGGAACACCATGGGTCGCTTTTACTTGCGAGTAGTACCACTCTGTTAGGTACTGAATAGTTTTGTGATTCATAGCACTCAAGCAGGGTTCAGTGTGGGTTTCCAGTACCTGTGAGTCGTACCCATGTGAGCAACACCATGGGTCTGGGCATTGCCTGCGAGTTGTATCACTGTATGAGTGACACCGTGGGGCTGCGTTGCCAGTGATTAGTACCCACTATGTGAGGAACACCACGGGAATGCTGGCGCCCATGATTAGTACACCTAGGTGAGGAACCTCATCGGTTTACGTTGGCTATGATTGGCACCATTATGTAAGAAACACCATAGGTCTACATTACCTTTACGACATACAATACTTGGGAGTAGTGCCTTAATGTTTGGCACAACGTGAGTTTACACTACCTTTGATGAGTACCGCAGCTTGAGAAATATCATGGTTCTCCTTTACTACCGATAAGTGCCATTATGCGGGATCGTTGACATAGATATTGACCCATTCAGACAAGCATCATCGATTCAGGATTAGGCTGTGGAAGTAGTCCCTTGGTCTGTAACATTTTTTTCCTGGGAATGTGGGGCATTGCGCATCTGTCTTATCCACTGCTTGTTTTAAATTCATATTCATCAATTCGTTCCTCATCATCACGTTTTGAATTCGGGTCAGTGGATGAATTTTGTACTTTTTGAAATCCCATTTCGTCTCATTTCATACCATAGGGGCCGATGACTTAGATGTTAGGCCCCTCTAAACAACAAGCATCATCATCATCAAGATACACACTGAGAAAGTAGAGAAAAGGGAATATTTTCCTTATATTTTACTACTTTTATTCTAATATTATTCCGTAATAGCTCATTTCTCATCCTTTTAGGCGTGCATTGGTATATTTTTATACCTCTTCATTTGGTGAAATTTCAATTTAAATATGACACTTTTATTTGAATCAGAGGTGGATTGTTTAGTTGCAGGTCCTCTTAAAAGAATAATTACCACCACCACCACCACCTTGTATTTGGATATGGAAGCTATGAGATAAATAATACATTTTTTTTATTATTTCTAACTTCTTACCATGGTTACTGTCGTTTTAATTTTGAAGCACCCAACAGGTTGGCTGTGCAGTTAGGCTCATGTAGTTGCAAGCTTGCATGTGGGAGATGGTGGGTTCGAATCCCACCGTCGGCAGTCCTGAAGATGGGGTGGATTTTACTACTTTCTGCATAGAAGCTGTCCTCAACAGCTGACTCCCAGGACAGAGACACTTATCTTCTGAGTTTATTTTAACATGAGTCCCAATCCTAGCATTGCCAGATATCTTCAGCATGTCTGTGCGATATTAAACACTAGCAAAGAAAAAAAGAAAAAAAAGAGAATAACAAATCTTTATGAATAGAAGTTAATTTCAATGTGATTCAGATTTTGTGTAAAAAATGCAGGCTTCATTGGTTACTATCCACTCAAACTGTACATCCCCATAGGTTATGATCATAAGATGAATGATCCATAAGCCAGTTTTCTTATGTGGATAGATTGTTAGTAATACTTGTATAATTAGAGAATTCAGTATTTTAAATAATCCTCTTTTTTTTTCAGATACCATCACAGTAAATGATGCTGATATTGTAGAGAGCGAAGTCTTTGTTTACAATCTGGGCACCATGTACTACATTAACCGGGTATTGTTTATGACCAAGGATGATCTACCCACTTCGACTGATGTACCTACCAGCGAGAGTTCCATGACTAGCACAACAGAATATTTCAGAGAGGTGGAGAATGTATCTAGTGAACTAACAGAGGAAAGTGGAACACTGCCTGACATCCTGCTGGAAGGCGAGTCAACAGAACAGCAGGATGTATCAACTACTCCAGAGAGCAATGATGTAGAAAGCAAGGCTGCAGAATCTCGAGTTGATACCGTGTTACTGGAAATGACAACAGTTGGGAGCTCAACATCCATCAACAACAATACTCTGACAGAACCTCGACGCTGATCGAATCATCCAACTGAAATCCTGATGTGAAGTAAACAAGTACAAATTTGGTCCCATGACTCTTGAGTGTGTTATATAAAGCAACATCAACAACAACGAAGAATTTGTAGTGTCTGTGTTGAGTTCAGTGTGAACAAGTTAACAAGTTTTACATTTTAATATGAAATGCCTGTAATTAAATAATTTTAAGTGTTTTGTGAAAATGAGGTAAGTTTGTATATAGTTCCAGGGACTGCTAACTCAGTGGAATTGATATAATTACTAGTGCATTTTGATATAAACCATGCATTGTCTTAGTGGAAAAATCATTTCCATAGAGCAGAGAAATTAATTTTAGGTCATTACAGTGAATACCTAATTTAATTTCTCAAATAATGTTTTGGTATAAGAGTGTGTGTGTGTGTTTGTGTGTGTGTGTGCATGTGTATACGTGGTGTGTGTTCAAGGGAGTTTTCTCCAAAGCTTACTCAGATAATATACACTCAAATACTGGTACACATATATATCTGAGCTCAATAATCGGGAGAACCTGAATGATAAAAGAAAAAAATGTCAGTTACAATTGTTCAGAGAAATTAAATTCTTCCCTGGTGATGTAATTTAAAACAAAAATATTTGGAGGTCCCTTATAAAATGAGATTCTTATAGTCCTGTGATTTTGTTTACCTTTCAAATTACTGATCTAGGCTATTATTTTCTGGGTCATAAGGATATTGACCAAGATTTGGTGCTTTTATTGTTTAACAGTGAGATAAGTGACTATCTTCTAGCAGTAATATGTCTAAATTTTGTTTTTTATTTCATTATCCTTATTTCCTTACAATCTCTTATGGAATAAAAGCAACTGCTCAGTTTTTAGGTCTATATCAAGTCAGAAGATGTAAGACTTGATGCTTCATTACAAAAAGCAGAACAGAAGGATATAAATGATACACTGAGAGCTTAACTAGGTTAAATATCATAAAAATAATTTTTAGCAAGATGCCAGCAAAATATTTTTCATACCAAAGTAAACAACTATGTTCTTCTTCGTACAGTGTCCAATTTTTGGTTTGTCTTCGTCCATTTCACTTGATCCAAGGCATCGTCAAGGCTACCACTCATCACACACGTCCTCAGTGAGCCGGTTGAAGCTGCCTCTTTTAAGGCCAACCACATGGCCATCGTCCTTCAGGTGATGTGGTATGCTGTCTTTGCAACTGTAGTCTCACTGCTTCTGATAACATAACCACACCAATGAAGTCTCCTCTTGTGTATTTTATCAGCAATAGGTGCTATCCACTTCCATATGTCTTCATTCTTCACATGATCCAATCACTTGAGGCCCAGGGACCAGTGCAGTAGCCTCATCTCCTCTCATCTCCATAACAGGGAGTGTTTGCTCATGTCTGGCAGTTGTAGGCCAGCATTTTGACCCATATAGGGCAACCCTAAATCCAACAGGGATTTGTATTGTTAGTTTGAAGCGCACATTCCATATACTCCTGTTTTCGACTCTGAATGAAAACTACTATGAACAACTATGTTCATTTTGAAAAAAAATACTGTATGTTCATAATAAATATTTCATTATCAAAAGATATACTGGTAAATAAATACGATAGTTGAATAGAGGTATACAACAATGTTTTATAACAAAACTTTAGAATGTAAATCATGTACCAGCCTTACACTTAATCATTTTTGGTTTAAAATGTAACCTTAAAATGGTAACTGTTTTAAATTTATTGTCAAAAATACAGAATGAGAACTTTAGTCAGTTTTGCTTCCATTGCCTCAAATGTAAATATCATGATTGTAATTTAGATTCAAGAAGTGCAGTGGCCTAATTAGTAAATAAAATTGTTGTTTAGTTACCAAACAAATAAATTAACCAGAAAACCTAACAGTATATAACATTGGTATGAAAGTAGATCGATGAAGTAAATAATGAGGATTTAAATAGCTTTACACTGTTTTTCAAATAGGGTCATCCATCAGTAATATTTGCAGTATATATGAGTCTCCTTAGGACTGACTCCTTGGCTGAATGGTCAGCGTTGAGGCCTTTTATTCAGAGAGTCCTGATTTTAATTCCCAGTGAGGTCAGAGATTTTTTTTGCATCTGATTAATTCTTCTGGCTCAGGGAATGGGTGTTGGTATTTTGTCCCAACACTCTCCTCTTCATATTCAGACAACACATCACCCTACCAACCACCATGCAATAGTGATTATATCCCACCACATAGGGTTGGCATCAGGGAGGATATCTGCTGTAAAACAGGGTCAAATTCACATGTGTGACACAGTTTGCATGCACAACGCCGCAGGTGTGGGAAAAAGCGGTAGAAGAAGGTTCTTAGGTTCTTCAAGTTATTCATTACATCGTTTCTAGCAGATCTAAGTTATTGGAAATATCTCCTGAGTTTTTCACAAGTGTAATCTGTTTGTTAATGTATATTCACAAAAAAAAAAATTTCACCCCTTCCTGGTTGTGAGTGAATTAATTAACATGATAACAGGTGTTCTTTGTCCCAAACCTCCAACCCACCTTTTTTTTTTTTTTTCTCTCACATAGAGATGTTTGTTTCTGCTTATGTCACCTTGTGCAGTACCAAACATGTTTTGTTGTTTACCAATAGGTATGCAAATTTTTAGATGACAGTTTTGAGAAGTTATGATGAAGTGGCTCACTTTTCCATGAATGTAGAAACTCCAAGACTGGTTGATTGACTGCTTCCAGATAACATTGGAAGTGAAACTAATTCCAACTGTGTAATAAATGTATTTTTGTATACTTGGTCGTTTGTGTGGCAATAATGCATATTTCTTTCCCTAAATATACTGTAGTTGCTCTGAATATAGGAAGAATTCATTTTGGATTCAAGTTACAACTTTATTTTTTGTACCCACAAGTTACTAATAATGATTCACATGCTGTTCTGAAGAATTCTGACATTATGTTTTCAATAGGAGAAGAAATAAAATTCTGTGAACAAAGAGAATGCAATTGGATAGTACAGGGAAAATAAGAACTTACCTAGGAATTATTTCTGATTACCACTCTTTGTTCCTTTAAAAAGTATATAGATACACATATTGTCTCACATTTATCAAACATATGCCAAACCGAATTATATTTTTTTAACTGTCATACATACATAAGTAACAACATTCATCAAAATATGATGCCAATTTTGTAATACTGATGTAATTCGTCCAAAGTGAAATACAGTAATAATTTATTGAATTGATTGAATTTATTGAATTGTTATCCTACTTCATTCTTCTGTCTTATTCTAAATATAAGTTGTACTCATCCTCTATATGGTGACTTAACACGTTCATACTCAGCTTAAGCTGGTGGTAAGAACTTTACATGCACTAAATGAGGTCTAGCAGAAGCCCTGAAAGAGAGGAGTCTGACACAAGCGGAAATAAAGTCAGACTTATTGCCTGTTGAAACTATTTGATACAAACATCCCACAAGCTATAAAGCTCTGGAGGGTAATTAATAAATCTAAAGTAGTACAGTATGTCAAGAATAACCTTCAAAGCATTTAGCACAGTCCTGCTTCATTAGAATGAGATGATAGAATGACAGGGTTAAATACATCAAGTATTTTGTAGCAGACCAACAGTAAATTGTGGTTTGGTGGAGTTGGATGTAGAATAGAATACTCCCATCCCATAGTTCTGGATTGCCTGGAACTGGAGAGAGAGTAATCATTTATTGCAATTCATATTATTCTGATACATACATACTTTTCTTATTACTAAGGCTAGGATTATGATGACCTAAAAAACTGCCAAAAATGCAAAATAAAAAATGTAATTATGACCTAAAAATATGCAGAAAATGACCTAAAGTTTTAAAATATGATCTTTGATTTTCTATGATTTCTGTATTGTTTTATTCTTGTGTGGTAATAAAATAAATTCAAGCTATTAATATTAGCAAAACAGACATTTTGAAATACATTTTTGAGTTATTGGCAAAACAGACATTTTGAAAATAATACATGTTTACCAGATATTTCTGAGTCATAAAGGTCCCAATTGTTCATTCCAAAATGTGTGAGTTGCAATAAACAATGAATACATGGTGTAGATTTTCAAATGAAAATGATTGTAACTTATCAGCCAACAAAGCTTTATACATCAAAAGGCTCCTTTGTACCTCCACGACACAGAGGAGCATACTTAAAGAAAACAACAACACTTGAATTTAATTCACTGTCGTCAATGTCACAAAGAGAAAATGTTTCACCTGACAAAATTTTAACAATTGAACACATTGTCTGATACCCTTTATTTTCCTCAAAAATCTTCTTCAACTTCTCAGACACAGCTTGTCCCACTTTGCCAAATGCGTGGTCCAAATCATTCACCACTTTCAACACAAGTTGTAACTGCTGCACTAGCGGCATTTCTGACTTTTCCAGAGCAGTTATGGCATTAAGAAGAAATCCAAAATTAGCTTTTATGAAAGTAAGTTTCCCTGCAATTTCACTATCTGCCATAAATTTTTGCACTGCTTTGATTGATGCAGCTTCACAGTGCTGTCAAATGAATCCACGATTTGTTTCACCGCATGTAAGTTCTCGCTATAATACGTTCAATCCAGGTTCCTTCTATTGTCAAAATGAGCTTCTGATTTGAAAGTTAAAACTCGAGAAGGTGCCTTCAAGAACACCTTTTTCACACATCCTATCAATTGGTCAACCTCTGGAAAATGACAGCGAACCTCCTCCGCAACTCGGTATAACACGTGGGCCAAACAAGTTAAATGCACCCTTTTAGAGTAGACTACAAAGCAAATTAGCAGCCTTGACTGTGTGGGGAGCTGCATCCGTTACTGAGAGCAACACTTGTCATGCCGAATGCCATCAGGCCACAACAATGTCAACCATTTTTCAAGAAC
Organism: Anabrus simplex; assembly: GCF_040414725.1. Classification (NCBI taxonomy): domain Eukaryota; kingdom Metazoa; phylum Arthropoda; class Insecta; order Orthoptera; family Tettigoniidae; genus Anabrus; species Anabrus simplex. The sequence goes on along the minus strand of NC_090269.1, from coordinate 210,544,305 downwards.
TTTGCTGATTGTTGAGTAGTTCACTTTTTTGTAAATGCTCACAATAGAGGAGAAAATGTTCCCCAGGAATATCCTCGTCCAGTGTTCCTATCACCATGTTAGCTACATATTGTCCTGAAAAGCCTGTTGTCTCGTCCATCAAAACCCATATTTTAAAAAATTCCAACTCTTTTCCTGATTTCTTCCAAAGATTTTTCATAGCATAGTCTTAACAGATTTTCCTTAACGTAGAAGTATCTGGTATGGATTTGCCCATGTGCTTCTCTTAAATTGTGCAATTTAGGGTGGTTTAACTTACCTCAATGGAATATTGGCACAAAGAAACACTCTACACAGTTCTTCAAAGAATGGTGAAAAGGATGAATGGGTTTCTCCAAGAAGCTTCTGTTGTAGTAATGTTCCTTCGTCCTGAAGTCATTGCAGACCATGTTTGTGTTTCTCATGCAATACATGTTATTCTACTGTAAACCTTTTTGCATCAGCACTTTCACATCACAAAGTTTGCAGTATTGTCCTGTGAGTGGTGAAGACCCTTTTCCATATGGTGAAACAAATTGTTTTAGTTTAACAGACACACTTTGCTTCACTTTAGGCATATCGTAACTTTGCGTATAATAGAACAGCACTTCCAGCTCGAAGAAATACCACAAACTCGATGACTCATTGCTAGCTGCAGCCTTCTACCTATGCGAGAAGCAAATGTACTTCCTTGTATGGGTGAGTCCTTTATACGCATACTTTTGGGAATAGGGGAAGAGGTATCTGTTTCCTGGAAAATATAATGTTATGCTTGTATGAAATCAAACAAAATATTCAACACATAATTTAGTAAAATACAGAATTAAAATAGCTAAACATTAAAAAAAAGTATCCCTCTTTCTTGAAAATAGTAGACAAAACACCAAATTGACCTAAAATTTCCCCAAATATGCCATATCCCTCAGAAATGGCAAAAAGTGCAAAAAAAATAAAAAGACCTAACAAATAGACTTTGTTGATCTCATTCTTTCATGAAACATATATATATACAGGATGAAACGAAATTCGCGCACTCGGGCATCGTAGCGCGACTTCTCACATGCCAGCAATAAAAAAAATGTCTCTCACAAACGTTCGTCCTGCGTGTATATCCGGCAGAAAAAGAATGTTGAAGAGTGGCAGTCTGGCAACACTGTAACCACATGTAGGGTAACTACGTCTGTCAGCACTTACTAGTCGTGCTGAACAGTTGGTGCAGAGGCTAGAGTTTTGGGTTAACATGCAGGAGGTCGAGTGCTCGATCCTGGGTGGAAGCGCACTTTTTTATTTGCTAATTTCCATCGGACATTACATACTGTAGTACAGTAAGACACCGTTTCTTAGGTCACATGTATCCTACATTAACAAAATTTTGTAACGCTGAACACGTTGTAATGCATCTAGTAGATGAAGTGGTGTGAATAAATTCACGCCCACGACGTGGAAAGGAGTCTTTCAAAGCTGATGAATGAAAACGAATGTTCGTGCATTTCTAGGATTGTAGTATGTAAGTGCAAATGGTTTCTAGAGGACGTGCTGCAGTCGCTGTAGATGATTAAGATGCCAGATACCATACCACCTGGACTACATTTACGAAATAAAAAACATACGCCTCAAACCAGGATCGACCCTCTCGACCTCCTGCATGCTAACCCAAAACTCTAGCCTCTGCACCAACTGTACAGCACGACTGATATGCGTTGACAGAGGTAGTTACCCTACATATGGTTACAGTGTTGCCAGATTGCCACTCTTCAACATTCTTTTTCTTCCGGATATACTCGCAGGACGAACTTTTGTGAGAGACATCTTTTTATTGCTGGCATGTAAGGAGTCGCGCTGTGATGCCCGAGTGCGCGAATTTCGCTTCACCCTGTGTATATATATACATACATACATACATTATCATTATAGACTGTTATGCCTTTCAGCGTTCAGTCTGCAAGCCTCTGAGAATTTACTAAACGTCGCCACAATCCTCGATTTGAAACTAGTGTTGTGGCTTCATTTAGTTCTATACCTCTTATCTTTAAATCGTTAGAAACAGAGTCTAACCATCGTCGTCTTGGTCTCCCTCTACTTCTCTTACCCTCCATAACAGAGTCCATTATTCTCCTAGGTAACCTATCCTCCTCCATTCGCCTCACATGACCCCACCACCGAAGCCGGTTTATGCCTACAGCTTCATCCATCGAGTTCATTCCTAAATTAGCCTTTATCTCCTCATTCCGAGTTCCCTCCTGCCATTGTTCCCACCTGTTTGTACCAGCAATCATTCTTGCTACTTTCATGTCTGTTACTTCTAACTTATGAATAAGATATCCTGAGTCCACCCAGCTTTCGCTCCCATAAAGCAAAGTTGGTCTGAAAACAGACCGATGTAAAGATAGTTTCGTCTGGGAGCTGACTTCCTTCTTACAGAATACTGCTGATCGCAACTGGGAGCTCACTGCATTAGCTTTACTACACCTTGATTCAATCTCACTTACTATATTACCATCCTGGGAAAACACACAAACTAAATACTTGAAATTATCGACCTGTTCTAGCTTTGTATCACCAATCTGACATTCAATTCTGTTGGATTTCTTACCTACTGACATCAATGTAGTCTTTGAGAGGCTAATTTTCATACCACACTCATTGCACCTATTTTCAAGTTCCAAGATGTTAGACTGCAGGCTTTCGGCACAGTCTGCCATTAAGACCAAGTCGTCAGCATAGGCCAGGCTGCTTACTGCATTTCCACCTAACTGAATCCCTCCCTGCCATTTTGTACCTTTCAGCATATGATCCATGTAAACTACAAACAGCAAAGGTGAAAGATTACAGCCTTGTCTAATTCCTGTAAGTACCCTGAACCAAGAACTCATTCTACCATCAATTCTCACTGAAGCCCAATTGTCAACATAAATGCCTTTGATTGATTTTAATAATCTACCTTTAATTCCATAGTCCCCCAGTATAGCGAACATCTTTTCCCTCGGTACCCTGTCATATGTTTTCTCTAGATCTACGAAACATAAACACAACTGCCTATTCCTCTTGTAGCATTTTTCAATTACCTGGCGCATACTGAAAATCTGATCCTTTTTTTTTTTTTTGCTAGGGGCTTTACGTCGCACCGACACAGATAGGTCTTATGGCGACGATGGGATAGGAAAGGCCTAGGAGTTGGAAGGAAGCGGCCGTGGCCTTAATTAAGGTACAGCCCCAGCATTTGCCTGGTGTGAAAATGGGAAACCACGGAAAACCATTTTCAGGGCTGCCGATAGTGGGATTCGAACCTACTATCTCCCGGATGCAAGCTCACAGCCGCGCGCCTCTACGCGCACGGCCAACTCGCCCGGTAAATCTGATCCTGACGGCCTCTCTGTGGTCTGAAACCACACTGGTTTTCATCCAACTTCCTCTCAACGACTGATCGCACCCTCCCTTCCAAGATGCCTGTGAATACTTTGCCTGGTATACTAATCAATGAGATACCTCGATAGTTGTTGCAATCCTTCCTGTTCCCTTGCTTATAGATAGGTGCAATTACTGCTTGTGTCCAATCTGAAGGTACCTTACCAACACTTCACGCTAATTTTACTACTCTATGAAGCCATTTCATCCCTGCCTTCCCACTATACTTCACCATTTCAGGTCTAATTTCATCTATTCCTGCTGCCTTATGACAATGGAGTTTATTTACTATCCTTTCCACTTCCTCAAGCATAATTTCACCAACATCATTTTCCTCCTCCCCATGAGCTTGACTGTTTGAAACACCACCATGATGATTTCCTTTTACATTGAGAAGATGTTCAAAATATTCCCTCCACCTCTCCAGTGATTCCCTGGGATCTGTTATGAGTTCACCTGAATTACTCAAAGCACTGTTCATTTCCTTTTTCCCTCCCTTCCTAAGATTCTTTATTACTGTCCAGAAAGGTTTCCCTGCTGCTTGACCTAGCCTTTCCAGGTTATTACCAAAATCTTCCCATGACTTCTTTTTGGATTCAACAACTATTTGTTTCGCTCTGTTTCTTTCATCTACGTACAAATCCCTGTCTGCCTCGGCCCTTGTTTGGAGCCATTTCTGATAAGCCTTCTTTTTACGTTTACAGGCTGCTCTCACTTCATCATTCCACCAAGATGTTCGCCTTTTCCCATCTTTACACACAGTTGTTCCTAGGCATTCCCTTGCTGTTTCTACTACAGCATCCCTGTATGCCACCCATTCACTTTCTATATCCTGAACCTGCTTACTGTCTACTGTTCGAAACTTCTCACTAATCATATCCGTGTACTTCTGTCTAATTTCCTCGTCCTGGAGATTTTCTACCCTTATTCGTTTGCAGACAGATTTCACTTTCTCTACCCTAGGCCTAGAGATACTTAGTTCACTACAGATCAGATAATGGTCTGTATCATCGAAAAATCCCCGAAAAACTCTTACATTCCTAACAGATTTCCTGAATTCAAAGTCTGTTAAGATATAGTCTATTATGGATCTGGTACCCCTAGCCTCCCATGTGTAGCGGTGAATAGCCTTATGCTTGAAGAATGTATTCGTAACAGCTAAACCCATACTAGCACAGAAGTCCAGCAAACGCTTCCCATTCCCATTAGCTTCCATATCTTCCCCACATTTACCAATCACCCTTTCGTATCCTTCAGTTCTATTTCCAACTCTGCATTGAAATCGCCCATTAGCACTATTCTATCCTTGCTGTTGACCCTGACCACGATGTCACTCAATGCTTCATAAAACTTGTCAACTTCATCCTCATCTGCACCCTCACATGGTGAATACACGGACACAATTCTTGTCCTAATTCCTCCCACTGACAAATCTACCCACATCATTCGCTCACTTACGTGCCTAACAGAAACTATGTTGCGTGCAATGGTATTCCTGATAAAGAGCCCTACCCCAGACTCTGCCCTTCCCTTTCTAACACCCGTCAAGTACACTTTATAATCTCCTATCTCTTCCTCCTTATCTCCCCTTACCCGAATATCACTTACTCCTAGCACATCCAGATGCATCCTCTTTGCTGACTCAGCAAGTTCTACCTTCTTTCTTCCATAAGCCCCATTAATATTGATAGCTCCCCATCGAATTCCATTACGTTCACCAAGTTGTTTCCAAGGAGTCCCTCGCCTGTCAAATGGGAGTGGCACTCCATTACTCCCATAGGTCCGAGGCTTGCTTAAAGTGTTCTGAGCTCGGTAAATTCATGAAGCAGGATGCAGCCCTACTTGCACATAGTCCAAGTGAGGATCTCTCCTCTAACGGGTAATGGACCACCGGTGAATTGTGTAGTCCTAGCCGCCTGAGCACAAGGAGGGCTCGACTCAGAATATGTCCGAGATGCCCACTCCCATTTCATAGCAACTGGTATCCCGACTCTCAGGAGCACTTACTAGGCCACTCAGCCGTTGCCCATGGTTCACGAACTAGGACGTGACTACAGTAACCCACAAACATGAACCATGTGTGTATATATATATATATATATATATATATATATATATATATATATTTGAGCAACATGTCAGTCTTACAAAAAAATGCAAAATCATCTGAATCCTAGCCCTACATATTACATATGAATTTACCTACTACCACCTTAAACATTACACTTGCACCTAATTGCTATTTCATACCTGCCAACCCTACCGATTTACCCAGAAACTTTCCATTTTTTAAATTCGTGTTTCGATTTTCTGATTTATTTTTAGTTCTTCCTATTTTTGACCAATATAACCTCGGTACTGTCAATACTCTTCCCCTAGGATAAATTTTGTTCTTGTGTAATTTACGCAACCTCATTTTCACTTTACAAAAGGAAATATTTATAAAATCCTCCTATCAATACAATTCAAGTCATCTGTTAGATGAAGCAAAGTCTATACATGTTTCAGCCTAATCTCAAGGCCATCTTCAGTAGTAAAACAATGATTACATAATATACAAACAAATTAAAAAACGTAATGATGTGAAGTGACAGTGATCATGATTAGTGAGTTAAAAACACATTGAGGTGCAAAGTCCTCTCGTCTAATAGATCTTGCTGACTGTTAAATAAAACACTATGCTGAGGAGTGTAGTGAGACCATCAATACTACGAATAAAACGTGTAACATTTGTAACTAAAAGTTGTCGTCTCGAATGGAGATGACCTTGTCGGTCTCAAGTCACATTGACAACCTCATTTTCAAGTGTATTTATTTGGCAAGTGTATCGTCCGTTCTTCTTGTGTATCGTGTTTCCCACTCACCACAGCATTGTGTGTGTTTTTAAGCTGGAAATTTGGGACGGCAATCATCCTACAAGCAAGAGAGGCTAGCGTGCGCTAGCGACTCCGTTAATTGGGACGAAAGATTGAGTTTTTTCTACGCGCGCTGTTAACATCGTTTCTGTGCGTAGTTTCGTTGGAGTTGTAGGTCACGTGATTTTTCTTGCGGTTTTGTGCTTTTCCTCCTGTCAAAGTCATATGTTAATAATGTATGAGACATATTGATCTGTTTTGTATGTGGTAGTTTCACATATTTCAGTGCATTTGTGTTCATTCTTAGTTCATAATTTGAATGAGTTGAATGTATTTCAGAGAGCTGTGTCGGTGACAGTTTCTGGTATTTTCTCTTCATATTATGGCCACAAAACATAACAAATGTTATTTCCAAGTGTTGAGAGATACCTATAAAATCAAATTTCCGTTCGTGTTACAGTCTAATAAAGGAAACTATTATGCATTTTGTTCCGTGTTTGTTACATTTTCTTGTAACCATTTTTATGTTTTTGTAGTTTAAGATTTTAAATTTAATGGTCGATATTTGCCTTGTAACTGTAGGCCTTTTTTCATCGAGACCGTGGCACATTATACGCGATGAAATCCAAGAATTAAAAAATCTTCCTATTTTTGTTTTCTAAAAGTTGGCAGGTATAGTTTAAAAAAACCTATTTATTTCTGTCCTACGTATTAACAGTGTTTTATTGTCTAGGACAACATGTATCTTACCTTTATTATTAATTGGCACAAGTATTTGTTTGTTATGAGTCCGAACGGATTGCTCCTCAGCTTACAATAGACACCGTGAATTCTCGACCTACAGCTACGGAATTCCGGCAGCTGAGGAAGACACAGTTCATCTATTGCAAGCTAAGCAGAATCACATGCAATATAACACATTAAGAGTGACAAAAAATCAGATGAACACATACTTTTCGAATGTGAGGCGCTGGCTAGAATCAGACTCTCCACTCTAAGACTACCAGGTGAAGAGAGAGAAAAAATCCAAGAAGACCCAATAAGAACAACCTGCAGCTTTGTGAAGGGAGCAGGTATATCTAGGTGGGAATGAAGGAAAAACATGGTAGCAAAAGATCTTAGAGGTCAACGCTAATTAGCAACTAATATTTAGAGGCCCCGTGAAGAAAAGAAGAAAAAGAACAGGTGACAACAACACTACAACCATGATTCTAAACACTGACTTTGTTTTGTTTGTTTTTTTCATACTTTTAGCTGGTGCTAATCTCTTTTCATTTCCTTTTGCCACATACTTCTTAAAATACAAAAGAAGCCTTTGCTATTCATACTGGTGTGATCCAATCTTCGTTTAACAATTTAGCAATTGTATAGAATTCTTTCTTTCTTTCTTTCTTTCTCTCTTTCTTTCTTTCTTTCTATTTTTGATTTATATTCACCACCAAAGTATTTAAATTCTAAATGCATCAGTTCCCCTGCATACTCTCAATAGATGAGGCTCTTCCATTATTTCTCCACAGAGTAAACAATGATTTTCATTATGTTTCTCTTTCAGCCCCTTATTTTTATATATCCTCATTAGCCACCACACTACACCTCTTAGTTCTCTATCTGGGAGCCTTTCTTTCCTTATTGACATATTTTGTATAATTTCACAAAATTCTGATAATGTTCTTTTAGTCTCACATTCTGCCATAATTATCTGCTTCTCAATGCCCTTCACTCTGATCATTACTTTCTTGATGAATCTCTTCTCTTTACTGTGCATCTCTTTATCCCATTGTTCTCCCATTCCTATTCTGTCTAGCATGCTGTTCACTTTTGTCAGTCAATAATCATCATCTAGATGTTTCATCTGGTGTTGGTATGCTAGATTCAATATTTCCCTCCCATCTCTCCTTCTTAACCAATATTTTACTACTTTCCTAGTTATATCTGCCTGGGCACTGATATTTTTGCATAGTCTTCTAGCTCCACTATTTGCTGTACATTCTGGTAGACCCATTATTATTTTACAGAATTTATTACTTATTATATCTAATTCTTTCTTGTCTATTTCAGTACCCCATATTTCTGCTCTTGATATCACAAGTGCATTTAAAATATTTGTGCAGCTTGTATTCAATATTTGGCATCTTCCTCTCTAAAGACCTTGTGCTTGATAAGGCGACCAATCCTTTCATTTCGGTACGCCTTATTTGTTCCTTCCACATCCCATTCGATGTTATTATAGTTCCTAAATATTCTAATTTATTGACAACTTCTAATTCTACACCTTCTAACTACCAGTGCCTTTCGTTTCTCTTTAATTTATTTCCTCTTTTACAAACCATTACTTTTGTTTTCTTGATATTGATCTCCAAATTCCATGTTCTGCAATATTCAGCAGTTTTCTTAAGACTGTTTTGCATACCGACTGTTGTTAGTGAGAGCAGAAGGATATAATCGGAGAAAACTAGGCCAGGAATTTCTTTGTTATTTAAGCAGGGCTTGTCCTATCCTCTTTCCCCTGGCAGTCCATTACATCATTAATGAAAAATGAAAACAATATTGGTGATAATTTACATCCCTGCTTAAATACAATATTCGAATGTATCCTGCCTACCATGAAATCTTCCTTTACTTTATTTGAGCATATCACTTCTGCATATAGCTCTTCTATGGCTTTAAACATTTTATTTGACATCCCTATCTTAGCCAGCTTTATAATGACAGCCCACCTGCTAACTGAATCAAAAACTTTTTGAAGGTCTATTGTTACAATATATAATCTACCTCCTTTCCTCTTTAAATATTTATCTATTATTGTTTTAATTATACATTTGTGGTTCTCATTCCTTTGTAAAATCCTGACTGGTACACTGAGAGTATGGAGTAATCTTCTGCCCATTTCATAATTCCTGCCTACCATTAAATCTTGGAATTTTTCTGCCATCAATGATTTCGTTAAATATTTTAATTATTATTTCTAGCATCTGTTTGTTATTCCCTAGCTCTTTCCAGAATTCATACATAATTCCACTGATAGCACCGGATTTTCCTCCCTTCCCTTTTTTCAGTGTGTCTAATACCTCATCTCTGGTTATTATCAGGGGCGGTGCATGGTATTGTTGCAGTGTTGCACAACTCCCAATAATTTTACACTTCATTTATCGTCTTTTCTTCTATTGTTTTAGTTTAATAAATCTAACATATATTCGAAAACATGTTAAAATCAACCATCTTTGGTCGTTCGCTGTATTAATGCTTCGTAACGGACCAATAAATGCTGCTGGCTTCGAATCGAACTCAGGGGGTGTGCTTTCCTACGGCAACTCCCTAGCGGACAGCGTGGCGCAATGTACCTCAGCAGGGACGAGCCTAAGCCTGCACAGCATCAGGTAGCATGCTCGCCGGTATCGGTCTCAGGGAGTTGCACGAGATTAGCAAGTCCCCTGCCGAGGAACAGTTCTAAATGTCCCCATTAGATTGCGCCACTCTACGGAGATCACTTCATTCCTACTTTCTCTCCTCGTGCAAAGGTAATTTCATTTCCAGTTTTTAAATTTACAATTCTTGCTTTACGTTGCACCGATGCAGATAGGTCTTACAGCGACGATGGGATAGAAAATGGGTAGGAGTTGGAAGGAAGCGACCGTGGATTTAATTAAGGCACAACAACATCATTTGCCTGGTGTGAACATGGGAAACCGCGGAAAACCATCTTCATGGCTTCTGACAATGGTGTTCGAACCCACTATCCTCCGAATGCAAGCTCACAGTTATGCGACCTTAACCACACGGCCAACTTGCTCTGCAATTCCTTTTCCACCACCGAAAATAATACCAACATCTTGTTTCAATGAAAAACAGGATTGCTAATTTTCAATTCAAGTGAGGCAAAAGCAACTGTGCCAGTCTGAGTGGCTCAGATGGTTGAGGTGTTGGCCTTCGTGGCAGGTTCGATCCTGCTTCAGTCCGGTGGTATTTGAAGGTGTTCAAATACATCAGCCCCATGTCAGTAGATTTACTGACATGTAAAAGAACTCCTGTGGGACTAAATTCGGGCACCTCGACATCTCCGAAAACCGTAAAAAGTCGTTAGTGGGACGTAAAGGCAAAAACATTATTATTGAGAGTAACTGTAGTTATAGTGTATAATTAGCCTCTTACTTTCTGGGTTAAAATTGCCAGAGATATTTCAGTTTTAGTAGGAATGTATTTCACTACATAACGATAATATAGTCTCTTGTTATTTCTGCCAGCTATAAAAATTTGACACTGAAAATTTTGGTGCAACACCCAGCTGCAGATACCACCAGCTGCCACTGGTTATTATATCATAAAGTTGGATGTAAATAGGAGTTGGAAGATGTGTGTTTCTTAGAAATTTACAGGTACTATATTAAGTGGATAGCTCAGTGGCCAGAGTGTTTGAAGTAAAGCAAATATAGAATAATGTTTAAAATGTAATCATAACAGTTATGTATCTACCATATTTGATTATATGTAACATGCACTCTGAATTTTCTTCAATGCTGGAAAGAAATTCCTACATAATTGTGTGCCTTCCTAGATAATATGTATTTACTCGCATATTAGGCCCCTTTTTTCCCCCCCACTTTTACAGCCAAAAAATGTAATGGTGGGGGTGGGTTCAATATGTGGTAACCTCAAATTTTGTGCAGTGAACACATGACTTCTAGGCCATAAAGAGCTATATTTGTACATGTAAACATTCTACACTGTTCTCTAACAAAACCTACGAATGTATTTGAGTTATACTGGCTATTTACGCTGGAATGCAGTATTTCTAAATGTTAAAAGTCAATAAATGGTGAACACTACTTTTAGGCCTACATATAAAATAAATATAATCCATTTTAGTTACTCATATCACATCATTCGTTCCTCTGATGAGTTCGACGTCAGGAAGGGCTGAACTTAAAAACTCGCTACAAAGATTTGTCTCGCTTAATACTCGACCGCATAGAGAAAAGGGATAAGGGTATCGTATTATCACGTTATGCAATATTGATACAAAATAACTCAATGGCCAGTCTTTTGTCTCTGTCAGTTGAGCAGTAGGCCTACTACACAGTAAACCTGATCACTGCTTTCATTTTAATTGTCTTGCGCCGCTAACTTCCCTGCTACCAGCGTGTCGTCATTCCAAGTGACGTCATCTTCACTGCCACCTCGTCAGCCATGCACTGCAACTGCAATCAAGACCAAGAGCATTCGAAGTCCCGTCTTTTTGAACCTTTTAAAAATAGTTTTGTCCCCGACTGTAGAGTCCAAACTGTGAGAAGCTATTCCCAAACGGTTTTTGGAGATGGTCTCTGATATTCCCAGCTGGTGTATTTGTAGCAGAAGCCACTCCTTCTGAATAAAGCCATGTTGTTGAAACCGTGCCAAAACACCAGCTGATAACTAGGGTATGTTACGAGATGTATTTCCGAATGTAATACGTAGTGACTGGAAGCATTCTTTTGATAACTGCAGCTGTTGAAAGTCAGACCCTTTTTTTAAGTATATTTCATGCTTATTCCTCTACATTTATCATATCAGGATTTACCTAAACAGCTGTAAATAAGCGAGATTGCATTATTTAGGTTAGGTATTGTATCGCCCAAATGGCACCATAAGTTACAAGATGGAAAGAATAGAAATAAATAACAAGAAAGTTTGCCGCTTTTATGGATATCTACAGGTGTGGCGGTAATGCGTTTTATTATCATAACGTTTAATTTCGTACGTTTGTTGTCTCCCATTTTCTATTAACGCATACCCTAGTATGTTTTGTTTGGCATCTCCAAAAATCGTTGAAAGTTAGTAGGAACATAAAAAAATTAATATTAGTATTATTTGTTAGGTACGTTGGCGAGTAAAATAATTGTGATTGGATTGTTTTTATCACGTTTTAAACCTACTTCTCTCCCAAAAACCCTATATTGGCCTGAGTTACAAGATATTAAACGATCACTTTGTTAATGATCTCGCCTGCCTATATTAATATGCCTAGCAACAATCGTGAATATTTCGTAACTAAAGTAAACTCGTTTCCTCATACCGAGGTGGTGCAGCTCTTTTTTAGACAGACCTCCAGTGGAAGGGAGTTGCATGTACCATTTTTACCGCAAATCAACCTTCCTGCCATTCATAAATCTCTGGCAATACGGTACGGGGAATCGAACTCAGACTCCCGAGAACGGCAGCTAATTGTGTTAACCATTATGCTGGCGGACGTTCTTAACTACAAAACACAGACATATGTACATGACCGATGCATGTTTGCAATGTGCGGGTCAGACACAAAACTGTTCACCTATTTGTGCGACGTCATCAGAGCTGCAGTAGGCCTACACTACGGAGGCAGACATTTCTTAACTACGAAACGTAGATGTACTGCATGACTTCGACGCATGTTTTCATTGCGTGAGTCATACGGATAAAACTATTCACAAATTCGTGTGATGTCATCAGAGCTGCATAAGGCTTGTAGCTGCTTCAAAGCGGAATCGTTCTTTGATTAATTACGTTGGGGGGTCTTGTATGCAAGTTTTATTTTTTCATTTTCTTCGTCTCAGAAAGCCAAGGGGGAAGAAATACGTGAGGGGGGTCTAATACATGAGTAAATACGGTAATTAATATCCAGTTAAAATTGACAACTAATGGACAATATACATTCTTGAGAGGGTCCTACATGTGAACTGTCAATGGACCCACATCAGAACTGCAAGATCCCAAGATGGAAGCCAGAATCTCAAGAGAAATAGTACGTAATGAGGTTGGACAGCTCTAGTTGCTGGACTTCAGTGGTCAACATAGTACACGTTCCCTCTGCGTTGCAGTCAGAATTACTCACTTTGTAGATGGTTATCTAAGCGGAAGGTTTGGTTGAATGAAAAATTAAGAAAAGGTTTTCCTTACAATTAGATACAGGCATTATGAATCCCATAATTGTTCTAGAGTTTGCGATTCATCACTTCCGAGGAAGAAGTATTCTTTCTTTGGGGAAAGCAAATGTAAAGGAACAGGAAATTGAAAATCACCCCACAGGACGTAATGTTTCTACAGACACATAACTAGATGTACTATACAAGATGATGGTAACAATGAAAGTAGCAATACCTTATCTTCGTTTGTCAACAAGAAAACCCACGATCCGCTGTCTCTGACTTCAGGCCTTGAATGCAAGGCTGATGATCTACAGTCCAGAAATTCACTAGGCCAATCACCAGACAAGTCTTCATCTTCAAGCTACCTTCCTCCTCCAGAGAGAAAAGAGAGGGGCTAACATCTGCTATGAGTACAAAAGGAATATTGTAGCATGGTGGGTGAATGAAAGTGTTGAGAAGTGGTATTCCCTGAACAAGATCTGTAGCAGATATTGATTGGTGGCATCACAGAAGCAACTGTAGATGAGGAAAAAACATATCGAAGCTACGTTTGAAAATCCCATTCATATAAGAAGTTGAATGAAAAATTATATTCTGCTTGCTTGTTGTTTAAAGGGGCCTAATATCTAGGTCATCAGCCAAAATTATATTCTCATTTTGTGGAAGCAAGATGAGCAAAGAAAATCTAAGTGTCAGGCAACTGGGGCCTGTTGATATTTCAAGAGACCTTGTAACTGGAAGCCGTAACTTCTGTACATCTAATGCATGGACTACTCGCTTCAAGGAAATGTACAGAATTGAAAGCAGGAAAAAATGATGAAATTCATGTCTCACTCATTCATGAATGAAGAAGATAACAAAGGGAGAGCTGCAGAAGATTTCCTGGAGACAGCTAGAGCATGATTCCTTGATTATGCTCAGTCTTCCGTTTACAACACCAACCGAAGTAGATTAGTGTATGAAATCAGAGCACAACTGACCCTTTTCTTTTGTTGGTGAAAAGCGAACAGAAATAGTAGCTCAATCTGTTGTTACCCTGATGCATTCTTATACCATAATGCTCACAATTAGCATGGATGTTTGTTACCAAAATTATTCACAGTGCTACAGAAGAGTACAAGAATGTTCAGTCTATGAGTTGTGAAGCAAATTTCTAAAACTGATAAACTGAAACTCCAGTTTAAAGATTTATTTCCATTCTCAGATAACTAATGCACCCTGTTCTTTGACTCCTGGATCATGTACACTGATATGGTCTGTCTTGAAGACATCCCTCCAGGCAGGGGCATTTTGTCTCAAGGATCACACGAGCACATGAACACCCTGGTAATCCCAAAACTCTTGAAATTTATACGGTACAATATTGTATGATGAAAACAAGATTTTTGTATGTTGAGAATGTTTTTATGAAGTTGTAAGTACTGATTCGCTTTCAGTTTCCATTTGAAACACGTACCATACCAGCCGATCACAACGCCGTTTTGAACTACAAATTTTGGTGTATGCATAGCTAAAGCTTGAAGCAGCAATGCTGTGGGTATGGCAAATATAATCACAGTTTACTGTGTGATTGCAGCACTGCCTGCTCGATGTGCATCCGATGACTTCTACATTTCGAACAGGCAGTGGATTATGAACCACTGACCCATGGCCCACTTCCAGTGCCTTCTCTAAAAGTTCTTTTCAAATTCTAAAGATGGCAGCAGATATCGCATAGTCCATGGCAGTGGTTGATGCACATAGCTGTTACCCCAGAGTGGTTAATTTACTAACCATGGCACTGTTGACAGGAAATCCTCTTCGTAGCTCGTTGGTCACACGTGTAACATAACATTGCTTATGAACCAAAGAGGCAACACAATATAGGCTAACTGAACTCTTGAAAACATATTCACCATCTGAGGAGCAACTTAAGCCTATACATCAGATTTTTTATCTACTGCCAGCTCTGTGTAAACACCCAAAGATTTTAAGCATGCAATGCCACTGCCTCCAGGCAAAACCATAGAATTGTTCCAGATTCCTCCTTGTTCAATGGGAAAAATCCAGCCATTAGACAAGTTTTTCTTTTGGAGTGGAAGTAATTTTACTGCTGGCTAACAGAAATTTTAGCAGCTTGTGAAGACATTCACTTCAAACATTTCCAACAAAACAGTATTCTGAAAATGCACTCTTTTATTTATTTTCAATTTTCTCTCCATGGCTCAGGAAAAGAGCTGAAAGCTTTAAATACCTGGGAAGTGTAATTGAAGAAAATGGAGGAAACAAGATGGAAATCAATGAAAGAGGAAGGTGTGCAAAAGTATTCTTTAAGAGTGTGAGAAGACTGATATGGAACAGGGAGAGATGTAAAGGAATTATCTACCAGACTCAGTTTGTGCCAATTTTGACATATGGATCAGAAACGAGGGTGATAAAGGGGAGGGATAATAGTAGAATACAAGAAGTGGAAATGAAGTTTGAGAGGTGTCGAGTAGGTTTAACAAGAATGGACAGAGTAAGGAATGAGAGAGTTCAGGAAATGATAAATGAGGTACCACTACAGGGAAAGATAGAAAAATCATGGCTGCAGTGGTATGGACATGTTAAGAGAATGGGAGAAGAGAGGGGTACCAAGTAAGATGTTAGAAATGGAGTTGAAGGGAAGGAAACCTGGAAGAAGACTGAGGGACTGATGGCTGAAAGGTGTAAAGAAGAGCATCGAGGCGCGAGGAGGGAACTGGACGACAATGACAGAAGAGAAGTGGTGGATGGACAGAAAATGATGGAGAGGCTTATGTTCCAAGCAGACCCAGCCTGTGGTTGTAAACTGCTCCAGATACTGATGATGATGATGATGATGATGATGATGATGATGATGATGATGATGATGATGATGATGGCTCAGGATATGATCAGGTATTCAAGGTTTGCAAGTGGCTACACAAGGTAATGACCCTCAAGAAGAGTTCCTATTGCCTATAAAATAATGTCTGGTGACAAGTGTGATAGCAGTGTGCTTGTTCTGTGTGCTTGGTGTCAGAAATATTTGTGTTTCCACCATTTGATCAACACAACTCATTTAGTTTCACACTGACACACTGTTATGATTTCAATCACCAGCTTGTCGACCAACACTCTACCTGCTTGACTCACCACAACAGGCACTTGCAAATATCCAATTGCTGTTCCTGGCTACTTCTTCTCACAAAGTTTCTATATGTATTTTTTGACCATGCAGTTGTAAGCAGCAGTTGATTGTTTGTGTATTGCCTTTCTATACAGTGTATATATTTCCTGAAAAATTTCAAGTTCATTGTGAGAAAAGGCCATTGATAGTTCCCTTCTTAGGAATAATATCTGGTTGCCCAGAAAGTGGCGTATGCCAAGTAATGAGATTAAGCAGTGGCCGGCATGGGCAGGGTGTGTCCAGCCTACCCAGTTAGTACCTAACCTGAGAAGTCGAGCCCAGACCTAGACCTGAATGGTACTACTCTAAAAGGTCAGGCAAAGGATCAGAATAATAATCAGAGTGGGATTGGGCTCAGACCAGGCTGTCCTTCAACGTATCAGATACAAGCTAGGTAATGGGCGATCCCATACCCAAAATTATTTGTTATACTGTAACTGCATTTTCTGTTGGATGGAAGCAATATGAATTATCATAATAAAGAAAGAAAGAAAGAAAGAAAGAAAGAAAGAAAGAAAAATATGAAGAGAAAGATTCTGTGGAGATACAAGATAAACCAGGGATCTGGATTAATGAGACCTGGATAAATGAGGTTCTTATGTATAACCAATCTATGTAAACAGAAGAGTAGTGCTAAACACATTGAGTGTAAAGTTTGCATTGGCTAATCAGGATGCTGTGAACTCAAAATAATTTCAAACAGAGTATCATTGACTGTATGATGCTAGGAATTCTGGCACTTGTAAATACCTACCACTCACTTTTAAGGACGCGATCTCCACTGAATTGTAGGATTATAAGGACTGGCCCCGGCAGGTCGTAGACAACTTCTTCAACTTCTTTGTGAACACTTCATCAAGGAGACTTCTTCATGGGCACTTCTTGGTTACCTCCTACAGTTACTTGTTACTTACTTACTTACTTACGCAAAGACTTTCTTACTGGCTTACTAAACTGACTTGCTTGCGGATTTCATTTTGCTCTGACTTAGCATGCTAAGGCACCATATCTGCTTTGTCCATATAGGCTATAGTTATGATGGGCTCGCCACACCCAAAGGCATTTTATACCTACTGCCAGGTTCAAAATTAGGCCACCCCTAACATGGAGACAGACGCCTTTCGTAGCCGCTCCTCTGGAGTACAGACACTACGGGTATGCCCCTTCCACCATCTCCGCCGTACCGAAGTTCACCATCTCCGCCGTAGATGCCGTTGAGGTCTTCACTCGTAACCCTGAGCTGGGACCCATACCAGATGTTACACACCGGGTCAGTGTGCTCTGGTACTCACATAGGCAGGGGCGCCACTCCCTGGGTAGGGCTACCTCCGAAGAGGGTCCCTACCTGCTACTCTAAGTTCATTATGAGACAACTAATGGAAAAGCATTGGGAGTACGGGAATGATATGGTGATGACATTCATTGACATTGAAAAGGCATATGACAGTGTCCCCAGGACGAAAGTTTGGGACAGTCTGGTGCAAAAAGGAATTGGACAGGAATTAATAAAAATGATCATGGCATTGTATAAGGAATGTTGTAGTTGCGTGCAAACACAAGTTGGCAGGACAAGTTGGTTCAAAATAACTAGTGAGCTGAGACAGGGAAGTGTTCTATCACCAATCCTGTTTACAATAGTAATGGATGACATCATGAGAACAGCAAAAGCAGCATATGGAGGAAGAGAAATGAACATGATGTTATTTGCAGATGATATTGTGATTTGGGGAGAAGACGACAGGAAGGTTCAAGAACAGTTGAATGTGGTGAATGGGAAGATCGAAGAATGTGGATTGAAAATAAGTGTAGAAAAGAGTAAAACTCTTGTTATGACTAGAGGGGAGAAAGAAGGGAAAGGTCAGATTAGACTTGCAGACAAGCCTCTGGAAGTAGTGGAAACGTTTAAATACCTGGGGAGTGAATTAATGGAGAATGCTTGACTGGATGCTGAGATTAGTAAAAGGATTCAAGCTGGAAGTTGTTTCTATCATAGTGTAAGAAACATGTTATGGGACAAAGATGTGCCAACGGAAGCAAAGGATACTATGTACAAGATGTATTACGTACCCATAACAACTTACAGAGCAGAAACTTGGACAATGACAAAGAAGGATGAGAGTCGAATAGAGGCAGCTGAAATGAAGTTCTTGAAGAGTATGATACAGAAGAGTAGAAGAGACAAAATAAGGAATGAGAAAATCTGGGAAGAAATTGGAGTGGAAAAAATGAATGATAGAATAGAGAAGAGCCGACTAAGATGGTTTGGGCACATAAAACGAATGAGCGATGAAAGAATGCCAAAAAAGGTGATGGAAATGCAAATCCAAGGAAGGAGGACCGTGGACGACCACGATTGAGATGGAAGGATACCATCCAACGTAGCATTATAGAAAGAAACCTAGACTGGGACACAGTGTTGGAGGAGGAGTGGTGGAAAGACCGAAGAAAGTGGAGAGGAACCATATTTGCCCCTACCCGGCTACAGCTGGATAAAGGGAAATGATGATGATGATTAGCATGCTAAGCTTGATGTGATTTAAATTGTTACAATGACTTCATGCAGGAAGTAGTGACTTGATTCCTGACTTGCCTGTTTGAATCAATTATTTGCTGTAAAGTGATCAGTTAGCAGTAATTACTTGTATATTGCAGTGAATATTTGAAATGAAGTATACAGAAATTGGTATGTTATGTTGTTGTGAGAAGACTCGAGTTGGGAGGAGGAGGTTTGTTTGCTGTTAATATAATGTGGGTCATAGAGATGATCATTATTGATCAGTAATTTCTGAAGATAAACTTTAACATTTTTTATTGGTATAATAAAAATATCTGACATGCTACCCTGTTCCATTTTCAGAATTTAATAATGTCAGATAAGGTAATAAGCAAATTTTGAGGTTCATCAGCACACATGATCGTCACCTTGGAAGAGCAGGAAGACTTATGGTAGGTAAAATTCAAGAATTCATTAACTTCTGTAATATTACAGTGGCACCAAATTTTGATTCAAGTTTTGGTGATACGTTTGTTGAATTCAATTTTAAAAGGGGAAATTAATTTTCTTTGCACCCCTGTAAATAGTTGTATGTTTTAATTTAATTTTAATTAACACCCTTCAGGTAGAGATGTTAATATGTTAACAGTTGTGTTAAGTTGTTTTAAAAGAGCTAAAAAATATAACTAATCATAAATTTACCATCTCTCTGACCTAAGTTGGAACTTCAGCCTCTAGGAAAAACTCAAAGTCATACTAGCTTCCAAGTGTTCTGTTACTCAGGTGATTTGTGTTCCATTTTGATGTGTTTGTGTCCATTTCAGCTTATTAAAATATGTTTATGCTTAATTTAAAAAATATTCATTTTCAAATCCCCTTGTTTAATAAATTATTTTATTTTATTTTAATTTTTGTCTCCACTTAATTTGTTCAGAGAGGATGGTCACCTAGTTGTACTTCCTCTTAAAACAAAAATCACCACTAGAACTGCCACCACCACCTGTTAGCCCAGAACCTAAGTAATGGAAAAGATGATGCTAGTAGTATTCCACCCCATCATACCACTATTTCTCAGCATACAGCTGATGTGGCCAACATTCTACATGGAGAAAACTGGCATAGATCTTATAAGCATTGCTGCGTGAAGAGTTGACATTCGTTACAGACCTGCCTATGTCACTATAACCACTCAGTACCTAAAATACTGGGATCTAATCAGCAGGGAGCTCTTTACGTGCAGTTTCCGACATGACAAACAAGAGTGGGGTAATTATAAAAAAAGGAGATATTCAAATGCCTGGCATCCTACGGTATTTCTGCAGTTGACGTTGAAAGAGCTGTTTTTGTGTTCGATCAAGAGTGTAACATAATTAAGGTGTTAGGAAAGGGCAAGTATCATAACTGTGCCATATATCTCAATACAATGCTCCAAAATACATTTTGTCTTCCTAGCATGAAGAACTTTATTGACCAGACCATAAAGATTGTAACATATCTGAAAAGATCCAGTTTTGTCATCTTACTTCCTCATAACATGAAACTTGATGTTAGATAACAATGGAAGTCAAACTTTATTATGATGTGATCTTTGCATTCTCATCCAAAAGCAGTTCATTGTGCACTAGGAAAAAATGGTGAGGAACATTGTCTTAATGGACTGGGACAAGATTGTTATGGTTGATTTGATAACATTATTGGAGAATTTTTACTTGGTCAAGAAAGAAAGGTGGAGAACATTATAATCTAATTTTTCTCATTTTTCTATGGATGCATACGCTTGTTGAATGCTACAGTGTAAGTGAGGATGACTCTCCTCATATCTGCCACATAAAGGATCGTGCCAAACAGTACTTTCTTAAAAAGTTCATAGTTATAAAGATGCACATAATTGCTACATTTTTAACTCCTGCCCATCATAAATTCTGCAAGCTAAGTGATAGTGATGGAGAAGACGAGCATAAAGAAGTGCATGATATGATTTGTAATCAGTTGATTAAAGATACTGAACTAGATAAGTACAAAGAGATTACCATTAAGAAGAGCAAACTTCAACACTGGGAGGGCTCTCATAATGAAAACAGAACTTGTGATGATGGGTTGCCAAAATATCTTACTTAAAGTTACCTCATAGTAAAAGGAATTACATAATTTACAAAACATTTAATCATTTGCATTGCATTTTATGCTAGTCATTTCTGGGTACTTTTTCCTCATGCCTTTTTGCCTTAATGCTTAATATGACACCAGGAGATGGGAAGGAATGATGTGTACAGTACAGTGTGATCTGTCTTGGTTGTGTTTCAGAAGTATCTGCAAATTTGTTGTAATTTACTTACTGTAGTAATAAACGTTATATGCATACACTTTCTGTGATTAATGTAGTTCCACTATATGTTCAGCAATTACAATGGGATGCACTTATCAACCATTCATATGAGGCTGGTCCGTGTCGATCTTCCAACTGCCAAAGACGTCCAATGACTTATTGCCAATGGAGCCTACATCTATCGCCATTGTCATAAAGTTGAGCCCTCTCTCTCCCCACCTCAACCTATTCGTCAACATTTCAACCCTCCATATCGCCGCCCCCTGCCAGCCCCTCCTTTTCAACGTAGTAAACCTGTCTGTCCACGCCTTTCCCCACCTAGTTTCTTCCCCCAACCACTTCCGACGCTAGATATCATCCGACTCCTCATCACTTCCCTCAACAATATCACAACAATTCTGCAACTCCTCACATTCCATCTCCACCCTGCTACATTCATTTAAACTTCACTTTCCCATCTCCCCAACCAAGAGGACCCACTGTTACTTCACCATGACTTTTCACATTGCTATACCCATCTTCTTCTTCTATCACACCTCCTAATTCTTTTCCCTAGTCCCGGCCCGAGAGAGCGCATTACGCTTCGAGGGGCCCGCCCCGCCTTCGGGCAGGGAATGAAAACCTATTTAAAAAATATGAGGCTAAGGTCAATGGTATATTGGATCATGTAAGCTCGATAACTGCTGCTACCCATGTACATCTGACCTGTTCTGAGTCGACAGCATTATGGGCCAGGCCCAAGTAGGGTACACATTTGTGGGGCTCTGAGGGTAAGAACAAACTTGTGACAAGGTTAGTAGTGAACCACTGGAGGGAGAAGTGGGAAGACTGTGAAAGCTTTTTGTAGTGTAATTGTAAGTATTTGGATTGCACTCACTATTCCAGTTATTTGTTAGGTTACAAATTAAAAGCAACTAATTTCACCAAAAGGAAAGCCCACCTTGTGGCCATGGTTGTTAAGGTGTTGAAGTCTATATGGTCTGACACTGTAGTTAGCCAGTTTGAGTCCTGCTGGGAGAAAAAAATTTCACCATCAGAATGTTGGCTAGCAGAGTAGGAGAGGTGGTGGTATACAATTTCTAATCATTAAATTGATTGCCAAAAGACTGGATTAAATTCCAAACCTGTCCACAATGCTCATATGGAGCGAAAGCATATGAGGCTGTTGATGGTTATTCGTCTGTCAGATGGGGATGTAAAAGCTTTGATCAGACCACTTGGTGTTAAGTAAGATGTACAATATTATAGGTTAGGATCCACCTTTCAATACTCCGTAATAAGATGGTAAAAAGTAGTTACAACCTGTTTAATGGGACCGGTTTCAACACATTTTAAGTGTCATCATCAGCCAATTTGCGAAGATCTTAAAACAACTAGCACATTGAATAGAGGCATAGAGTGATTATTGTGTTTTGAACATTTACTGAATTGCTACGTTATGATACAATGTTAATTTTTTGCCTGTATTCAATGTGCTAGTTGTTTTAAGATCTTCGCAAATTGGCTGATGATGACACTTAAAATGTGTTGAAACCGGTCCCATTAAACAGGTTGTAACTACTTTTTACCATCTTATTACGGAGTATTGAAAGGTGGATCCTAACCTATAATATTGTACATCTTATTTCTCTATTCAATACGGAACAATAATGAAGTTTTTAACTTTAAATGATAACACTTGGTGTTATTCGACAGTAATGGGCTACATGCCGACACCAGGTTTTCCCTCATTATTATCACCATCATCCCACATCCAGATGCGCAGGTCGCCTATACATGTCAAATAGAAAGACCTGCACCAGGCGAGCTGAACTTGCCCTCATACACTCCCGGCACGAAAAGCCATATGATAAATAAGTAAATCACTAAAAGGCATGGTTATCGAGATGTGAGTCACAAATTCACCACATATGAAGTAAGTGTATGGTACTGCCAAACATAGAAAGTTACTCTTCAAACCACAACGCTACCTAGGAAAGAGTTTAGGGGACCAAAAAGTGATAGAGAAATTTGCAGAATTGGAAGAGCTATTAGTCCTCAAATTAGGTTGACATAATGATTGCTGCAGGGTTACTCATGAAAGATGAAATACTACACTTCAGTGAAAAACAGTTTGCAATGAAAAATATCAACCATAGTGAGTTTGTGGTGAGCAGAGAGTGAATCAAAAGATGTATGAAGAAGCAAAATCTATTTCTTTGTTGGCAAGCATTGTGTAGCAGAGGCTGCCTATGAATTTGGTAAAAATAGTGTGAGCCCTTCATCAGTGCATAATCTAACTTCAAAAGAACAAAACACTGTATGTTACCTCAAACAGCCAATGCCAGTCGGACATCACTTAAAAACAACAATGACAGCAACAACAGCAGCAACAACAATAGGAAGAAGAAGTGTCAGAATCCACACTATGAAAAGTATACTGTCATGCACACAATCACCACAGATGACAGAAAGTTGCCACCCTATATAATATTCAACACTAGCTGTAGTACCCGGCATTGCCCGGAGAGTTTCTGAATATTTACCTTTAAGATTTGCATTACCTGTTAGTTATGTGTGATGTGAATTTTTATATAATTCCTTTTTGACTTGCAGATTGATATGTTACGATCTATTATGTAGTTTTAGAATTATTTAGACGTGTTTAATTTCAAGTTTTAGATTATTTAATTTTCGAATAAAACTTCATCCTTTTGGAAGCTCAAATCGACTGGGAAGTATTTGATCCTGTCAAAAATTAATAAGTGATAATTATATGTATTTTGCCATCACACTATAGATATGATGTACAGGAT
Source organism: Anabrus simplex (assembly GCF_040414725.1). Taxonomy (NCBI): domain Eukaryota; kingdom Metazoa; phylum Arthropoda; class Insecta; order Orthoptera; family Tettigoniidae; genus Anabrus; species Anabrus simplex. The sequence goes on along the minus strand of NC_090269.1, from coordinate 210,520,365 downwards.
TTCAACTGCCAATGAGACTGTCCCCCTCTTCCCCCCACCCCTAAGAGATAAAAAAATCTGTATTGTCACCATTCATCTCAGTGACCCAGAAAACTGTAGATTCAACACTGTTTTTGATTATTTTTATATCTCACTCCCCCTTCACGCACACCCCAAAGGGGGCTGAACATGAACTTTAAAAAATTCGGAGTGTCACTATTCATTTCAGCAACCACGAAAACTATGGATTCGATAATATTCTATATTATTTTTATACCATACCCTCGTCCCCTGCCCATAACGGTGCTAGGGGTGTCTTACCCCCACGCGGTTTGTCTCCTGATACTAGTTGATAAGTGTACCAAGTTTGGTGAAATTGCTCCAGTGGTTTAGGAGGATATGTGACATTTACACACCCACACACACCCACGCACACACATACATCCATTTTTATATATAGTAAAAAGAAGAAGATAAGATTTTTATATATAGTTTTCCGATTATTTTTATATCTCTTGCAAAAAATCCGGAGTATTACTATTCATCTCACAGACCCTGAAATCAATGGATTCAAAACTGTTTTTAATTATTTCTATATCTCACCCCCCCTTCGCTCCCCACCTAAAAGGGGGCTGAACTTGGACTTTAAAAATTCTGGAGTATTACTTTTCAACTCAGCGACCCCGAAAACTATAAATTCGACACTATTCTCAATTACTTTTATAACTACCCCCCTGACCTCTCTCCCTTGAGGGCGCTAGGGATGGCTTACCCCCACAGTGCTCATCTTCCAATAGTAAGTAATATGTGTACCAAGTTTGGTTGAAATTGCTCCAATGGTTTAGGAGGAGATGTGTCATTTATACACAAGCACACATACATCCATTTTTATATATAGTAAGATTTTTATAATTCACCCCCTTCCCGTCCGTGCCCAAAGGAGTCCTATGAGTGCCTTACACAACAGTATATTTTTTCCAGATATTAAGTCTTATTTGTACCAATTTTGGTTGGCAGCTATGCCCAAACGTACATACATAATCTTGCTGCTCTAGAATCCTGGAGCTGACATTGCCATGGTTATGGCAGTTATAGATAGATATTTATTTCAATAATTAATTCCAACGAGTCAAAGACTCATACAGAGGAATTGTACAATGAATAATATATAATAATAATAATAATAATAATAATAATAATAATAATAATAATAATAATAATAATAATAATAATAATAATAATAATAATAATAATAATATATTCATTTCTTTTATCGGATTCCTAGAGCAGGGGTAGTGTTGTGCCAATATCTCCGTAATGGTTGGTTTTCGGGCCCATAAGGCTTACCGAGTTTTGTTCTTTGCGTCAAGAGTATTAAATTGAGCTTTGTCTCGTCCTTATACGACAAATTTGATATTTTGCCTATATTAGTCTATTATTTTTATATCTCCCCCCCCGTGCCCCCCACCTTGAATTGTTTTGAAAATAAAATACATCCTGTGTTACTCACTGGCAATGTAGCTTTCTATAGGTGAAGACATTTTTAAAATCGGTTCAGTAGTTTTTGAGTCTATTTGTTACAAACAAACATACAAATTTTCCCTCTTCATAATATTAGTATAGATATAACCACTGCCCAAAGTAATATCTCCTCATGGGATTTGTATTTGTATAAACACTGGATGGATGGTCAGTGGTATTGTTCATAGCTAGATAAAAGTAATATGGAACATAAGAATTGCTGGTTGTCAATGGAAATATATAAAAAGGAGATCACTATTTCAGCAAGTGACTGTGAAGTGCCATTTTTGACATTAATCAAGGTAGTAGTAACATAACATCATTCAGGCATTAGCAAAGTAAACTCAGCAATTCTAATGTGTGGTGTTTTTGAGATTTACTTTAGATGAAGCCACTAAAATAGATGGAGACAGAGAGCAGGGTTGCCAGATACCTGAAGTCAAAATACAGGACAGATGTGCGATCGAGGAAATCTACGGGTTTGTATTCTAATAGTTATAAACTTCGTTTCAAAATGATACTCTTATTATTTTATTGACATCATAGTGCAGTTTATTCATGCTTGCCTTAACATTTATACAGAGACTGAAACTTAAAGCACTGAGCCGTGGTTTGAGTCATGTAGATATGAGCTTGTATTCGGGTTTCGAACCCCACTGTCAGCAGCCCTAAAGATGGTTTTTCATAATTTCCTATTTTACACCAGGCAAATGTTGGGGCTGTGGCCTGTCTTAAGGCCACGATCGATTCCAATCCTAGTCCTTTTCTATCCCATCATCACCGTAAAACCTGTCTCTGTTGGTGCAATGTAAAACAAATAGGGAAAAAACTTTGTTTATTTAATTATTCATACCAGTTCTTTCAGTTTCAGTATAGTTTCATTTCTCTGAAATGTTGTTAAGATTTTTGTCTTTCTTAGCAATTTCATAAAAATCTCTGCATGACAATGAAGAAAAATTTGCAGAAATGAACAGCTCAGACCTAATCAAATCAACAGAACATAGTATTTCTCACAGTTGACAATTTCACACGAACATGCAGTGGACTCGGATTACTTCAGGTAGCTGTCCGCTATTATGCATCTTATTCACCAGGGTAAACAACCTGAGAACTGCAAACAATAACATTTAAAAAAAATTTAAAATCTACGAACTCATACCAGATAAAGAAACCACAGAGTGAAGAAATCCGTCCTGTTTGAAAGAAAGAAGAAAAACTCTTGATCCTTATCAGATGTGGAAACACTGGTGTATTTCGCTCGAGGTTCAAAATACAGGACAATTGCCGTCCTGGATAGGAATGAGAGAGAGAAAAGGAAAGGTTAGAGGATCTGAAAATACATATAAACTGTGGTTGTTGCAGGTTTGCAAACTTTAAATATACCAGTGAACAAGCTTTTTTGAGTACTACGTCCAAAAGCTTTACAGGATGGTCATAAGGGACCATAAACACAATCTGATGGATAAAATAAAAAAAGGCGTTATTTTGACTCCTTGTGCCACGGGTAGTTCATATATGGAACATTTCAACAAACATAAATAAGACCTTCCTAAAGACCAACACTGCAAATGGCTTGGATGGAAGTAAGAATGATGCAATTTGGGAAAATATCCAGCCTGATCAACTGGAGACATTCTGAAACACAAAGCAGCAACAGTGAATAAGTTACGCTTTTATGCTAATCATTTTCATATTATTTACAGAATTTTCTGTTGTAGTAAACTAAATTTTTTATTTTTTTATTTTTAGTGTTCATTTTAATATTTGAGGGTTGGAGGCAGTAGCATAGTGAGGATCAACTGATGGGGGGGCTTCTAGTTAAAAAATTATGATAGAATATAATGAATATGCTTGTGCGTGTATGGTGTGCGCATGCACAAGTGTCATTATAAGGACACTGATACAAGTGAATTATGTTGATATTCAGATTGCAATAATGGTACACAATAAAATCTCACCTTAAAATAAAGAACAAGAACAATACAATCAAGGTCAACAGTTTTACAGTGTATAGTATGTTCAGATTACAATCTAAAATCCAACTTTCAAGGCTTCTTAGAAAATAGATTAAATCCGTTGGTTTTACAATTCCATGGGGAAATCTAACCCCCAGTAACTCCCCCTGCCACCCCCCCCCCCCAAACACCAGCTACACCCCTGGTTAAAGAATGAGAGAGAGAAGACTGAATACAATATGTAAATATAAACGAAAACCTAATTATGATAGGAGACTGGAATGCAGTGGTAGACAAAGGATGAGAAGATAATGAAGTTAAAGTACAGTATATGGAAACTAGCTAGTAGAACTCTGTACCAAGTATAAGTTAGTCCCAACTAAACTTGGTTCAAAAACCATAAAAACTATTTGTATTAATGGACAAGATGTGGAGACAATGGAAGATGTCAAATAGACTTCAATATGATTTTTCAGAGATTCAGAAATCAGCTGGTCAATTGCAAGATATTCTCAGAAGTAAAAGTGAACTCTTGTCACAACTTGGTGGTCATAAAATGCCAAGTTATTTTACCTGTTATTTTGGTTTGTATCAGATAAAGCATCTGCCAAAACACAGAAATGCAGTTTTTTTTTAATACTCCTAGAGTTTGGAAGAAACTGCATATGAACAATTCTTAGTAGAAAATTTAATTCGAAGCAGAATTGATGGGCTCTGTTTTTTAATAGGTCTAACAGTTCAGAGAGCTTATTCACTTTTATAATGGTTGTGCAATTTTTCCAGTTTGCCCTATCTATATACATAAAATCAAATACCACTCACTGATCATGAAATCTCCAGATCCAAAAATACCTTAGAAAGCTGAAATTATGAACAAACATTCATCTTTTGTCCCAGAGGCGGCACACTAAGAATGTATTTTTCAAAAATTCAGCTTCTGCCCTAGATTTAGCCCTTTGCCTCAATAGCATAAGCCAATATAGGCAAAAATCAAATTTGTCATGGACAAGACAAAGCTTACGACATAAGGAACAAATCTCGGTAAAACAAGCACTACAGCTTCCACTTGAGCAGATTGCATAAGACACGCAGAAAGAATGCAGAAAGAAGATATTATTCTATGAGAGAAGTTCACGATGCTCACTGTCAGTTGTCTCATTTACAGCAATATGACCATATGTGCTTCTGTGTGCTGCTGTCTCATTTACAGCAACATGATCTGATGTGCTTCTGCGTTCTATCAAACAGCTATATACTGTGCATTGAACTAACTGTTATTCATCATACACATCTTCGTTTCTTTCATATCTAATCATGATACTTTCCACCTTTCAGATTCATCTTGTTCACAACACTATAGTTGTTCTACCAGGCTTTCCTAAAGCTCCTCTATACCATAGTTCCTGTTTCTATATACTGTAGTTCCTGTTATTCGTAGCTGATTCTATGTTCCTTTTCTTTTCCATATCTAACTTCTATACCTAGAAAAGCACAGACAAGCTTCTGCATGCATCTGTTTCATTTACAGAAGTGCGATCAGACATGCTTCTGTGTTCTATCACACAGCTTCATACAGCTCATTGAAGTAAATTTTATTCATCTTCTCATCCTCTTTTCTTTTATTCTGAATACTTTCCACATTTTCAACTCACTTCGATCACAAAGCTATAGTTATTCTTCCATACTTTCCTTTCTTTTTTTTTTTTACGTACAGCTCCTGTATACTATAGTTCCTGTTTCTCACAGATGACTCTATTTTCCTTTTCTTTTTCCATAGTAGGATTCATTAAGCATGAAGCTCATTGTTATTGACTGAGCAAGCTAGCGATGTGGTTAGGGTCATGCAGCTGTGAGCATGCATTTGGAAGATACTGGATTCGAATCCTACCGTCGGCAGCTCTGAAGATGGTTTTTCATGGTTTCCCATTTTTTACACCAGACAAATGCTGGGGCTGCTACCTTCCCAATCCTAGCCCTTTCCCATCCTTCCATCGCCAAAAACTTTTGATGTGTTAGTATGATGTTAAACAAGTACCAGCACTATCAGCTATATTCATCAATAGGATTCAGATAAATACATAGAAAGTCTATTAAAAAAATTTACTGAAAGAAAACCTGATGTTAACAGCGAAGCTGTTTGGAAATACACAAATAAAATCCTGAAGTCAATCAAAAAGCTGTTAGGAGATACAATGAAAATAAACCATTTATTCCATGAAAAACTAAATCTTCATCAAGATACAAGAATGATAGCAATACAGTTACAATAATGACATGGATATTGCTATTGGCTAGAAAGTCGACTGCAAGTAGTGTCTCGCAAAAAAAAATGTCTGAGTTGTAGGAACGGAAAGATATATCTCCTTCCTATCGAAGACCCTCCTCATCCTCTTCACAACCTCCTTACTAATGATCATCTTGAGTTTGAGCATTTTTTGAGGAATGTTAAGAAATATAACGGATGTTTTCAAATGATGTCCTTTGGAGATAAGGAGGTACGGGAGGGAAATCTTATGCCAACTTTTAAAGTTCAAGGCCAAGTTTACCAAACAATAGGAAGACAACCCACTGCCTTGTGGATAGGGAGTAAACTCAGAAAGAAAGTCAAGCAAGGACAGAGGCTTTAAGGGAGCAGCTAGCTCCATCACAGGGTTAATTACCCGTATGGAGTGAATTTCAAAACAATTCAGAGAAATATTAGATTTGAAGATGGACGGATCACAAGGCGACGAATTGGCGAGAAACGGAAAATGAGAATTGGAACTTGGACTATTACCTCTCTGACAGGCAAGGAAGTGGAAGTGGTGGAGGAGATGAAAAAGCACAAACTCGAAATTCTCAGGAAGAAAGTGAAGAAAAAGGGAACGGGGGAGATGGAACTGGACCAGGGATATGTTCTGAGATATTCAGGAGTAGATAAGAGAAGTAGACCTAAGGAAAGGGTCGGAATTATCACAAGTGAACAATTAAGTAATAAAGTGGTGGATTGGAAGGCAGTAAGCCCAAGGATAATGAGATTAGATCTGGATCTGGAAAATAACCGAAAAGTTGTTCTTATACAAATATATGCTCCTACTGAAGATAGTGATGAGATAGAAAAGGAGATATTTTACTCAGCCCTCCAGAGGACATTGGACAAAGCTAGAGATACCATAGAATCAGTGATGATAATGGGGGACTGGAATGCTAGAGTTGGGAATGAGATAAGTACTGGTCATGGAAGCTTGGAAAGGTATGGGGCTGAGAGAAGTCTGAACAGCAATGGGAACAGAATGCTAGAGCTCTGCATAGATAATGAAATGCGAATAGGGAATTCTTTCTTCCCTCGTAAACAGATTCACCAAATTACCTTCAAGGCAATAAGCAGAAATGTACGAAGTACAATAGACTACTATGTGTACACAAAGAATACCCACTATGATGTAATGGATGTGAGGGTATTCTGCAGTGCAGAAATCAACGCTGAACATCGTTTATTGGTAATGGAAACCTGGTTCAGATATATACGAGAATCAACAAAAATGAATTATGTCAAAGTGAAAGTATCTGCTTTAGAGGATATCTCCAAGCGATGGGAGTATGAGAAGAAGTTGAGTGAAAAACTGATCCAGAAGGAGCAAAATCACAGAGGTATGTGGAACATAGAAGACAAATGGAAGGTGATGAAAGAGATAATAACCAGGTAGCTACAGAGGTGTGCGGAATCAGCAGACTCAAAGGAAGCAGGAGACAGACAAGATGGTGGAGCGAAACAGTAAAGGAAGAGGTTGCAGCCAAGAAGAAAGCATGGAAAAGATATATGAAATCCAAAAATGAGGAAGACAAAGGAACTAAGAAATGCAGCAGGGAGGGCAGTCAAGGAAGCTAAAAAGGAATCCTGGGAACAGTTCGGAAGGGAAATAGAAGAAAGTTATAAGGAAAATCAAAGAAAGTTCTGGCATGTGGTGAAAAGCTGGAAGGGAAGAAAGGGAAAGAAAATCAGAAACATTAAGGATAAAAATAACAGGCTGAAAACCAACATAAATGACAGCCTGGAAATATGGGGCGAATATTACTCAGAAACCTTCAAGGAAAGCGATAGAATGGCGGGCATGACACCAATGGAAGGAGAGAGGGAAAAGGAAGAAGGTATTAGTTTGAAGGAAATGCATGAGGCAATTAAGGCAATCAAAACTGGTAAAGCAGTAGGCTGGGATAATATTCACCTGGAGTTTGTGAAATTTGGAGGAAGAGAACTAGAGAAATGGATCTGGGATCACTTGAAGTTGGTTTGGGACTCTGAGAAAATACCAGAAGATTGGGAGCGGAACATTATAGTTCCCATTTATAAGAAGGGAAGTTCAACTGACTGTCATAATTACAGAGCGAAATGCTTAGCATCAGTTCTCCAGAAGTTATATTCAACTATAATAGATAAGAGACTTAGAGAGCAAGTGGAGGAAGAACTGAAAAAAGAACAGGCTGGATTTAGACCCCATTGGCAAACACAAGATTGGATCTTCTGTTTGAGAAATGCAGCAGAAAAGATCCTAAATCGGGAAGGAGAACTATTTGCAGCATTTATCGATTTGAAGTCGGCATTTGACAGAGTACCGAGAGAAGAGCTATGGATGGCTTTACAGTAGGCACATATAACCCCCAAGCTGACTAGGGTGATTAAAAGTATATACAAGAGGGTTATAAATATAGTGAGGATAAATGGTCAAACCACAAAGGAATTTACTATGGAAAGGGTGTCAAGCAAGGTGACGGGCTTAGTCCTCTACTCTTTATAATATTCATGGATCAAGTTATTAAACAATCTAAGAGGCGAACAAGTAAATGCAAAGTTGGAAATTTCAAGATGAGACCAGTGTGGGTATACGCAGATGATATCGCACTTTTGGCAACAGATAGAGATAAATTACAGAGGGCAGTGATGGAAGGGGGGTGTGCACTCCAAGACAGGGGGATGGAAGTTAATGTTAGTAAAAGGAAAAGTTATGCATCTTACTAGGAAAGAACAAAAAGACCTTAACATCGAGTGGCAGAATGAGATTTTACAACAAGTTCAGCAGTTTGAATATTTAGGCAGCATCATAACAGCAGATGGGAAAGTGGATTCTGAAATAAATCACAGAATCCATAAAGGTAACAATTTATATTATAATATTAATAATACCATCATAGGAACAAGAAAAGTTACCAGGAAAACAAAAATGAGAAAATACAAATCAGTATATCTTTCAGTGCTGACGTATGGATCTGAAAGCTGGACACTGCAGAGTAATTTAGAGAACAGACTTACTGCTACAGAAATGAAGTATTTGCGTAAAACAGTTGGAAGGACAAGGAGAGATATGGTTAGAAATACTAGGACAAGGGAAGAGTGTCTTAACCAAGAACCACTGATCAGTTTAATTGAAAAGAAGGAACATGGATGGTTGGGCCACCTGGTGAGGATGGAAGGGGAAAGGAAGTCTAAACAAATATTCCAAGCAAGACCAGAGGGAAAAAGAGGGAGGAGACGACCGAGGCTGGAGTGGGACACCTACATTTTTGACCTGGCATGAAACAGGGGAAAGACTCCAGCAGAATTGAGAAAATTGGCACTGGACCGGACTTCATATGAGAAGTGGCTGAAGGACCCGACGCCTGCAAGGGCATAAAGGAAAATGAGAAAGAAGAAAGAAGATCACATTTTTAGTCATTTTCACTCGTAATTGTCACTTTTCACAAAATGTCATTTCTTACTCATAATTTACTTCTGAAAATAAGATTGTAATCATTACATCTTCGTTATCGATGTACACTGCATCAAGAGCTTGGCAGCTTTGGACCACCAGCACTCGCAAGGGATCACGCCAAGTGTATACTTCGAGGATACGATACACACTTGTTCAATTACTCACATCTTGTTGTCGTTACTGGTTGAGATTTAGATACGGTAATCCTGTAAAATGTAGCCAAGATGGTAGTGGTGACGATGGTAGTGATTATTGTTTTAAGAGGAAGTACAACTGGACAACCAACCTCTATTAACACACTTCGAAAAGTGGTTTTAGCAAAACAAAGGGAAGGGCCATGAAGGGTGCGAAAATGAAAGACTCCCTAGGACTCAAAAACCTAATACAGTCAAGGTCGGAAAGAACAAGAATTGACCAAGGGAGGTCAGATAGGAAAGATGAAACTGAGGATAAATAATAGAATTAAGTGGAAGCAATGCCAGACTCACCTAGTGGAACCAGGATCGCAACCCACGCTCCCACAGTGAGAGTCCTTGGACTGCCTTTTAGTCACCCTTTATGACAAGCAGGAGATACAATGGATGTTATTCTACACACCCCCACTGGGGTTACGTGGTCAAGAATGGAGCCAGAATAAACATGTGATGGTGAAGGGGTTAAGGCATTTCCATTCCCCTATTTTGAATTAGATATCCTGAAAATAATGAAAACATGAAAGTGACATACAAATTTTGCTTGGGAGCAATCATTTTAAAAGTCTGATTAGTCTCACCTACTGATGGTAGCCAATTAATGTTAAAAAACACAATATGGAGTAATGTATTTTTCTTTGCAAACTTTGGTATCATTCGATCCTCACGTGAAAAAAATGACGGTGACTCCCTTAAGACTTGCATTCTGTGAAGTAATTGTAATTTTACTGATTACTTTTTGAAAAAGTAGTTAGTTATTGTAACTGAGTGCATTTTTTCTTGGGTAACTGTAATTGAGGCCAATTACTTATTATTTTGTACTTTTCCCATCACTGGTTATAATATATTTTAAAGTCAATGGTAAATGATATTCCTATATGTTTTGTTGAAAAGGAAGCCATACTTTTCAGTGTCAATTCAGTTTAAATGTAAACTTAAAAGCTTTCCAGTCTGCCGAATACACAATTTCAGTTCAAATATTACACCATAACATACCTGTAAAAACACACATTATTAAACACATAATCAAATACACACTATCAAACAAAGAATAACATGTTTCATTCTTAAAAGAACGTCATCAGATTCTATCAAGTCACATTCAATATTAGGACATATTTATGTTTATTTCTGTCCAAACACCTATGAATTTGAAATTATACCGGTAATTTTGTATTTTAATTTTTTATGAATGCTGGTACAAACAGGTGGGAACAATAGCAAGAGGGTACTCAGAAAGAGGAGATAGAGGATAAGTTAGGAATTAACTCGATGGATGAAGCTGTACGCATAAACCGTCTTTGGTGGTGGGGTCATGTGAGGTGAATGGAGGAGGATAAATTATCTAGGAGAACAATGGACTCTGTTACAGAGGGTAAGAGAACTACAGGAAGACCAAGACGACAATGGTTAGATTAATTTTCTAACGATTTAAAGATAAGAGGTATAGAACTAAATGAGGCCACAACACTAGTTACTAATAGAGGATTGTGGTGACATTTAATAAATTCACAGAGGCTTGCAGACTGAACGCTGAAAGGCATAACGGTCTATAATGAAGATGTATGTATGTTTATTTGTAAGATGTTATTTTTAGTGATAAATGATAATCTATTTAAAGATCGTCTTGAGTAGCGAAGACGGTGGGTAAATTTCAGAGAATTTACTACAGATAAAGACTTAAGGTCTGAAATGTGAGTTAGGGTAATCTTATCACTAAAAAAACATCTTACAAGAATTTAAAAAGAAATTACCAGTATAATGAGCAGACCATTAAATGCTCATTAAGAACCCTAGCTTAGTTTTAAAGAATAAAATACGAGAAAAATTAATAATAAAAATAGCAACGACAATGATAATACTAAGGGAACACTGAGGGTAAAGCATCGGTAGGGGAAGTGCAGTATGTCATTGACCTAACCAGGGTGGGGAGGTGTGACGTATTAGAAGGACAGCAGACTGACAGCCATTTGGATTCAAGCCAACTAAAGAGCAACGGTTTTTCAAATGCCTCATGTTGTATGCTGGAATGGTGACAGAGCAGGACTTCATTAAGATAACATTAAGATATTAAGATATAAGATCTTAAGATATTCATTAGGATATGGGAAGGACAGCTGATTCAGAAAGTGACGGAACCAAATAGAGGGAAAAATATCCTGGACGTGGTGCTGATAAAACCAGATGAGCTCTATAGAGAAACCGAAGTAATAGATGGTATTAGTGATCATGAAGCTGTTTTTGTTGTACCGGTAGTTAAAAATAAATGTGATAGAAAGGAAGGTTTTAAAAGTAGGACTATTAGGCAGTACCATATGGCTGATAAAGCAGGCATGAGGCAGTTTTTAAAAAATAATTATGGAAAACGATAAATAAGTATGTAAACAGACTCTTGGATGGGTTTAAAGAAATTGTTGAGGAATGTGAAAACAGGTTTGTACCTTTAAAGGTGGTAACGAATGATAAAGACCCACCTTATTATAATAGAGAACTAAAGAGACTAAGGAGGAGGTGCAGATTGGAAAGAAATAGAGTTAGAAATGGCCGTGGAAGTAAGGAGAAATTGAAGTAACTTACTAGGAAATTGAATCTCGCAAAGAAGGCAGCTAAGGATAACATGATGGCAGGCATAATTGGCAGTCGTACAAATTTTAGTGAAAAATGGATGGGTATGTATAGGTATTTTAAGGCAGAAACAGGTTCCAAGAAGGACATTCCAGGAATAATTAATGAACAAGGAGAGTGTGTATATGAGGATCTTCAAAAGGCAGAAGTATTCAGTCAGCAGTATGTAAAGATTGTTGGTTACAAGGAAAATGTCCAGATTGAGGAGGTGACTAATGCTAAAGAAGTATTAAAATTTACATATGATAACAATGATATTTACAATAAGATACAACAGTTGAAAACTAGAAAAGCGGCTGGAATTGATAAGATTTCTGGAGATATACTAAAGACAATGGGTTGCGATATAGTATCATATCTGAAGTACTTATTTGATTATTGAATGGTTGAAGGAGCTATACCAAATAAATGGAGAGTTGCTATAGTAGCCCCTGTTTATAAAGGAAGGGGTGATAGACATAAAGCTGAAAATTACAGGCCAGTAAGTTTGACATGTGTTGCATGTAAGCTTTGGGAAGGCATTCTTTCTGATTATATTCGACATGTTTGCAAAATTAATAACTGGTTCGATAGAAGACAATTCGGTTTTAGGAAAGGTTATTCCACTGAAGCTGAAATTGTAGGATTCCAGCAAGATATGGCAGATATTTTGGATTCTGGAGGTCAAATGGACTGTATTGCGACTGACCTGTCTAAAGCATTTGATAGGGTGGATCATGGGAGACTACTGGCAAAAATGAGTGCAGTTGGACTAGACAAAAGAGTGACTGAATGGGTTGCTATATTTCTAGAAATAGATCTCAGAGAATTAGAGTAGGCAAAGCTTTATTTGATCCTGTAATAATTAAGAGGGGAATTCCTCAAGGCAGTATTACTGGACCTTTATGTTTTCTTATTTCTATAAATGATATGAGTAAAGAAGTGGAATCAGAGGTAAGGCTTTTTGCAGATAATGTTATTCTCTATGGAGTAATAAATAAGTTATAAGATTGTGAGCAACTAAAAAATGACCTCAAAAATGTTGTGAGATGGACAGCAGGCAATGGTATGATGATAAACAGGGTTAAAAGTCAGGTTGTGAGTTTCACAAATAGGAAAAGTCCTCTGAGTTTTAATTACTGTGTTGATGGGGTGAAAGTTCCTTTTAGGGATCATTGTAAGTATCTGGGTGTTAATATAAGGAAAGATCTTCATTGGGGTAATCACATAAATGGGATTGTAAATCAAGGATACAGATCTCTGCACAGGGTTATGAGGGTGTTTAGGGGTTGTGGTAAGGATGTAAAGGAGTCTCTGTTAAGACCCCAACTAGAATATGGTTCCAGTGTATGGGACCCTCACCAGGATTACTTGATTCAAGAACTGGAAAAAATCCAAAGAAAAGCAGCTCAATTTGTTCTGGGTGATTTCCGACAAAAGAGTAGCATTACAAAAATGTTGCAAAGTTTGGGCTGGGAAGAACTGGGAGAAAGGAGACGAGCTGCTCGATTGAGTGGTATGTTTGGAATAATAACAATAAGTTAATTTATTAATTTCACCACCTAATCAATACAATAAGTCTTGTCTTAGTTGATTTACTTTGGCATGTTAACTAAAATGGTACATGTTTCGCCTTGTATTTAGCCATCATCAGACATTATCTGAATGTTAAAATAGAATCAGGCACCTGATTTACATATACATGAAAAAAAAACAAATTTTTAAAAAACCTTGGAGAGACTTGAACTAAAATTAACATATGGTAAAAGACTTGTAATGAAGTTGGTTTTAAAGATATTACAATTGGTGAGAGTAGTAGCGATATTCTTCTATTCTTCTATTATAATTAAAATGAACAAAACAACAGTCTGTTATGAACAAGTGATAGGATTGCTAAAAAATTATGTTGGCCGACCAGCGGTTACAACGAAAATGACGATAAAAATTGTATTTAATAAAAAATAATGTAGAATAAAATAATGATGAAAGATGGTCAAGTGACCAGCAATTATTTGTTTACAAGAGATAAGAGTCGAAAATCAATGGCATATGGTGATGTGGTTCACTTTGATAAAAAAATACGAAGTTGTAGTTGAAGGTTGAAGAACAATGTTTAAATTGGACCTTTATGGACCATCTCAATTTGATGCAATGCTACAATGTTGTTAAGAATGTGGGTTGATTGACATTCTAGTCAAAACAGAAGTGTGACAGTTGAATCATTAGACGATGGGGAGGGTAATTTGTTACGTCATTAACTGAACGTTATTGTCGACTGTCGGCTTCTTACTAATTTTTTTAGCACTCCCACTCCACTATTTTGTTTTATAGTATGGAATGGTGGATTCATAGGCATCACATTTTCCTTTATGAACATCTGCTGGTTGTGCTTCAGAGGCCTCAGTTCTAACTGTAGGTTCAATTATGAAACCATGAGTCGAGCAGGATGGAATGGCTATCATATCTATCCACTTGCGGGATCTATTGAGTGCAAGTCCATGTATTCCTCGTGTACTTTATACTGACAATCCCTTAAGGCATCAGCGATAAAGGTCCGAACATGGTTTTGGCAGGCATTTCTAAAAACTTCACCATGTTTGCAGGCACCCAAAACTAATGGAACACCAGTTGAATGTTCTCTTTATCTTTTACAAAATGTGGGACATATATGAAAAGATACTGTAAATGCAATTTTAAATATTTTGAAGAAATGCAATATAGATATTCCTTATTACAATACTTATACATCTGGAGCATACTTGGGAGTTCAAGCAAGAATAAAACTATTTCCCCCTCAAGCCAACAATGTTCCATATGCTGCACAATTCCTTTATCTTGTGGATTCTTGACCTGCCTGGTGTTGCACAATTTTTTTTTTTTTTTTTTTTTTTTTTTTTTTTTTTTTGACTGCTCCAAGAATTCAGTAATTATTCCACTGCTTCTACATATAAACAGAAAATTCCTAGTCAAAATTGTAAACTTAAACTCCAGAGCCTGTCTGTCATGATGCATGTCATGCTTGCAAGATGATTGGCAAGGAGTTATTCAATCTTTAGAATTAATTTTTAATGACATATTGCAAAAGTGGCAAACATCTATTATTAATGAAGAGTCTCTGTACATTCCAAATAGCATTTATGGTACTTCTGTAGGCGACCATCCTTAAAAGAGTTCAGTCAGTCATTGCTAGACTTCAGATGTAAAAATTGATGTACCGGTAGGACAATTTTGTGGCGTGCACAGTTCATTATTCAGTTCATTCAAGAGAAAACTTCTTATATTTAAATAGTTGGCTATGATTTCATGTGGACATATGCATTTGATGAAAGCAGAAGAGAAAAACATCCCCAATGACTGGCAATAACATAACGGAGTGGACAGCAGTGAATATTAAATCTAAGAATCAATACACTTATGGAATCCTGGATTCTCTGTATGTCTCAAAGAACATAATGCTTCCTACAAGGAACGCCATGAATCTTAGTAAATCTGAAGACTTCAGATGCAACTACAGTTTTAACAGTAGCAGAATAAAACTTATATTGCTGTATAAAGATTATCTTAACTCCACCTTGCACAATGTTCATAATTTGCATCACAGTTTCACAGCACCCTTTCCTAGCTTAGTAGAACATGTTTGCAACTCTGATGGCTTCTAAAGCTTCATTCAGCAGTCGCTTAAGAGCGACCAGTATCCATTATTCGGGTGATAGTGGGTTCGAACCCCACTGTCGGCAGCCCTGAAGATGGTTTTCTGAGGTTTCCCATTTTCACACCAGGCAAATGCTAGGTCTGTACTTTAATAAAGGCCATGGCCACTTCCTTCCCACTCCTAGCCCTTTCCTGTTCCATCGTCGCCATAGGACCTATCTGTGTCGGTGTGATGTAAAACAACTTGTAAAACGTTTCATTCACTATGAGGATAGACACTTCAGGCTTTTCTTCTTCCTCCTCTTCATGGTCACTGTATTCATCTCTGTAGCATAATGGTTAGCACTATTAGGAAGCCTGGATTCATTTCAAAGTACTGCCAGAAATGTAAGTATGGCAGGAGGGCTGGACTATGTCTGGTACATGCAGCTCACCTCATCGGGGTGTATGCCTGTTATGAGCTACACCACTGCAGAAAAGGACATGGAGTTACTTTATGGTCACTGTGGTCCTTCTTCTTCATTTCATTCACAATATCATCCATTTGTTCCTCCATTGTATCTAGGCTATCATCTGTTATTCCGTATATTTCATAGCCATATATTTTGCAGCAATTCAGAGAATGGCAAATTATCATCATGTCATTGACATCATCTTCAGGCTCAATGGCATTTGTTTCTTCAGTTGATAAAATTCCTACATGGTGGGAATGGTTCTATATAGTTCTGGTAGTAACCTTTCAATAAACTTTTTCAAAGCACCTGATTACATCATCAGCATAATAGCATGATCTTCTCTTTTAACATAGGCTTACGTTCCTCAACAAAGGGTACATGGAAAGAAAAATTTGAACACGCTTTTAGTGTTTGGATAGAACGCGTACATCACTGAGAGTATTTAACTTACGATTATGTTCAATGTCTCAATTGACAGATAAAAATTGACAGCGAAAAAAAAAAAAAAAAAAAAAAAAAAGAAAGAAAAATCTAAAATGTAGTTTTCATGAAATAGCACTTCAAACCCGAAAACAATTTAATAAGTAAGTCTACAAAACCCTCGAAACCCTGCAGCCATTACAATAGTGACAGCCTACTGCCAAATTTTTCTTGATGAATTCTAATATCCTAATGATTGAGCTTGTGATAGTAATATTTAAGACTTCTGATTATATCTTGATCCATGAGTTGTAATACACTTGTGGTGTTTGCAGGCTGAAGCACAGGCTTTATGTTCTCAAGACCTGTTGATACAGAGTGTGATGGACAGTTGTCGACAAGCAACAGGATTCTTCTGTTCTGAATTCCAACCTCCCAGTCCGAATGCCTCATTTCAGCTTCAAACAATTCAGAAACCATCTGGGATTATTTATTAATTCTGTAGTGTATTGGCAAATTCTTTACATTCTTGAAGCATCTATGATTCTTGGACTTTCCAGTCATGAACAGATATCTCTTCTCAGTTCTATCTACATTAGCACAATCCAGAACTGTGATTTGGTCTTTAGATAACTTGCCACCAGACACCTTTCTCACCTTCATATTTAGTATTCTGTCTGATGTTAATCAAAAGAAAATGTGAGTTTTGTCCACATTACAGATATTATATTTGGCATACCCTTTGTGTATATTAGGTCTCATGGTAGTAAGCCACTCTTGTATTGTTTTGTTTTTCGTTATTCACACTTTTGGATTCATTCCATACTTTTCCAAAAGTAATGCTGTGAAGCAGCTTGATTTGGTTAATCCAGCCACTTCTACACTCTTTCCTTGTTTTCACTAAATGTTGTAACCCTGTGGCTACACTTCTTGTGAGTTCTATCCAAACCAAGCAAGTGGCTGTGCGGTTTGGGTCACGTAGCTACCAGCTTGCATTCAGGAGTTATGGGTTCAAAACCCACTATTGGCAGCCTTAAAGATCATTTTTGTGGTTTCCCATTTTCACACCATGTAAATGCTGGGACTGTACCTTAATTAAGGCCATGGTTGCTTCCTTCTGACTCCTAGCCCTCTCCTATCCCATTGTTGCCATAAAATTTATCTGTGATGGTGTGACATAAAAGCAGATTGTTAAAAAAAGAGGTTTATCCAAGATAATATGAACATGGCCTTCAACACAGCTGATCAAAGCTAACCAATGGAAACAAAGGTGCCAATCTATACTTTTGAGCTGTCTTGTTTTAATTTTTGTCTTCTTCTCCTTCTTCTTCTTCTTCTTCTTCTTTTATGGCCACTTAGAATCACTTTAATTAGTCCATCATTCAGGTCTCTTTGAAGGGATTGTTCGGGCTTTGTGGTCCTCCTAGTACTTTTCAGACACTCTGATCTTCGTGCCCTTTCCTCAGTTGAAAATATGCGTGTTGTTAGTTTGTTTTGTGTTTGAATTCTTGAGTTTTGTATTCAATTTTTTCTTATTTGTGGTGACTTCCATTGTAAGGCCTATTTCTTTCAGATCCTCTCTGATCTATTTACATCCTGTTGTGGTACTTTTTGAGATGAGATTGTGTTGTACTAGTTGTTTTGGAAGTCTTGAATCCTTCATCCTCATGATATGTTCAAACAATCCCAGTCTCCTCTCACGCATAGTATCTGTAATGGGTAATCCTTCTTTCAATTTTCTGAAGTCTGCCAGTCTTTGATTGTTTATTCAGGTGAATTCTGCTGCATATGTAGCTTCCGGTTTTATAACTGTGTTGAAGTGTTTTATTTTTGCATTTATTGATGGACATTTCTTTTTTTAGATATCCCATGTTAATTTTTGTGCTTTAGCTAATCTACTTGTTCTTGTTTGGATTGAGATTTTTTCATTTAGGTTACCGGTATGTGTTATTACTTCGCCAAGATATTTAAATTGAGTTACTATTTTGATTTTATTACCAATTATGGTAACTTGTTTTAGTTATGTTGGTTTTTGGGGCATAATTTTTGTTTTTTCAAATTATATTTATATTTTGAGGCCAATTTTATTTGCAATGTTTTGAAGTTCTGATATCTGGGTTTTTGCTTCTTTTATGTCCACTGCTAGTAATGCTAAAACATCGGCAAAACCCAAGGAAGTTGTTTTGATTTTTCGACCAATCCTTATTTTTGGGGGACATTTCTAAACGATTCCCTCATTACCATTTCTAGAGCACAATTAAATAATAGTGGTGAGAGCCCATCTCCCTGCCATAGTCCAGTTTTAATTTCAAATGTCTCTGATGTTTCACCCCTAAACTTCACTTTTTGTTTGGTGTTAGTGAGAGTCAGTTTTATCATGTTTGTTAATCTGGAGTGTAGTCCAAGGTGTCTTAAAATTTTAAACAGAGATTCTCTATGGATGCAATCATAAGCTTTCTTGAAATCTACAAATGTTATCACCATATCTCTGTTTCTTTTCCTGTTATAGTCCATTATCAACTTAGAGACTCCAGTTTGAAAACGGCATGAAAGATCTATTTCAGTTGTATGCCCCACAAACTGGTTGCATAGATGAACATCTAGAGGACTTCTTAGAGGAAGTGGAGAGACATATAGAAGTTAAGGAAGTACTATTGATGGGAGATCTAAATGCACAAGTTGGAATGGAAAGCCAAGGAAAGGAAGATGTTTTAGGGCCCTTTGGATATGGAAATGTAAATCCAGAAGGCGAGTTGTTGGTGGATTTTTGCATGAGGAATCAAATGATTGTTGGAAACACCTGGTTTAGGAAGAAGAACAGTCAGAAGATTACAAGGTATGGTTGGGGAGACAGACGAACAAAGACCATGATTGATTATATAATCATAGAGAAAGAACACCGGAAGAACCTTGTAGATGTAACAGCCATGCCTGAAGAAGCCTTTGGTGGAGATCATAGAGTTGTGATAGGAAAATTGAAAGTTGGAAAGATTGAAAAACCCCAATTAAGAAGAGAGAAAAGAATTAAAGTATGGAAGTTGAAGGAGAAAAGCATACAAGAAGAATTTCAAAGGGAAATAATACCCTTGGTGCGGTACCCAGGACAGAGGTGGGGAATGTTGAAGAGGAATGGAAAAGATTTAAGGAAGCACTGGTTGGATGTGCAGAAAAGGTGTGTGGTAGAACATCAGGAAATGTGAAAGACAAAGAAACACACTGGTGGAATGATAGGGTAAAGATTAAAGTGAAGGAAAAGAAAATGGCATGGAAAGCATGTAAAACATCTAAGACTGAAGAAAGTAGAAGAAAATATGTGGAGGCTAAGAATTTGGCCAAGAAAGTAGTGGAGGAAGAAAAGAGGAAAAGCTGGGCCTTATTCACACAGAAATTGAGAGATGATATGCAGGGCAGCAAGAAATTACTGTATGGTATCTTAAGAAACAAAAAGAGAGATCAAGTAAACACCAGATTTGTGAAGGATGAAGGTGGAATAATTTTAACAAAGCCAGAAGAAATAAGAAATAGATGGAGAGAGTATTTTCAGAAGCTGCTGAACATAAGAACGGATGACAGTCATTCAATGGACGGCCAGGAAAGGCAATTAGTTGATGAAGAAATGGATAAAGAAATTACAATGAATGAAATTGAAATGGCAGTAAGAAAGATGAAGAATGGAAAAACTGCTGGAATGGATGAAATTTCAGTGGAGATGATAAAGGCAGCTGGAGCTGTAGGCCTGCAGTGGACATATCGGGTTCTCAGGAATGTCTGGGAGAATAAGGAGGTCCCTGAGGATTGGCAAAAAGGAATAATCATCCCAATTTTCAAGAAAGGTGATAAGAAAGTTTTGAAGAACTAGAGGGGAATAACTCTAATATCCCATGTTGCTAAGATAATGGAAAGGATACTAAAGTAGAATAAGGTTGAGGGTTGAGAATCAGATACAGGAAAATCAGTTTGGTTTCAGAAGTGGAAGGTCAACAATAGAGTCCATTTTCATTATGAGACAATTAATGGAAAAGCATTGGGAGTATGGGAATGATAAGGTGATGACATTCATTGACATTGAAAAGGCATATGACAGTGTCCCCGGGATGAAAGTTAGGGACAGTCTGGTGCAAAAAGGAATTGGACAGGGATTAATAAAAATGATCATGACATTGTATAAGGAATGTTGTAGTTGCATGCAAACACAAGTTGGCAGGACAAGTTGGTTCAAAATAACTAGTGGGCTGA